>NC_086364.1:19455647-19795647 GCF_036324505.1 Eleginops maclovinus | reverse complement strand
AAACTGAACCACCAGGATTCTTCCTCTAAAGTCATTGGGGATTTTCTCCAGGTGTCTCCAGCCTCCTTACACCAGCAGCCGGGCTCTGCGCCCTCTCTCCCTCTGGATCTCTTCAAGCGCGACTCCACCCCTACTCTGGTCACCGACGGCAAAGGCAACCACTTCCTGATTGCACTGACCAATCACATCACTGAGAACCAAAGAACTGATGCACCTGGGAGCAAAGCAACCAATCACATCGCACTGCAGGTACCGGAAACACTTGTGTTGTGTTTATGACTTTTTGTATGCATAATGGTAGGATATTTACTCAATTAGAAAATGCCCAAGACTAATATCAGGCATGCTATTGTGACTGATCAGAAGTAGTCTGTTAAAAATGCTTGAAGTAACAGAATTGTTCCTTTTCCTCTAGCGACTACAGTCCACTCCAGCTAAGCTCCCCAGCCACAACACTGTTCAGCCGCCAAACGCTGAAAATCATAGCAAACAGCACACAGGATTTTTGAAACAACAGGAGACAAAGGTGAGGATTAAAGCTGAATATTTTAATCCAACTTTGCAACTTCATTCAAAGTAGCCAGGGGGGTTTTTTTGGCAGTAGGCCCTGAAGACGTGTAAAACTTAGGCTCACAGTACAGGAAATGTCAATAAAAGAAACAAAATATGTGATTAATTATTCATTATGGCTCAATCCGCTTTGCATTTTTTCTCCATTGGTTTGGTTTTGATTTTGAAAGGAACTACTAGCAAAAGCTGGGAGGATAATGTAGTGAAGTCAAAGCTAGCTGATAGGGAAAGTAGCATGATAAAGAAAACACCTCAACATGTTCCTTAGGTACAGTGCTTGAGTAAATGTACGTATTCCTGCACTATATACACTTCGCATTCTCAAACAAGCACCCCTCGCTGCAGCAGTAATGGAGCAGTCTTTTAAAGCTCCGTAAAGATGGAAACATGAGGACTGCTCCGCTGAGTCCGATGGAAATTAATGATGTATGCTGTTGGAGACGGTGACAGCAGTCTTAGATAAGAGTGTCTGACACTAGCCCGATGCTAATTATTATTGCTCGGCTAATTACTCTAACGACATCTTCCCATTACTATGATGTATGTTGTGAACAGGAGGAACAAAAACTCCAGCGCGTCGTGGCTAATTGAGACGTAGAGAACCTCCTGACGAGTGCAGGTGGGCAGATTTGGATAATGCTGTCATCAGCGGTCTCTGCCGATCTTTGCAGCCCTCTTATCGCACCCTGAGGAGACATTATCAGTGACGTCTGATGTTACTAAAATAACTAGTCTTCCTTTGTATTATTTCCCCCTCTCGTTAATGGGAAAAGTGCTTTTAACCTCCTGCTCTCGGGCAGCTTTCCAGTTCTTTTGTTTTCATTACTGGAGCCCGTTCAGCAATCCATATTGAATCCAAAGCTTTGTGCGCCTGCAATATGAAAAAACGCTATATTTTAAAAAAGTATTCCACGGTGTTTTCTCATAGAGTCGTAGGAAACTAATTAGTTTTCGTTGGCAACAGCTGACTTTAAATTGACTGGACTTCTCCCTGCGGCTTGATATGATTGCACGTCGTCCTGTATTCAGAGCGCCCATAGCAACGGTCTGCTGTGAGAAATAACAAACTGCTGAAAATCAGAATTGACCAATCAGAATCGATTATCAACTAAACCTTTAAATAATCATTTTTGTATGATATCTTATTTTCTATCTTATTATCCTGGTTTGAACTGTTATGTTTGACTGGTATTTTCCGCTTCTTTGTCCGCCATTACTGCTCTGACTCTGAACTTCCCTACTGGGATTAATAAAGCTTGTTATGTTTTTTTAGATAGACTTTATTGATCCCAATTTGGGAAATTATTTTGATACAGAAGCAGCCGTGTGTTCAGATATGAAAATACAAACAATTAAAAAGTGGAATAGAATGAAAAATATTACATCAAATATTAACAGTATAAAATATTCTGGATGATTAAAATATTCTAAAAAAGTCCAGAAATACTGCAGTAAGAAGCAGGAATACATACTTACACTACAGGAGCATAGACATACTTGTATATAGGATAGTATAACATTTACAGATATAAAGAAAATTGCAAATTGTTCATGGTTATTATGAAGGAGAGTCTCAAAGTGAGGTTATCTTATTTTATCCTTAATTTGGTTATGATTTGAATCCACAGAATGGGGGAACTCAGGGACCTGTAGTCCGTCAGCAGGACGTTGCTCAGTGTTTGTCGGCTCCTCCCAGCCTGCAGCCTTTCTTCAATGACCAGGAGAATTCTCCCTCAGGGAAATACGCACTATCCCCTTCTTCTCAAACCGTGAGTAATCTTCAGATCTAACAACATTTACAAAGGATTTTGTTAATACTTCAGATGCACAGGTAACTAACTGTTCCCTCATCTGACTTCCTCCTCCTCTCCTGCAGGAGTTGTGTCCTAGTCTGGATGTCTTGTTCAGTCCTCTTTCTCCAGCTTCCATCAGGACAGCTGCCTCATCGCCTGATAACAAAGTATGACGCACCTTACTGTCATTTTAGATAATGAATTAGATGTTCGTACATTTTACACAGTTTATATAAAAGAGAGTTCAACCCCCCCAAAAAGCATTTCCCTCTTCCCCTTGTGGAGAGTGACAGGAAAGTTGGAGAGAGAGTCGGGGTGGGATCCGGAAAGGACCACGGGTCGGGAATCGAACCCCGGTCGCCGGCGTACGGTGCAGGTTCCCTAGCCAGTCGCGCCACGGCCTCCCTTGTTCCCTTTAATGCAATTTTTAATCATAATTGTTTTGGTGTTTTGGAGTTGCCCAATGGCATTTGCCCCAAAAATACATTTGACAAACTCAACAGCAATGTGTCTTTTAGGAAATCATGACCCAATTTTTCAAGTTAAACCACAGCGCTTGTTGTGGCAGTTTTATGTAGGAACTATTTTACTTCCTACCGAACTACGACCACATTGGTATCCCTGCGCAGAAAGAAACAAGATAGATTGCTGGACAGTTCGAGATGTAAAAGATGCTTTCGTCCTCCTCGTCTTAGCTGTAATGTTAGACAGTTAAGATATAGAATAATAATACAACACAGAAAGAGCAAAATATGTCTTGGTTTTCATTGTATCTTTTCTCATTTACCGTTAAGTGCTTGTGTTGCATAGTTATGAGCAGTGTTATTTACACTCAGTTGTAAAGAGGTTCCCTCTGTGTGTCTTCAGGAAACAGAGCATGAAGAGGATTTTATTGACGTCATTTTGCAGACAGGAGGTAAGCTGCAGCAGCATGGTTTGATTGTTGTGTTTTAATAAATGTTTATTTAATCAGCATCTAAACTGAGTGCCCAAATCTTTGTTTTTCCCTTCACCCAGCACCGGACTCTTCTTCCAACCATGCAAACCCACACTCATCTCCGCCTCCCTCGCCGCTCCACATGCTGCTGTCCCCCCCCCACCCCCCCCAGCTGTGACACCCCGCGGTCGGCCTCCTCGGCGCAGTCTGAGCTCCAGGCCTTCGACGACACCACAGAAGAAAAACAACACCTCGGCAGCGCTGGGAATGGACGCCTGGAGGACTTCCTGGAAAGCACCACTGGGAAGCCTCTCCTGGGGGGGGAGCCCGGAGGTCTGCTGACTCTGATCGATGACCTCCACAGTCAGATGCTGTGCACCCCCAGCATCCTCGACCGCCCACTGTCTCCCCTGGATACCTTCGACATGGCAGCGGAGGGGGAGTCGGGTCTGGACTGCATGGATTGGTTGGACCTTACCATGGAAAGGGAGAAGGATGAGGAGACCCCCACTCTGGCCCCTCTTGGCCCCCAGACACCACCAAGTGTCTTTTCCACGGACTTCCTGGACAGCTATGACCTGCAGATACACTGGGACTACAGTCTGTAGAGCAGTGCAGGGATGATGTTTTTTTTTTAGCTACCTCGACAACAAGAAGAGCAGATTTTTTCATTGGATTTTGAAATATCGCATAAAATAAGTTCCAGAAAATTACAGAACTTACGCGTTTTGTTTATTTTGCTACATTTGAGGCATAAATTCTACTGTCAGAAGCAGCAGTGTGTTCAGACATTAAAATACAAAATCCGTAACAGGTGGAATAGAGAATTAACAATTAAAGATTGGCTATAAACGACTAACATTGTTCATCTACCAAAATGAAAACAACTTTTTGTAGGCGTTAATTCGATCACCAGAATTCAAAGGCTAACGCTAGGCTATTGAAGGAAAATATCACACTTGTATGACTTCACGTGAACACCTAATGTTCGACATGATGGCGTTTAGTCGTCTCATTTAGTCACTTTTTAGCAACAGCTGTTTTTATGACACTTCAGATATTCACCAGTGGGGTATTTACGTATTTAAGGACACTTTGGACAGACGCTTTTATCCAAAGTGACTTATATATACTCAATACTTTGGGCAATCCCCACAGGAGTGAAGTGTCTTGACCACGGGACACAGCGACATGCTGACTGCAGTGGGCATTGAACCAGTGCTCCCCTAATCCAAAGATCAGCACACTAATCCACTGAGCCACCGCCTCAGCCTAGGTCATAGAACAAAACGTGAAAATAATGTAAGCTGAGACCATATTTCTGGCATTTAGCCAAACACATTTTCAAAATCCCATTGACTTTTGAGACTAGGGAACCAGAGTGCTAAAATGCTAACTCATCTCCGGGTTTTAGGACTCATTCCTGCACCTCTCTATGGCCTAACACAATGTGCACTCACTCACAGAGCCACACATGCATACTAACACATGTGATTGATTGCTGAGGGTTCAGTATCTGATCGCAGAGCTCTTACCTTATCCTCTCACGTACTGGTGTATTGAACCTTCAAGCACTTTGACCCTTTATTTATTTACACACACGGGTGTATTGACTTTATTAGGCAGGTCCTATATCTGTTCTCGCTGCTTTAGCAACAGTTTTATCAACACATTTCGAAACCTGATAAATGAACAGAGCCATGGATCTGTTGCTCGGCACCATGTTACTGTGAAGGAGTGGATCGGTTTATTGGACCTTTGTCTAATAAGGAGGGCAAATCCGTAGTTGCTTTTCAGAGTGAAGATAATCAATGGTTGACCACTACAGTTGATCTATACCCAAAGTTAAGTCGGAGGACAAGTTTTCTTTTTCAGCAACCTTATGGTTTATTGGGAGGGAGGAGAGATTTTTGCAGCCGAACAATCCACGGCCATGACTTTGATTAGACGTTGTTTTTTAAACAGTTTGACGGTCACGGTGTTCACGTTTTAGACATAATGCTTGTCTTTGTGCAGGGACAGCACTGAGAGTGGTACCACAGCTTAGCTAGAAACATGGCTTTAGATAAATATCATAGACCCCGAGATACTTCTGAGGAACCTTGCATTTATATTTTTTGCAGTGATAGCTAATAATCTCTTTTAGGTGTGAGCCTATAGGGGTTCATGCGCTCGGTCATGTGTGTACAAGTGTGTGAATACACAGGTTTCTTTGCCTTAAAATATGCCATTGTGAATTTTTACTCCCTTTCAGTTTGCACTTAAATTCATGCATAATATAAAAAGAAAGGTAAACTCCTGCAGCTAGATGTTTAGATGTTTATGTTAAAGGAGTCCTTTTGTGTTTTGGGATTTTCCCTTTCCTGTAGTGTGTTATATAGGTTTTAGTGCATGTAAATGGTCTGCAAAGGCTTAAATCCCATCTCCGAAACGCCTCCATAGGACTCCTTTCTACTTCTGTTACACTCACGCTTCTATTCTATTCTAACCGCTCTAACTCATTGTACGTGACAGGCTAAGGGGCGGGACATCTCTCTGAAAAATCTAGAGCATTTTGAGTATTAAAGCATGTAAACATGTCACAGTAGAGGCACAAAATACAAATATGAACCTGAAAAAGAGTATAGTAGGGCCCCTTTTATGCTGATATTTGGCTATCCTGTACTGCATCAGTACTTTTGATAATGGGAATGTATTTATATCCTTTCCACTGAGATTTTACAATGCTGTCATATACCAGTTAAAACCTGACTGAATCTATTCTAAGATGCATTTATTTGTATAGTGGCTGTTTTTTAGTTTGTTTCTGCCATACAAAAGTGTTTTTTCTGACAAAATGTCTGTACTGTGAATCCAGAACTTCTCTTTGGACTGCGAACACATCTGCTCGTGTTATGTATTGGTCACCACAGACAAACTAAACCATACTTCCTGACTCTTCTTTTATAGTCTAGCTGCTTATAGGATGGATTCACACATTTTCAATTCTTAAACAACATACCCATCTGAACTTTAAGAGCTTTTTTTCTGCTGAAATCAGTCCCCTGTTCACACTGACGATTAAGAGATCCCTTATGCTAGACCTCGGCTAAGTACTTAAAACTCAGTCATTTTAAATCGCTGTGATTAATTTAAAGATGTTAAGTGCTCTATCAAACTGGTTTGGACTTTTAAAAAGTCAGTGTTCTGCTGTATTAACCTTGCAGGTGTTGAACCTCCTCATGTAAATGACTGTGAAAGCATTAGGATAAAGTCTTCTGAAGTTTTGTGCAAATGTTACGCTTTTGTGTTGTAATTGTAATCTTTGTTTTTTTCTAAAATTGAACGGAAATTGTTCGTAAGAGGAACGATAATAAAGTCTGCTTTGGTGAATTCAAACATGTAAATGTGGTAAATGTTTATACAACTTACCCATTTTATTATATCAAGGCTTAAAGCTACACATTATCAGAGGCATGGCGGCTTTGATTGACAGATGGGAGCTGTAGCAGAGCCAATCAAATGGCAACCTTCTGCCCTGCTAGGTCCTGTTAATCCACTTCCTCTAACATGCATAGCCTGTCATGAGACAGAAGTGTACGATTAGGGCTACACAGAGGTCCACACACACAACACTTATTAACACACACACACACACACACACACACACACACACACAAAACCACACACGACCCTAAATCAAACACTTTAATGTCGGACTCAGCTTACAAGAAGTTTTGCCGCTGGGCGTGTTGAATAATTCTGCAGATGCTTTGATGCATCTCAGCACAGCAATGGGGGTATGCCTTGTGATGTGCACACACACACACACACACACACACACACACACACACACACACACACACACACACACACACACACACACACACACACACACACACACACACACACACACACACACAGAAACAAATGGATGCACAAACAAGTCAGCAAACTCATACACATAAACACTTTCAGATCTGACGCCACTGGGGTTTTAAAAATATCAATCATTAAGAAGGTTCAGGTCAAAATATTTACGTGGATAAAAGTCTCAAAAGACTTGTGTGCATTGTTTCCTAATCCTTCACAGGGGTCATTATTACTACTGCCATTAGAGGGCTTGAGCGTACCACATGTTGGTGGTTTTTTTTCTGAAAGGACTGATCTGTTATGATGGTTAACATATTTTAACAGCACACTTTAACAATTGTTATTTTCGCCCATGTCCTTAAACGCCACCTGACTGTGCTTGTGTTTCAAGGATAATTAAAATGCTCAATCTTTGTCTTTCAATGCCATTTTCTGCCATATGACCGATGTTTGGTACGCGTGTGCACCTTTAAAAGAAGATCAAGCATGATGTCTCACTCCTTTATTTAACCTATATTTTACTAGACTTACTTATACATTCTACTTGCCTATAGGCTAAGCGAGCACCATTATTTTTGAGCTATGCTGATTTATTTCCAATTGCTCCTTTTCGAAATGGCGTCCAAGAGTTGCATCTACTGCCTAAATCATCTGTCTTTGGTGATGACAAAGCTAACCAAATACCAATGTGAAAGCCCCCACAGTCAAAGCCACGAGACCTAGTGTGGAGCCGTTGTTGTTCCTGATCAGACGTGACAGTCCTCTTCCAAGCTCAGGTTATTTCAGACCAAACATCCTGACGTCTCCTTCGGTGGATGATGGAGTGAAACTAATTTGTGGTAAGCAAGTGAGTGGAAGAAAACCAAGCCACTGAAGCAGCTTTCTGTCATACTGTACAACGTGTATTCTTAGTAAGATCTTCAAGGTCAACGCAGCTTCACTCCAGATGACAGGTAATCTGGGCCTCTCTAATGGAAACCTGCTGTGGTGACACGCTTCCAGCTCCAGCTGCATGTACAGACAAAAATGCTGACAGCCGCTGTCAGAGACGCATGCAGATAAGTAGAAAAAACACGGTTGCCTGTACACGGACAAACTCCCACATGCACACACAGAGACAAATAAGAGAGGTGTGTATTCAAGACTCACACAATTACGATAAGGGTTTTGCAGCAGCGTCACGATTTAGCGCAGTGTGTTGTATTAAAGGGAGCAATGCACTGCAGTTACAAAGAGGATAGCTGATTCCTTTTATCTAAATGAGTTATTAAATGGGACTGTAATTACATGAATGTAAAGACTACATATAGGTAATAAAGAGCATTTAATAAAACTGCACAGGTAAAGACAAAAGACATGCATTAAAGATCTGAGGTATAATCAGGAATACACATCTTATTCATATCAATTCAAGTTAAGGTGCGTTACATTTAAGCCGGTTTCTTGATTAGTAAATCAGTTCATCTTTACAACGAAAAGTAATAATGTGGACCACCTTGTGTGACTTCCATTGTCCTGCCATCTAATAAATAATGTTTCTCAGGAAAATGTCAATTTAAAGCAGCTCTAATGGACAGTTTTATAGAGTCAACATGTGGGAAATTCGTAACTATGAAGCCTTTAACTTGGATTTTCTCATTTGTCCAGCAGGGGGCACTTTTTCAGTTTTTAAAAAGAAGTCCGGATGTATAGAAGCCTATAAGAAAATGGCCTTACTACTCATTTGATGTTTGACTTAACTACACATTTTAAGAATGATCTAATACAAATTGTTTGTTTATTGTGTTTTGTAAAATAGAAAATGGAGCAGGTTGTACCACGTTGTTGTCCAGTTTCGCTTTATCGTGAGTTTGACCCTTAATGGGACCATAATAAACAAAATATATGTCATGCTATATAAAAGAAGACTTGAAATGTGGGATTCTGGCCATAGCATAATTAGGAAAATGTTAAGCAAAGTCAAATAAGAAATTTTCTCATAGACTTCTATGCAACGATACTCCTTTTAACAACAAGTAGCGTTGCCCCCTGCTGGCCATTCCAAATAGTGCAGGCTCTTCATCATTGACTTGCCCTTCAACAAGAACAATAAAACCTGTGGTATAATCTCTACCTTCCCCCCTCTACAGCACGGAGTAACTGACTGAAAATTACGCTGGAAGGAAACGCTGACACCGTGTCAATTAAAAACACACGGGGAACAAAGAAAAATGTGAGAGATAATAAGGAAGGAAAAGAAAATGAGGGATGAGAGGGGGGTTGTGTGTGATGTTCGTATGTGTAGAAATGTGTGAGTTCAACCTGGTGTTTGACAGTAAAAAAAAATGTATGACCCGGAGAGACCAGGAGAGAAGACAGAGAGGTTATGAGCAAGAGAGTGGAGAACAGAAATAGCTGAGGCCCATTATCATCAGCTCTACCTGTCTGGCTGTCGCACCTCTAATTATTGCTGCCACATCGCCCCGAATAGCACACAATGTGGTGTGTGTGTGCTCTCGTGTAGATGTACTTGAACACAGATTATTTATTCATGTACAGGATATGTTTTTTTTCCACATTTTTGCACCTTTACAAGAGATGTTCCTGGATGTTGAGTCTCTATGTCTCAGTTCCTGTTATTCTTTTTGTGTTCTTGACATGGTGTGTGTTTGTGTGTGAGTCAGTGTGTGTGTGTCGAGATTATACCTTTCCTGTTAACCACCTGGAGAGAGGCAGCCTGGTGAGAGAAGCTTAAGGAGAATTTAATCCGTGCCTTAATGTGACAGCAGCATTTTCTGCAAAACTACCATCATTACTAAACTGTTGAGCCTCGGTATGTGTGTGTGTGTGTGTGTGTGTGTGTGTGTTCAAGCATCTCATGCAAACACACACACACACATACACGCCTCCTTAAAAGCAGACATTTTGCAGGAGGATACAGTAAGTGTGACTGCATGTGTCGTCTTAAGCACACTGTGAGCAGCCAATGTAGGTCAGGCGTATTGCAAACGAAAAGTCCCTGACTGTTCTCTGACTTATGTTAGAAACCAAATGCAACCATGGGGATTATACAGAGACAGTGACAGTGACAGGCCACACACACACACACACACACACACACACACACACACACACACACACACACACACACACACACACACACACACACACACACACACACACACACACACACACCCACACGTAAAGGGCCTTTTTGAATCTAGGTCAGCTAATTGTTGGAGACAGTACTGACCTTTACTGCACAAAAACTACAGGTATGAAGCAGAAACATGTGATGGTGAAAAACACATCAACCCGAGTTACACACGTGTGTCTTTTATGTACCTTCAAACCTACATGTAGGAGATACACTGTCCTCTGGGATGTTTTCCATGTCCTTGCCATCAATCTCCCGCTCTGTATCCATGTGTAAAATGCAGCGGCAGCATCATATGGCTCCTGACAGATTCCATACTTTCACCCTCTGTCCAACAAAAGCGCTGAACCTCTGCCAAAGAGAGACGGATAGGCACACACACAAACACGCACGCACACTGGGACAGGAACAGCATCCAGCTCCCATCTGTTTATGGTGATGCACTTTCTCTTGTCACGGTCTCTGTCAGGTTTGTATGTTTGATGTCATGAGTCGGTGTGTCCATCTGCCCCTGTTTACCTCAATCTCTTCTTTGGTTTTCGAGAAGGCGGCTCACTTAAAATGACCGGTGTGTGTGTGTGTAGTTATGATCGTTATATTTTTGACCTTCTCTTACAGCTTATTTTCTGATGTTGTTTATGTTTGCACCACCATACACCACAGTAAATTCCTTGTATGTGTAAATGTATATGGCAATAAACTCGAATCTGATTTAAAAACCATCCCTCTTGTTTGTTTTGTGTGAAGGCCACTTCCGTTTTATGTTCTCAGAAATCTCGCCGTCTGACATCTTCAAGTTACTGTCATTCTATCCTTGTCCTATAAAACTATAAAAGGGAGACTTTGGCAAAGAAGCCAAACCGCAGCTGAACTTGTTCCAGTCTTCTCCATTCACATTTTCCTTTTCAACATCGTTTCCCATCTGTTGTGATTGCTTAATAAATAGCACTGCTGCTTGGCAAATGAGAGTTGGGCTTTCTCAGTTTACTGGTTGTTGATTCGTACATTAAACTGCACATACTTCACTGGGAATGCTGAGCAACCCGCCTCATGCTGTCGACATTGTGGTTTCCGGCCATTCAAAAGCGGGAAAGGCAACAGTTTTCATGCATTAAATTGTAAACTTGAGATTGTGATGGATTGGCCATCCGGAAATTGGGAAATGCCAGAAGGGGCAAACAACTAATGGGCATGAATGGGTCATCCTCACATTGATATGTGTTTTAAATGTTTGTCGATCATGATTTTGATTAAAAAAGTGTACTTTATGCATTCAGGCATTAAAATGTAAAATCTAATTGTAATTGTAAAAACAACCTTTCCCATGAACCCCTCCTCTAAGGTAGCGCGTGAGGTCACGTTATGTCGAATCAGGAGATTGAGCGCATATTGACGTCAACTGCGCGTGCCAGCATCACCTGGCTAACGAAAACAAACTGAAGAACAAATTAATGAGACAAAAAGTGAGAAAACTAAGTTGTTTCTGTTTGGTTTAAAGGTGAGAAAGAAATGTGGAAATAGCGCATTGTATCGACTGCGGAAACGGGCCGCTGCCGAGGCTACAGGACAGGTGTAGCTATGACAACTAGCTTCGGTGTTGCCTTAGCTAGCGCGGCTAACGTTAGCACGAGGATATGTGGCAGAAACTGGATACAAACAAGAGAAAGCTTGAGAAAGTGGATTACCGGATCCGGAGGCAACACATGCAAAGCGGGGGAGCGGAGCAACAGGTGTGTGGCTTTAGAATATGTAAGTTAATTTTCCCTGTGGCTGTTTTAATATGCTAATGACGCTACTGTAATATTTGCCACTGTTTTCCTACTGTGATTAATTACTGTAGTATTCACCGTAGCTGCGCAATGCTGTTTTCATATACTAATAGAGCTACTGTAATTTGCAACGTGGCTTTCCAGTGCTATTTTCATATGAAGCTACTGTAATGTGCATTGCTGTTTTCATTTGCTGATGAAGCCACAGATTAATCTGCTATGTGGTGCTGCAATGCTTTTTACATAGGCTACTGTACTGTTGTGACTGTGCAGCTCTGTTTGACGTATGCTAATGAAGCTACTGTAATATGCATTGTGGTTGCACAGTGCTGCTTTCATGTATGAAGCTACTGTAATGTGCACGCATGCCTTGCTGTTCTCATTATGATCAATTACTGTAATGTGCAATTATGGCTGTGCAAATTCTGATGAAGCTTTAGGAAGTGGTCATTTCAGTTGTCATAGCTTATATGGTTTACGTTTGTGTTGGGAATTTTCTGTATTGTAGGTATGGCTCGTTTTGACCATTTAAAATAGGGCCGGTCCGTTAAATGGAGAGAATGACATAATCGAATCAGCCAAACAAGACGCAGAGGTCTAAAGCATAAATTACATTTAACAACCACAAACCACATTTCCTAACCTGGTTCCCTTCCTTTTTATGAGTCCAGAAAGTCCAATTTAATTTCAGTAGATTTCCTACTTTTCTTAAGTGCCCTTGCCTTTTCCCCAAGTTATCATACTTGTTTCTTTTTTTACCTCAATTTAGTTTAACTTTGGCCGCAAAGCCTGGGGGAAAATCAGCTCTGTGCTTGACACTATGACTTGCTGCCTGAGAGCACAGCTGGGTTTTTTTCAGTGTAAATTATGGCCTTGCTCCGAGCTGTGGTGAACCTGCGTTATGTTGTGAAAGCTGAGACAGAGGTCAGAAAATAGTGACCATAGTGATATAGCATACTTGTGAACCCGGTGGGAACCAGAAGGTCGCCAGTTCAAGTCCCTGAACTAACCAAGAATGGAGAGTGAACTGGTGTTTTGAAAGCTGTCAGTTCACCTTCTGGGCAATGTGTAGGTGCCCTTGAGCAATGCACTTGACCCCAACAATGCTCCCAGGGAGGTATAGGCTAATAGCTGCCAACTGCTTCTAAACCTAGAATGGGCTAAATGTAGAGCCTACATCTCACTGTGTGCTGGGCTGTGTACTATGTATTATCTGAAAGTTGATTCAAAATGTAATTTGTGACTGGTTAAAGAGAAAGTTTTAGTCTTGTTTATTTGCTAATTCTTCCGTTAACTGTTCCTCACAAAAACAAGATCTAAGGGGCAATTGTTTTTGTTTTTTCTTCACGGGAGCCTCACTTTGTGATTCAGGATCATTACATTTTTATACAGATATCCAGCCTAAAGCAGTTTTAAATGTCAAGTTTTTTAATAAATTGGTGCAACCCCAAGCTTTATCAGATTATGCAATCCTGCTCCTTCTCCTCGCAAGAGCCACCGTTGCCACCCGATCTGTCATGCTATTAGTTTAGTGTCGTGAGATGTATGACTCAGATGCAGGTGTTCCCTGAACTGCCTTCTTTAATCATAACACATTGACCCCAAAAACCACAAGAAGCAGGAGGAAAGAAGGGAGAACACAACTCACTGCAATTGGAATTATTTGGGATACACAAGCCTTAATGTGCTATCTTAGATTAATACTTCTAAAATCATCATTTGTGTAGAAAATTACTCCCCACGTTACGTTCATTCCTATTTGTTTTCTACCTTAAACACAGAAGCCAAATATGGAGAAAAGTCTCAATGAATAGAAGTAAATAGGAGCAGCATTTAAAAACATCACAGCTACAGTATATCAGTTTCAAGGCTAATTTCTCCATTTGTAAGTGCACACACATTTTCATTCAAACCTTGCTAGTTAAAAACGTTAGCATTAAATAGACTCCTTTTTTATAGCGTGCTTATCTTGTCTTTCCTAACAAAGCGCTATTAGGAGTCAGCATTTACCCATTCACACACACACACAAACTGTTGGCTATGCAATCGGGAGCAATTTGGGTTCAATATGTTACACAAGGACACTTCAAAAATATTGACCACAGGAGCTAGGGATCAAACCATCGACCCTCAGATTGATGGACAGCCTCTTGAGCCACAGCCGTATGTGCGACTACTGTTTATGTGTCATTAAGACCGATAAACAAGGATTGGATTATACTTCTGTAGAGTGATTTGTAAACCATGGTTTCAGTCATCAAGACTTTTCTCAGTTTATGGTTCTTAACTCACCAAGACTGTATGCGAGTAGATCGATGTTTTCCTCAAGAATTAAGCCATCAAATTGATAGAAAGATTAGAATTATTTAGGAGGAAATATCCCTTTTAAACCCAGCCGTCCACTTTCCTCTCTCATACAGCGAACATCTTCACAAACCACATCATGATAGAGTTTCTGTTTCACCTTCAGTCTGCCCACACTCTCCAAAAACCCTACGGCATAATCAATGAGTCAGTTATTTCCCCCTATATTTTCAGCCAAGCATATTAAGAGGTATTTGTGATATTACCAAGGAGAGAAGATCAAGGCTGAGAGCTTATCCACCTCCTGTTCAGCAACCTCACATTTCCCATGACAGCCGGTAGAAGGTAGAGTTTAAATCTTATTATTCTCCCTCTGATCTCCTCTTTCTCCTGCAGGCCCAAGTTTTATGTCTTACCTAACGTAGAGCTAGTTGTGTAACTACTAAGGATGTTGCCAGTAAAGCTGTCTCTGCTCCTGCGTCATGTTTTTAGCCCCATGCAAACAGGCATGCATTAAAAAGTGCCTGTGAAAAAATAGGAGATATATATAGAATGTGGGGCTAGTCTCTTTGTGTGTGTGTAAGCTGATGCAAAACAGAGTTATGTGGTTATTATATACTTGAATTACACTATATGGGTAGTGAAGCAAGCAAAAATTGGATTTTACCAATCGTCTAAGCCTGTGGAATGAAAATATATATGTGTGTGTGTGTGTGTTTATCTGCATACTTGCAGCTTATCTCGCATACTACCTGTCCTATCAGCATAATACTTTTTTTCTTATTTACGACTTTACTCTAGTATCTCTCGTAGTTGCGGTTGAGGTTTCATATTTGCATTCTGTGTCTCTACTGTGACATGTCTCCGTGCTTCAATGTTCAAAAAGCTCTTTATGTTTCTCATACTGCCTGTGCTGCAGCACCTCTTTTCACCCTCTGTCTGAAACCAGAGCCCAGTCTGCTCTGATTGGTTAGCTGGCCGTCTCTGTTGTGATTGGTCAACCGCTTAGAGATGTCCCGCCCCTTAGCCTATCACGTACAATTATTATAGGTCCATATCCTCTCGGGAGAATGGAGAGGAAAATGTTAAGTAGCAGTGGAACGAGGTCAGATTCACACACACATTTATATTATTGTACTGCATGTCACACACACACACACACACACACACACACACACACACACACACACACACACACACACACACACACATACACTCACACTATCATCTTAATATTTTCTCTTCCTGCTCTGTAATTTCAAGATTTAGGGTCAAACCACCGCTTTGTATCCGTCCTCTATTACATCCGTCACTCTGTCTCACTCTTATCTTCCGTTCTCTCCTTCAGCCTTTCACATTTCAGACCTCCTCTCCGTTTCCTCTCATCCTCGCTCCACATTTAAACCCTTTTCCGCACATGAGCCACGGAGGATTCTGAAACAGGAAGTGCTGCTCAAAGATTAAAGGCTGTGACAAAAACAATCAGAGCCTCACAATGAGCGTCTCACCACTGTGTGTTCCCGGATCTGAACCTGCATGCACACTCTGCTCTCTCTCCGCCTCACTCTCTGTCTGATGTTCTCGCCTGCTGGATGTTGCAGAGGTGGGAAATGGATGTTTACCAAACCGTAGTGGTGTGGGGATTTAAAAAAATGCAAAATATTCATCACTTCTTCGGCCAACACATCTCTTACTGTGCATATCTCCATTTTAACATGTTGAATTAAAATAAAATAGCTGACGAAATGCCACACAACTCGGTAAACACTCTGAAAGTTGACTTTATTTGGTCATTTTACAGTGAAAACTGTAACATTTCACGAGTTCACTTTTTAAAAGTCTCTCTGTGAACGTCTTATCCAAATTTGGCTAAATTTTGGTGATTAGTCCCAGGGATATATATCATATGGCAGAAATGATCCCCTTTGAAGCAGCCTTGGGAAGGATCCAAACTTAATTCTGGTATTAAGATACATTTTTAGTTAAATACTTGTACGCAACCAGCCATTAAAGACAAAACATGGTTGTGAGGGGTATCTCGAAGAAGTAAACTTTTTAGGGGGGTTACGTCCCTCTACTATTTCTGTAAACGCCCAAATGCAACTGTAGTCCCCGTCTCTTTTCTCCCGCCCCCTGCGGTGCCATTGTCCACCCGTCCATCAGATGCCCTCATCTTTCTCACCTGACCCTGTCACTTGACTTCTCGTTCACCTGCTCAACTGTCACAACTTTCCCTCTTCAGACCTGCCAGGTTATAACGGCCCATTTCCGACCTGCTTGCCTTCTGTGTATGCCAGCTTTTGAGTCCTCCTT
Source organism: Eleginops maclovinus (assembly GCF_036324505.1). Classification (NCBI taxonomy): domain Eukaryota; kingdom Metazoa; phylum Chordata; class Actinopteri; order Perciformes; family Eleginopidae; genus Eleginops; species Eleginops maclovinus. The sequence goes on along the minus strand of NC_086364.1, from coordinate 19,778,973 downwards.
TGTTTGTCATGGAGTTTACCAAATGTGTCCATAACTGTCAAACAAATGTAAATTAAAAGGTACAACAAACCCCGCTCCAGAAGCTGCATTCATTTCACTTCTATCTATCTATTCATTCTTTACCTTTATGTTCTCTCACTCTGTCCCCTTCTTCCAGCTCTCAGCCTCCTCTGTCTCTTTCCCCTTCTTTCACACTCTCTGCACCCGGCTTCTATTTCTATTTCTTATTCTAAAAAAACATATTTTTCTAACAAGTTCACTGCTAACACCCACAGAGTGCAACAAATCCACAACAACACACTAAGAGGATTTTAAAAAATAATATGGAAAATAGCGGAATGGGTGCAGTGATGACAGAGATGAAAAGTAGAGAGGAAATGGGAAACAAATGACATGATTCTTCTTAAGGCAGCACATGTAAAAAGGAAATGTTGAAGACAAATCACACACACACTCACACACAGATCAAAGCTTCTCTGCACAAACCACAGGTGGTTTTGTTCGAGACGATGCTTAATATGTTGTTGAAATATTTCCCCAGCACTTGTTCTCATTACTCTGAATCCGGGTGACAGTTCGGATAGTTTTGCAAATCTCCTTTAATGTCTGCATCAGTTCTGAAACTGTCAGACTCCAAATGATTTCTTTCTGTTCCAATGCTTCTTCTCTCTTTTTTCCTAAGACGATCACATCTGATGTTAACAGATAGGGCATCCTCAAAAGTCCCGTTTGAGTAGCCTATTTAAATCCTTTTGTCGGAGATAAGACGGAATATTGTCACTGCTGGGAGAGAACAGTTGGTTTAGGGCAGGAGAGCGTCAGCAGGGTCAGTGTCGTGGCACTTCTTCATGTCGGGGGGAGCGCGGTGAAAAGATCTTATCAGGAAATGAGGTTATTGTGGAGAAAATCCTCTAATTAGAGAATGGGAAATGTGAGGTTATTCTGTACGGGGATCTCTCGTACACACACTCACAGTATTTGTCCTTTTTGTGCTTTGGCAGCTTGTCTCTAACAAGATGCATGTCCGTGCTTAAGTCCTAATGATGAATAATCAGGCCGGTAAGTAACGCATGCATCATTGTCATGTGATTCTAGGACACAAGAGCAGAAAATACTGCTGAAGCACCACAGCAGATATCCTAAACGTGGTGTTAGTTTATTGAAATTTCTCCTAAATTCAGCAGCAGCTCATCTGCAACAGAACATATTCTGAAGGAAACTTAATGGAGAGTGGATCATGTGTCATATTAACATAGTCAGGAAATGGTGTTAAAGGGAACACATTATGCTAATTTTTCAGGTTCATATTTGTATGTTCTTTAAGTACGTTGGCATTTAAAATATGTTTACAAAATCACTGTCAGCATTTTGTGTGTATTTGGATTTCTGGTCTGAAAGAAGACAAAATACTATGCAAAGTATCCCAAAACTAAAATTGACCAGTGCAGGTTTTAGTGTCTCAAAACAACACGGAACAAATTTAGATTAACGCCATCAATAAAAAAAACAAGTCTTTACTGAGGGCCGCAGACAGACTTGGGAAAGGTCGGACTAATGCGTTGTTGGTTTTGTTTTTTTTCACAGGATTTGCTGGTAATAACAAACCCATAGAATGTCCGCTGGCTTATCCTCTAAGACTTAAGAACCAATTGCTACCACCACTATTTCTCAGTGCAATGTCAGTATGATTAAGTCCCAACTTTGACTCAAGCAAAGTAAGGAAATAACTTTTCTGTTTCTGTGTTTCAGCTCGATTCAGGGCCACTGTGAGGCACAGACGTTTCGTATTGGGTCTGGTTTGGTCTGTTGACCCTTAACACATGTTAATGGCAGTAATGATCCCGGCCTCTCTGCTATAGGATCTGTGTTTACCTCTTTAGAGCATAAGGTACAATAGGGACACTGGAAAGCCCCAGTGCAGGGCTGTCTGTGTGGATTGCCTGCACAGAATTGATTTCCAATACATGCGTCAGTAGAGAGGGGGATGTGTGGCCCGGGCGGCATGATGTTAAACCAGCAGACACAGTGTCAGGCCCACCACAGAAACATACAGCGGAGCGTGTGAATGCGGAGCCAGCAGAGAGGCTGCACATCAGCATGCACCGCTGTTTTGGTTTCTAAATGTCTCAGTGGTGCAGGGATGATGTGTTTTTGTTGGCCCAACCTGAAGTTACCATCACTAGGGCTCCCTTTGTTTAAAGCAACAGAGTTTTTCAATTGGATTTTTGGATATAGCACAAAATAAAACCTGTGGCAAACTAACGTTATCATTCTTTTGCTCAGCAGGATTATCTTCTCATATAAACACCACTTTTTTACCACTAGAAGTAAAAAGCCTAAATCTTTAAACAATTACATCTGGGTCACATGACTTTGCGTCACCACCGCTAAGCTAAAGGTGGCCTTACGTTTGATGTAATGACGCTTAGCAGTTTCTTTAGCTACTTGTTAGCAACCGCCTGTTTTAGGACACGTAGAAACTTTCAACATTTACGAATGGGGTATTTAATGATGCATTTTATGTCGGACAAAACCTGATTTTTCGCATCGAATTGTATTAAAAACAGACCTTATTTCAGGATCTAACAAAAAAGTCATTCCAAAAACCATCGACTTTTGAAAAACGACCAGGCATTGTGAAAATGCTAACTCATTTCCGGATTTTAGACTCATTCCTGCACCTCCCTATTTGCGGGTTATTCTCCGATCACCATTGGGATTTCAGCGCTCGCGTGTGGGGTGATACCAATATTTTTCCAGAGGCTATTTCCTGTTTCTACAGTGCCTCTCTGTTTGAAGTAACGCCAACAGTTCTGCCTTCAAATACATTATTCCATCCATCTCTTTCTCACTCTATTTCCCCGGCTCTATCCTCCTTCCTGCTTGTTATCCTGATTACCGCCACAGCATCAAAATATTGCAAATAGTGGCCCGGAAACCGCTGCCGTCATGCTATAAATTAGGGAGATGTGTGCCTACGAGGAAAGAGATGAAGAGGATGAATAAATCGGATCTGTCAGCAAAAGTATTCCACACATTTTACCTGATTAGTATGAAAATACGCGAGACAGACCGCCATGAACGCATGACAAAATATGTCTCCCGTTTGCTACCGCTTGTTGATAGAAGAGAAACGCGCGTGTTTACAGGAGGCAGTTGTTATCACGGCTGGCTGAATGTTCTCCGGATATCCTCAGCGTATGTTATGCTCTGTTGACGGCTTGATTCGTATTTAGAATCCTCTCCTACCCTTGGATATATCCCTAACAAAATCCCACATCTTAATGGAGCCTGTCAACAGAAATGCCATTTGGTCGGTGTTATTAAGACAGTGTGTTGTTAAGGCAGTTTGCTGACATGTGGTAATTGGCTTGGAGAAAGGGATGCTGGTATTCTAAATCAGTGATGGGATGATGACGTTAACTATGTTAACACTGTCTTAGCAGAGTGTGACGGGTGTTTGTTTCAGTTCCATCATCTTCCTGAAGCCTCAGACCGTCTCCGCCTCGCACATAATCTTCTTCCACTCAACAGTTTGTTGCTGCGCTCACTGACTTTTAAAGAACACTTACAATTCAGGGTTTAACTTTAAAAAGGCTCCAGATGGTCAGACATAGGGTCTAATGTGCATTTTCAGATTCATATCAGTATTTAGTGTCTCTCCTGGGACATGTCTCCATGCTTTAATGTTCAAAAAGCTCTTTATGTTTCTCATACTGCCTGTGATGCAGCACCTCTTTTCACCCTCTGTCTGAAACCAGAGCCCAGTCTGCTCTGATTGGTTAGCTGGCCGACTGTGTTGTGATTGGTCAACGGCTTAGAGATGTCCCGCCCCTTAGTCTATCACGTGCAAAGTGTTGGAGCGCTAGCCAATCGAAGCCGAGCGTTACATAGTGATGTCAATATGTCACGGAAGTAAACAAAGGGGGTGTTTCAGGCTGGGGGGGGGGGGATTTTGGCCTTTGCAGACCATTTACATGCAAAAAAAAACATATAACCCATTACAGGAAAGGGAAACCCCAAAAAGCATCAAAGTACCTCTTTTTAAAAACTGGCAATCTCTGTAGCCACTTCTCAGGTTCACCTGTTTAATCCAATGCACAGTCTTTATTATTTTGGTCATACTGTCAGAATATTATTTCATATATTGTGATGGCATTTATCATATGATACCGTTTTAAAGCTGTGATGGAAAATGATAATAAATTGGGCACTTGTTGCCGTTAACACTCTATTATTTTGTAAACTTTAAACAGGATACAAGAAAAAATTGTAATAGCAAGCATAAAAAAATGGTCTAACCGATCAGCATATTCTTTTGATGAGACTGTCCTACTTACAACTACTTTTAATTAGCCGGCTCCCATTTTTGTGTCTCATGCAGCACCGAGACGAAACGTCTTCACACACACACACACACACACACACACACACACACACACACACACACACACACACACACACACACACACACACACACACACACACACACACACACACACACACACACACACACACACACACACACACACACACACACAGCAACATGCAAATGGCATGCGGCAGAATCAATGCGCATCCACAGACAGCCAGGCGGAAAAACTGAACACACATGGTAACTGACACACATACACACACATTCCCAGCATATGCCAATGCGGCATACATAGTGAGAAAATGCTGACACAGTATGTGGTGGTGTTGGGGGGGGGGGGGGGGCGTGATAACGGGGCAGTGGCGCTGAGTGTAGACGACGAGAAAACACTCATCAGAGCTATTAGCATCGGCCTGACCTCATTGGCTGCTATGACGGCAGGCAGCGCTAACGCTGATCACTGCACGGGGAAGGGAGGGACGGACATTATTAACACATTAACGTGACTACCAGCTCTGCACAATTATCTCAAATGTTATCGAGAGCGCAATACGAGCAAGTGCAATATTCAAATCACATTAGGCACAGTATTTGTTAAAGGTTACATGTGTTAAATACCATTTATATTGGAGCTGCAGATACATCCCAGTATTCTACAGACTCAACATATACGGTTGGTACAGATCACACCATGTTTATTTTTATATATTTTATGAGGCAAAATGATCAATCCCTTCTATATGTCGTGATCACGATATCAGTCAAAGTGATTGCAATTAGTTATTTTTTACAAACTGTGCAGCCCTGATGACAGGTTGTATGATGTAAGGTCAATTGTGTCATTTTTAAGTCGAACTCTGAATTGTTAAACGTATTCAATTGCATTTTAAACACATTTTTGATCTCACGCTCAAGCTTCACATTTATTGAATTTTGATCCAATGATAAAAAATGATCCTACAAAATTAAATTGCCATGCATCTGAACTGCATTTCCAATTATAGTGAAACGTATTTGGTCTCGGTTTAAGGTGTTCGTACAAACACGTGGTCAACATTGCAAACTTAAAAACTGAAACAAAAACCACTTTAGGATCACTGTAGGGGCCACAAAGCTTATTTGGCCTGAGGCAATTATTTTCCATTATTGTTGTTATTTAGATTACACACCTTTTAATTTAAATATTGCTTCCGGCATTTGTGACATGGGTGGGGTGTGTTTGTATTTAGTCCACCTGTTGTTTGCCCGTCATAAGTCTGACACAGAGCGTGAGCTGGCTCAGACATTTTCGGTTGAACGCATCGTTAAACTTTAACTTCAGCTCGGAGTCTTTTCGATTGAAACGTGTCAAAGTGATGAGCCTACCTTGGCCTTTAGCGCCTGTTCATTGTGAGTTTTGTTGCTGCAATTACCATTTATTAAAATTTGCCTTAAAATAAGTTCAGTATAAGCCAAATACAGGACATCCACCCTGATCAACATGACACAGACGTATTTGTGATGCCTAAGAAATCGTATAAAATACATTTACCTTTTGAAACACAATTGACTGTGCATTTATTCTTTGTTTGGGAACCTTTTTTATGATATCAAACTTTATACTGCGCACTGTGAAGTAGTAGCTTCTGACGTATCCTGTCTTGACCTAAATAACAATGGATAAGTGAGAAGATGTGTCAGTCATGTGGATCTATCCTCTGGTGAGACTAAAGTTCTGAGTCTGGAATTCACACCCTCACAGATATATCACATCCCATGAGCCACCGCCTCTAGCAGGGCTGAAAAGACATTGCACCACCCAAAAAATGGGGAAAATTACGTAACATGTAAGAGAGATAAGAGAGTGTGTTTGGTTTGTTAGAGAGAGGTGGGACGGAGAGAAGGAAGAGCGAGGTGAAATGCAGACGTTGTATATTTAGCTGAGGAGCTTTTGTTTTCTGGCTGGGGGGAAGTGGGGAAGGCCGGATGCTTTGCCAAACGGAGCTTTCTCAGTAAAGCCATCCACAAACGCTCAGCCATGCACATGCAGATCCACATACAGATGCACTGGTCCGCCACACACTGACATGTACAGTACATATATCACAGTATACTGTGTGTGTGTGTGTGTGTGTGTGTGTATATGTGTTTGTGTGTGTGTGTGTGTGTGTGTGTGTGTGAGCTCATGGCTGGGCCTTGTCACATTATGATCATTATTCAGGAGATGACCTTATCAGTCTGTGATTTATTGCTGACTCCAGTACAGTTTTATTATCATCCCCTCCAATCTCGCAGATTCGGTGGCCGGGCACCTCTGCATCTCTCCAGCCAGATTTAATGAGGATTCTCAGACTGCATATAAACAGCATTTTAAAAGTGAAATTGCAGAAGGTGTGTGTGTGTGTGTGTGTGTGGGTGTTTGTTTATATCATACAAACACAGAAATGTACACACAGTGAGAGAAGCATGTTTGCATGAGTCCAGTGGCAGCCACATTTCTTTTTTTACAATTAAAGGGCCGAGTAGAGTTTGTAAAGGAAACCATCCATTGCAATTTATTCCAGTAAGTGTTTCTGTGTTGCTGCCTGCAGAATGTGTTTATGTCTACAATTCCCTTCAAGTGACATGGCAAACATGTAAAATACATAGTGTTCATTGGCCTAAAGACAAGGGTTTTCTCATCTTGTTTATTTCAATATTAAAACAAGACGATCATTTTCCCCTTACCTTCAAGTCTCTTGAGCTTTCTATGCATCTTTAATATCAAACATGGTCTAGTGCTGAAGTGGATTAGAGAAAGGGATACATTGCATTGTGAATGAACGTGTGGCACCTACATTCATCCATGATTCAAAAATTCAATTTGCTAAGATTTAAAAAAACGTCAGCCAGATAAACGACAACACACAACTAATGAAAATACAGGTGTTTCTTTGTCAAACTAATGGAGAAAATGTCGTTAACGAGGAGTAAATTGAAACCATAGCCCCACCATGCCGTTTTTCAGCAAAGGAAACGCTGAGATGCTTATTGAGCAAAAAGTGGAATTTGACCATAAGTGTCAGCGATATTGCAGAAGTGTCATTAGCATTGATTGTTTGGCCCCCCCCCCATGACTCCACACATTCTGCTGTGGGAATCAATGGTTAATGTTACATAACACTGGAGAGGGAGAGATGACCCGGAGGAAGCCCTCGGTGTTTCCACAGGACGGTTCCTGCTGTATCAGTGTCTTACAGCACTCCTGAGTTGGCTGATGAGGCAATGAGTGACAACTGATCCCCATTATCTCAGCTATATTTGTACTGCTTCACCACCCTGGGGGAGCACTGTAACCCATTATACCGGGTTGTTTACAAGACTCATGAGTGTATGGCAGGATGGCTGTTCAGTTTTTTACAAATTGACTTTGATCCAGGAATATAAACAAACTGCCTGCTTTTCACTTCCTCCAAAAGTCAGCAGAGAGTTGCCTCAAATTAAAAGCTCCAACACTGCAACTTTATGCCTCCGGGCAGGAAGTGTATTGTTAGTCTTGACGCTCGGTTCAATTGGTTTAAAACAATCCTCTCTCATCGTGATGGGCTGTCTAGCTTTGGAAAAACATGTAGCCTCAGGTCATCTAGGGAAGCTGCTGGTGAATTTTAAATAAAAAACCATTACAATGTAACTCGATGGCTCGTCTACTTCAATTCAGCTTCTCATTTAATTTACATACGGTTCATAGCGAAAATAACAGAAGAAATCATGAATAAAAGGCGAATGGGCTGCCACACTTTCAGATGCCTCATGGTAGGATATGAATTATTTAATATTGTATCTTTATCATTAAATGTACATAAATAATAAAAATAATAATAGTTCAAATAAATCAAGTGGGCTCCATGGTCAGTCTCCCCATGGTATTATACAAATGATATTATACATTTTTAATTGAATTAAAATAAATAAAAAATAGATGAAAAATCTTTAAGATATATATCTATAACGGGAATTGTATAAAATGAATTCTTTGTCATTAAATTTACGTAATTACAAAAATAAAAGACAAGAAAATAATCATAAATAGAAAACAAATGGACTGCATGGTCATACTCCCTATGGCTTTACATGAATTACACTATCATATCTTTTTTTCATTAAATTAGCATAAATTACAAAAATAAAAGTCAAGAAAAAACATGATAAAAATAAATCAAATTTGCCGCGCCGTGGATTAAATTGAACTATAGAATATTATGTCTTTATTATTTGGTCTAAATAAATTACACAAATATAAGACAAGAAATAAATCAATTAAATAAATTAATGGGCTGCCAGTATATGCCCAATGCTCCAACTCGCATTGCTTGATATGTATTATATAACACAGGGTAGGGCTGCACGATTCTGGCCAAAATGATAATCACGATTATTTTAATCAATATTGAGATCACGATTAATTATCACGATTATTTGGTAACTGCTTTCACATCCAGGTGCTACATTCCTGCTAATGTACACATTTGTGCATCAAAATAAAATTGGTCTATATCTCGTCCACACTACTGCGTTTTTACGGAGCCCGCGAAGGGTCATGTTGGTAAATATTTTTATTGCGTTCCCTCGCAATAGTTTTGCGTTCCCTCGCAATAGTTTTGCGTTCCCTCGCAATAGTTTTGCGTTCCCTCGCAACACTTTTTGCGTTCCCTCGCAATACCTTTTTGTGATCATTTTTTAAAGTCCAGGTTATCCATGGTGACTGAAATCCAAATCAACCGTGTAGCCTATTGTGAGGTTGGAAATGCAGAGCCCTATTCAAGGGAGCACAAAAGTTATTGTGAGGAAAAAAGTAGCCTATTGCGAGGGAACGCAAAAGTTATTGCGAGGGAACGCAAAAAGCATTGCGAGGGAACGCAAAACTATTGCGAGGGAATGTAAAACTATTGCGAGGGAACGCAATGAAAATATTTACCAACGTGACCCTTCGCGGGCTCCGTACGTTTTCGTTTTAATCCGGAGTTTTAAAACGAAAACGTGACCATTCACGCATACTGGGCATGCGCGTGCCGGTTGCAGTTGCAGCATTATAAAATGCAGAATTTACCTGCACAACAACTGCTACCACAGACAACAAGGTAAACAGCGCTTTTACTTCGTTATCCATGTTTACCACTGGTAGTCAAGGCTGATCCGACCCGATACCCAGCTGATCCGACCCGATACCCAGCTGATCTGACCCGATAACCAGCTGATCTGACCCGATACCCAGCTGATTTGAATTTTTCCGGGTAAAGAAGGGTCACATGGTAGGAGCGTGACGAATCAGAGAAGGATACTCGTGATCGATAAGACCCAATCAGAAAGCGCTCATGGGTGCCTACGTTAGCGTTTCCAAAAGTCTGCGTTTTAAAACCAAAACCCAGTTTTGTGTATTGCATTGTATACGAGGCTTGTTTTCTCCATCACACGCTAGAAGCGCTAGATTGGCTTTGGAAAAAAACGTTGATACTGAGCGTTCTATGAACCGAATGACACATTTAAAATATCGCTCGATCACGCGATTTTGATCGTGAGAAGCAAAAATCGTGATTAAAATTCGATAAATTGTGCAGCCCTAACACAGGGTTACATAAACATAAATACAAAACAAGAAAAAGTTCATTCAAATAAAGCAAATGGCCCCATCTCAGAGGCTCCGTGCAAAAAATGAATGAATTATATAATATTTTGTTATAATAAATAAAGGCAATTAAGACCTATGACAATATGGTTGTAATTGATTTATCTCAGAGAGCCTCTTTCCTTCACATCGTCCAATGGTTTCCATGGAGATGACTGTACCGTTACTTGAGGGCCACCAATCACGACTCGCCATGAAGGGCAGAGGGTTCAGGGCGTCTTCAGGTTGAGTCAGGGAGAGCAGGAGAAAACAGAACATGACGACACACACTCAACTCCCTGAACCAAACGTGGACAGAGCTCCAGCCATGTGGGGCCAAAGAGAATATTCATTAAGAAGAAAAAGAGCATAAAAAAGAAAACCCTAGCAAGGCTGAGACAGCAAAGACAGCTGAGGGCAAAATGAGAAAGGGTAATGAAGTGTACATTTAAGTGGACCTTGAAATGACCTTCAGATGCTGGAATGTAAACACTGCTACATATGTCACTGTAAACAAATGTTGGAGGCGGATTTATGTCCTGTGTGTGTTGTGTCAAACAGAGTCATCATACTATTATCATAATTGCATTGGAGAGCAAATCAATAGTGCACGGAGCACTGTGTCGGCATGAGGTGAACCTGCAATCTTCTATATGTTTCTGAGCATCTCGCAGTACTTTCTGACTGCAGGCAGAAAATCGATCTCCAGACGTGGAGAATGAAATGGTGTATTTCTACACTGGAAGCACCACGTCAATATATCAGAGCTCCATCTTCAGCAGATAGATGCATAAACGTGCTAGATTTAAGCTTTTTCGACATATGGAGATGTCTTTTAAGGTTTGTTTATTCAAGGACAACAATTTCAGCTTAATGACAATTAGGCTGTGATCTAATAATATCCCAAAACTATCTGGCTAAAGTCAAAATGAAGATCTTTACACTTGTGTTTTGCTCGAAAGTCGCTTAATTCAGAATTCCGACATCACGGATACAAGCCATTGCTTTGTTAATTGGTTTGATTAAGCAGCCTAAGTCCCGTTTATGCTAAGTAGCTAGCTAACAGTCGCAAACGTAATTTCCGTAATTGCACAAAAGATGTTTCTTTTTCGTAACAACACTATCCTGACATAATGTGATCACAAGAAGTGTACACAAAGTACAAACAGAAGTGTCAAATTGAGTAAAGTCAGTGGGGTTGGCAGTAAATACTCAGAATATTGATTTCTTTCAGAAATTCTCAGACTTTTGACTTTTTTTCAGAAAAGATGGAGTCAGCTGAAAAATAAATCAGAAATGCGGCATATCGCAATATATGGTATCGCAATACATAGCATATTGTAGAATCGCAATACTATCGTATCGTGGCTTAAGTATTGCGATAGTATCGTATCTTGGGGACCCCGGTGATTCCCACCCCTAATTCGACCGCAGCTGTATATTCAGTCTTGATCCTTGAAACTCAAACCTGCTATTCCACTATCCACCATTTCCAATACAACCATTCCCTTTAGGTTCGTTGATTGGAATTAAGTGAGCATTTCTATCAGCTTTACTCAATAACAAACACCTCCACCACTGTGTAGTCTCCGGATGACTCTTAATGTATGTTGATGAAGATGCTTTACATTATTTGGATCCAATCATTTGGTCTGTTTACAATCTCAAGGCCTGTTGTTATACACCTCCATCTGATATCATTTTCTTAATGAACTTTCAAAAGTGTCCAATCAATTCATCATTATCAGATTTTAGAGGAAGTATAAAGAGAGGAAGATATATGATGCTGCTTCAGAAAGCTGTGTTACATCACATAGATTGAGGCGAATGAATCGAGTTCTTTGCATCAACACCTTCAACAGTGCAGTCCTCAAACCCCCCCCAAAACCCAAAGCAGGGAGCACTCTTTAAAGCAGCCAATCTCCCGTGCACTGACCCGTTCAGGCACACCAACCTGGTTATGTTGGCTGTAAAGCAGCCAGCAGAAAGTGCTAGAGTGAGAGCATGGGAAATGAGATGGCTTTTAAAAATCAATGATAATATCACATAGTGCTCTGCATCCCCCTCATTTGCAAATCTGTAGAAATAATATTATTAACCCTTCATTCATTTGAAAACAGACCCCTGAGGGGAACAAATTAATAGGCCATATAAATGCTTTGTGACTACAAAGGGGACTTTCAAATATCAGGGATTTCAGAGAGAGACAAAAGGAGAGATGTTGAGGAAGACAAACACAGAGAGATTGATAGAAGTTGGAATCGAGAAGCTTTTCATTGCTAATTAATGGGATAACGTTTGGGCTGCAACAAACTGTAAAGCCTTGTGGGACCTCTTCGGTGGCTCCTTATGGCGCTGCCTTTAAACTGCCTTTGGAACACTAATTAATTTGCATCCTGCTGCTAATTAATTTGCCACCGCTAATTAAACTGAAAGGCACCTTCTTTTCACCCAGTCCTCAGCGTCCCACCGCTCCTCTCGCTGTTTCTCTATGTCTGTGCTTTTTTTTCCTTCTGCCGCCCTCCCTCGATTCAACAGCTCATCCAACGAGCCGCTCTCCCCGCAGTGTCTTCACGGCTGACAGCTGATGCTATTATTGTGTTGTATGCCCCCAGCTAAAAAGCAAAACATCTTGCTTTTCTGTTCCTTTTTAAATGGTTCCACCAACAGGGGGATTGTTAGCGGGATGTCAACTATAATCACTCTCGCCGAATCCCAACGTTGCACTCAGCTGATTCGAACCTCCCGTCTCCCACTCAGACAATCACAATGACATAAACCTGGCAAATGGCTCCCGGAATTACGCAATCCTTGTTTACTTAATGATGTAAAACTAATCCCCGTACTTAAAATATAAACACAGCTGTTTTAAAGCAATTGTCTGTTTTCCGATGACTCACGAATTTCGTCAATCCATAATGAGCTTTACTTCCATGCCTGTAATCATTTTGTAGGGGTCTTATTTTTCTTGAAAATGCGTCAAAAGCAAAGCACTGTGGTCAAACCGTAGGAAGGAGGAGGTCCGCTGAGGACTCCTCCCGAACCTCGATGCTGATTTGTCGTTGCGCCGTATATCGACTATCAGATGCGTTGTGAATCTAGCCTCGCTTGGACGATCCCAGTGTAAGTGTACTTCCTCGTGTGTGCATCCTGGCCTCTTGACCCGCTCCTCAATAATTCTGTCACTGTAATGTATTGCATGTCAATTTGACCACGGCCCTATATCCACTCCCATCCACACGGGAACTAACGTGCATGACAGGTCAATCTCATACGAGCCCCTTTCAACCTCACTCCAGCTGAATGGACATCTTTTCAAATAATTTATTGTAAGTCATGCCGTATAACGTGGATTTGGTAATAACCAATTACATTTCGTAATAATTGGAAACAACCTCATTATATGTGCAATTTAGCCTACTTATCGACGCATAATGAGCAGCCATAGAGCTCCTCACGAAGCGGACACACACACTTACCCTGGGGTTATCTTTACCTGGGTTAACGGCTGACTGGGGAGTTTTTGACACACAGGAATAGTTTGGATTTTTTAAGTGGGGTTGTATGACTCACTTATCCGTAGTCAATGTTTTACCTGCAGTAGATAGCTGTCAGCCAGTCCTACATTTTGGAAAAACAGACAGAAGTTACGGCACACGAGCAAAGAAATGTACCTGCTGTTGACGGGGACAGTGGGGTAATATATTTTAGCCACCTAAAAAACTTTCATATTGGAAGTGTGTGCTATATTTAAAGATATCTTTTTTGCTCTACTGCGCCATCAGCAGACACGGGATCCACAATCTATGTTCTCTTCTAGGCAACTACAGTCCTTTGACAAAAGACAGTTATTCAACCAATCTAAAATCTAAATCCTACACTCCTCTTCTTCAAGTGAATCAAATGAATACCTATTAAGCCGCCGGCTTTAAAAGGAAATTCCATAAGGTATTACAACAACTTCAATTTTAACTTAACTCCATGTAACTCACCTAATTTAAATGAAACCCTATCTACTGAAAATACCAATCATTCCTTATTAAAGCAGAGGAAAACATAGACACATGAGGTAGCTCATTTAATAACTGCTTGAATGAATGGCTTTAATCCACATAGGTCCACAACATTTACAAAAAATACTCGTTGAAGGAACAAACCTTAAAGGTCTCCTATTATGCTCTTTTATGGCATATATTACAGGTCTCAAATATATCAAAAAAACATGTCCTGAAGTGTTGCCAAATACCAAACAGATCACCCATTGTAGCATGCCTCATACCCCTCTATTTCAGCCCTGTTCCTGAAGTGCTGATTCTGAGACTGTCACTTTAAATTTGAGCTGAGCTGAAGCTGGCCACGCCCCTTTGGATTTCATGCAGCTCTCTGTCTGAAGAGAGAAGTTTCTATTGGAATACTCAGCTAAACGCTGCCGTGATTAAACCCCATATTATGTTCCAAACCACAAGCATTATTTCTGAAACACTCCTCAGTGTTTACCACTAGAACAGAGACAAGTATTATATATACAACAACTCTGAGTCCCTCCTGCAGACATCCTGCACAGAGGTGCTGCGGGGATCAGCTCGCGACTGTATATTACAGACGATAGGTTGGGAAGTGTCACATGGGCGGGACGTTGCCAGTAGTTCAATGTAAAGCCAGCCCACATTTCTGATATGACGTCATATCGGCAGCAAATCGGGATCAGCTCGTTTGTAGCCCCGTTTTTAGAGATGTGGGTAAGGAGGAAAGGAGAGAGGGTTGTATTTTCTGACACTTTGTGAGTCTCCTTACACCCCGCAGTATGTATAAAAGACAGCAAAAAGTGCACTTTGTGACCTTTTAAGATTTTCATTTTAATAAACAACTGAGTCACTGTTTGTTGCCAAAGTTTTGTGATTGACCGCTGATGAATGTATAGCTATATCCATTTACTTGCTCTATTACAAACCAAGAGGGGACATTACTTAAAAACAACAATGAAAATAACTATATTAATACATTCTTTCTCCATTGCTCCATGTTTCTCTGACACGTTTACCCTCCTGACACAGGGATAAAACCCACCGCAGTTTGTTCCCCCATATTATTACAAAGCTCTTGCAACAGACCCTCAAACTAAACGCTCTTCCTGAGGATCAGTGCAGTGTGTCCCCACACTTTAAATATCCATCCACTTACATCAATAACAATTACGACTATGATTATGATGATAAAGGATTGTGCTGCAGTTCTCTCGGGCTACGATCTGATTATATTACCAGCGACAAAGATAATGAAAGTCATACACTATTGATTACGGCTGTGATAAACCTTTACAGTGGTGGAGTGCTCATTTAAACTCCTCATGAGAGTGTGTGCTGTACTGTGTGTGTGTCAAGTATCATTATGGTACGATGACCTTGTGAGGGTCATTAATGACGGTATGTCTCGAGGGGTTAACGTGATGCATAGAGAGGGTATTCGTGTAGGCAACTACAAGCAGAGATATACCGTGTTTTAACATTCACAGCTTCGAAACACCTTCCTATGCTCCAAATAGATACGTCCTATGGTGTGAGTGTGTGTATAAGCGTGAAAACTGACAGTACGTGTGATCACATAATGACATTCTGGTATTTAAAGACGCGTCGAGTATATGTTATTCCAACACACGTGCAATATACATGAGGTTTTTCATTGTTTTCTTTGCTTCAGGTCTGCTCCTTATGTCAGATTCTCAGTCTGCTCAAACACCGCTTTCTTCACGCTATCTTGAATGCAATGAATTTCTAATGACTGGTCTGATGGAAATTACATTTCAGTGTTTGTTCTCTCGTTGAGATGTGTGCTCGATGTAATCCGCCGGGAGATGTCGGGAGTCTGCCTGTGAAACATCTGCTTTGGGACGCCTGTGAGTGACAGATGTGGCCCATTGTTTTCCACTGTTTTTGTTTCCGAGAGAAGTAGGACATAAGTCTAAAAGGATGCCCTCAATGCTAATCGCAAAAAAATGGTTAACCCTTTAGAGATATTCTATGACAATTCCACTCCAAAAGAAAACCTGGAGGAGCAAAAATAGCCTGGCGCTGAAGTGTGACGGACGAGCTAGCCAGGATCAAGTCAACTTTGTGGGGGCGGGGGGGGGGGGGGGGCTCGGCGTGTTGCCAAGGAGAGGAAACAACGGAGGGAGCTCTTTGTGGCCTTATGTTCCACAACGGATGGAAAGGGATTAAGTAAATTAGGAATTTTAAGCTTCATTTATACTCCAGGATTAAAGGGTTACACCATCCCTATGGCGGTGGCTACGAGTATTAGCTCAGAAGCTACGACTGACGTGTACGCTACACAGAAAGGCGTCTCTGCTCATTAGCATACTCTCATTGATAAATGGGGAGGGCTGTATAATAAGGAACGAAACAGTAACTCAATGTAAATATCCAAACCGAAATGACCACACAGTTGAATCAACACGCTCAACGTTCATTAAGGTAGGATTATACAAGACTACCTGTGTAACTGAGTGGAGGTTAAACAGGATATGGCTGATCATATATGATATACATCTGTCTTGTGATGCTTTGGTACTACCAAACAATGACTAACTGACCAATCGATATGTACGTTGTAGGTATTCAGGACTGCAAATAAACCCTTGCTTCCATAAAACTGCCTTTACTTCCTACAAGTCCACGCTAATTCTTTACTGAAAACGATTAGCACGCCAACGACCTTCTTTCCCATGTCTGAGAATATGTAATGAGATCACCAAATCATTAAAGACCAACTGTCTCTCTACTAACACGTGATATTGTTGTGGAAAGAAGACATGAGTTAAATGGAGTTTAAATGGAGTTACTTGGAAGGAAACAAGGTGATATTTTCGCTCAATTTAAGCTGATAACTAAAAAAGATTTTTCATTACCTAAAACAAAAGTAGTTGGCCTACAGTGTTTTTTGACAACTCCAATGGTTTGGGGATAGTTCATTAATAAATGAAATAGGAAAATAGTATTTCCTTATTTTTTGACCTTATGTTGACTCCCTGGATGATGTCCACTTTAGCGGTTCATCTCTACAACTCACCTAAACACTCAATTATCTCGACAACTGTTTGGCGGATTGGCATTACATTTTGCTCTTAAAGGATAGAAGTATTTCTAAAGACTTGAATGATCCACTTACTTTTCCATTTGTGTCATTATGAGGATTACATTTGTACTATAGGTCACTAAAACCCCACCACGATGATCATTTTGGGTTTCCTTCTTATTTAGTGGCAAGATTGTAGTGTCTATTAAGTTGTGTTTAATGCTTATTTACAAAGCTTCCTTTCCACCTGCTTATCTTATACTCCTGTGAGAAGCTTAGACGCCTCAGCAATTACTGCTAGTAGAATGGAACCTGATATGTTTTAGTCCCAGTGCCGTGTAAATGGACTCGTGCATGTAACCTTGCACGACCCCAGGCGTAAGGTTAGCAGGCACCGGGGTTAGACTTAAATGTCTCGGAGCAGGTGTATCTCAGAGGAGGTCACAGGTAGACAGTTAAGGTTCAGTAATGCACTGAGCAATCTTGAATGTCTCAAAGAAATTTGTAATTAATCTAAGTAAAAAAGTGTGTGAGATTCAATATGATCAATTGGTTTGCAACTGTGTAGTTTCGTAAGAATTATTCAAGTGTGTGTCATTGTCTGTAAATCAAATCTAATAGCTTTTAACATGTATTTCCCTCTTGGGAGAACAGGGATATTCTCTAACTGCAGAGGAGAGAGCCTCGTCTTGATTCAGATCATTCGTGATCGTTGGAGACAGATTTTGTGATGAGCCCATTTCAGAAGAGCTTTGAAATTTGAAAGGGATAATGAGGTCACTGCGGAGGGCTTTGATGAAGGCGAGGAAAACATTTCGGTCGTTTGTTCCTATAGCTTCAGTGCAGAGTGAGCTCAGGAATATGAAAAAGGAAAGGAGACACTTTGCACTTCAGTAAGGTGGTTTCACTGTAACAAGTCCTGCCAAAGCTTACTTATCTATGGGGGAAAAAAGGGGGCATTTTGTTGTCAACATCAGAAATGTACCGGGACCACAAAATCACTTCTATAGGTTCTAGTAAATCTTGGATGCCCGCATTGTGCTGCCACCCTGCACTGTTATCTTCAGGGTAAGTGCTTCATTTTAAGCCAATAAAAAGAGAAATCCCTTGTTAGAGTAGCTGTGTTTGCGAGACAGATGGAGTTACAGTTGTGCTCTCAAAGCTCTTTGTTGGAGATGGCAGAAGGTCTTTATTACTTCTTATCAATAAAAAACAAATAGGATTTAGATCGTCTGCCCACGGGCAAAGTTGTGTGCAAAGTTGGCAGTTCAAATTGCTAATTACACACACACACAGTGACTAAATTAGGACGCTGCAGCTAAATTATGAATGTCGGACCTCTCTGAATAAATATTTGAATGATAAAATGAATAATTTTTGCTATTTTTTAAATATTTTAGAGTTCGTATTACAAAATCAACCATTAAACATTCTCAGTTTCACTCCTCTTAAGACTTGAGTGTTGCCATAAGCCTCCTCTACACTCGACTTTCCCTTTGAAGAACTTTAAAGAAATTAAAGAGGAAGCCCTGACTTTGATACTGCCTCCTCAGCATGAAACATTTTTAGATTAGATCAGGAAAAAAATAACCTCCCGGAGGCAATTTGCCGTGCAATATACGTCACGTATTTACACGCTGTAAAATGCTAGTTTACAGCCCTTCACGTTAGCTTAGACGTGCTCTGGGCTCTTCATGGCATGCAGGTTATCAACTGCACAGGTTGGACCGCATTTCTTTAGATGTGATAAGATGATAAATATAGACTTGGAAAAACAGCCACAGGGAGAAGGAGCTGTATGGTGATGTGATCAGCCGTACTGAACCAAATATGAGTCATCTACAAGTTTAGGAGCCTTGGTGATGAAAACATCAGCCCGTAACTAGGCTAATCCACTGAAATCCACATATTCAAACTACACACACACACACACACACACACACACACACACACACACACACACACACACACACACACACACACACACACACACACACACACACACACATTCACGTACTTAAACCAAAGCGGTGCCTCATTTAAACTGAAAGAGATTAATTATGGAAGACTCCATGTGCTTATACATGTGTGATTTATAGACCTCACATTGTATAGCTATCAAACATGTTTATTTAAAGGCTTTACATTTCCATATGTGCATGCACTGATCTTTGCTCTGCAATAAAAGTCAACTGGATTTTACAAATCCGCTTTGTGTCACAAAAGTTTAGCAGGAGAAGAGAGAGAAAGCGAGGGCGAGTTAGTCTCTGCATCAACAAGGTCTCCTGATTCCAACTCTATCCAACTCCCATAATCTGTTGGGTTTTTATCATTCCCTCTTTTCATTTCACACTAAAATGTCCTGACATCATGGATGGATTATGAAGGGACCCTATAGAGTGGTGTAGAAATAACTCAAGCAACCAGTTCTGGTTCCCTCTTCTTGGGGTCAACGTTTGTTTGAATTTGGTTGGAAGCCTGAAATAAGGTCCGTGGGTAAAACAAGCCTGAGAATTTGACGTTTGGATCTGCGATATAAAATACGTCAGTAGTTAACACACTTGCCTGAAGCTTCTATGTTTCATAGAAAATAACTAAATGAAAAGACTTAGCGTCATTGCGCCGACGCAAGACCGCCTTTAGCTTAGCTGGTGATGCAGCCATGATGTAGATTGTGTATAGCCTAGCGTTAGCTTTTCACTCCTGCTGATTGCATTTAACGCTTAAAAAAAGTGACGTTAATCTGTGGAGGATATCCTGCTCGAATGTGTCATAAACACATGTTGCCTAAAGAACTTGTTTCTGTGAAATATCAAAACCAATACTTTTGGTTGAGGGAACTCTTGGGGTTCTAACTTCCAGGTCGTCCGACAAAATACTCCATCACTGCACCACTCTCTGCCAGATCATCGGTTTGAAGTGACTGTTAACATTGTTGTTTGGAAAGTCAATCAAACCAGAACAAAAAGATGCAATACAACCGCAAAGAGACTGCAATGAAAACATCACCAAGGAGGACCCCAAACACGGTTACAAAACCAGACTTTAAAAAAGACTACAAAGAGATGCTTAATGACAGAAAGACATGCAAAACTGTACCCAAAAATGACTGAAAACATGGGAAATATGCCAAAATAATTACAGAAATGACACAAAATGACTACAAGGAGATGCAAAAAGACTATAAAGATATGGAAGATATCAACCAGGATTGGGCATTATGTTTTCCAAATGGCCACTGTTACTCCAACATTAGGCAATTTCCGATTCAGGTGTGTGTGTGTGTGTGTCTGTGTGTGTGTGTGTGTGTGTGCATTTGCGTCACTAAGGAGCAGCTGCCACTCGCTCTCTTGATGCGGACCATTTAATTATCTTAAGAAGAATGACACAAAAACACCTTGATAAAAACAACCGGCGATGTACTAATGAATCACAGATAGCTGATTATTTCTCCAATCCCCAAAACCATGATGCTAACCATTCATTTCCTTTTTTCCATTTCTGGGTCTTGTTTTTATTCAGGTGAGGTGGAGGACCTTTTAAATTCCTGTGCCCAGGGGTCCTGTGTCTCTTAATCCCTCCATTCCTGACATTTGTGCACCTGCTCTTATTTTATTTCCCATTCTTCATTCAGCTGCTTTTTTTCCCCCTCGTAGTATGAGCCACCCCACCTCGGATTTCCTTTGTTCACCTTTGGGTGACCTTTCCCTTTCCCTCTCATTCTACATCTCTGTTCACTCTATCCATTCTTCTGAGGACAGATCTCCTCTCTTACCGGCTGATTGGGTTACTGCGGCTGTCCCTGTTGACACACACACAAACACACAGATGCAAACAGCGGATGGCTTTGCAGGGGACTGAGGCTGCATTCGGGCAAAACGGAGACAGACAGCTAATAAAGACATGGACCCCCCACTGAGAGGCAGTCAGATAATCCCCTATTGACGACTGCTGGCTGAAGGCACGACGGGTCATCTAGCTTGGTGGCTCCTCGGTGCTTCGGCTAACTGATAGAAGAGATCGACTCTCTAAATGACTTTTCAGAAATACTAGTGATCCATCCGTCCACAATTAAAGACAAATTAAATATATCCTGTCCAGTGTTTGACAGTTGACGAGACGATCTGCTGTAGTCTCATTATGTCCGGTAAATGATCGCCCATCAGTTTAATATGAACTGTATTAAAAGTCAGCACCAGCTCCTCTCTGCGGTCATGGAGGCTTGAATTTGATTTAATTTTTATCAAAGAATATGTTGGCGTGAAGCTGAGGGAATTCTTTGTGCTTCAACATCAAGAGCTTGGTTAATAATTATAATAAAGTAAAATAATGATGCACTAGTCTATGGACAAGACTTTGATTCTTATTTGAAGTAGCTTACTTTTCGAATAACCATAACTCAAAATGGGTTGATGTCATTCTTTACATAGCCTTCCCTTAAATTAGAGTTCAACTAAAAACAGAGCTACTATTTGACGTGATTTTTCCCATTTGTTGGGACATTGACATCTTCCTGACAAGTTGACCAAAGCTTTTTTTCGTACGGCAACGTGGATCTAGTTTCAAACATATCAATACAATATAGATATACTTGCAGTGCAGGGTTGCACAGGATGGGGCTTTTCCCAGCACACATGGAGAAGGGCCACCATGGACAGGTTTTCACATTTTTGAATGGGGCACACCAGCGCAACGAGAGCAGTGAAAGTAGAGCGTATTGTTTACGTGCATTAATGGCGTGCCACGGATCATACCAAGCAGCCTCCTTCTGCCAAACCGTGATGGATAATGAGTGATATTCCCTCATTACGCTGCGTCTTCAGGTTTGTTGACCGTTTGGCTCAATACCTGATGGGTTCAAATGGAATTGTTCCTGATGGATCGAAGCGTGTCGTCAAACTAAATTCCTGTTTGGATAGCTGACAGAGAAGACTGGATAGCCTGGTTAACAAATGGCTAAAAAGGATCATCAATACTTAAATACATTAGCAGCGGGAATTGATCCGCACATAGAAGGGCATTTGAGGTGGTCTTACAATGGAAATATAATATGGCAATAGAGGATTGTATATATAGAAACGCAGAATAACACCGCTTCAAAGTTATGTTTCCTAGGAATAAACTATAACAAGATATCCAGGAACTCAATAGATTTATCTTTTATATCAAAGTGACCCACCGATGGGTTAGAGCAGGGCAGTTCTTTCACTACAGGACCTTTTCCGTCACGGGGAACAGACAGGGTGAGCTCTTTGTGTACTTTTCTTTTGATTGTCTGTAACCCTCTCAGCTTTCTCTCTTCTTCAAAGAGGGATCACAGTACAAAAAGTGCCACAGCGGGGAATAAGACCCAGCTGGCTCGCGGGGGGGGGAGGGGTTGGGGCACAGAGAATCATCCACAAATGAAACTTTTATTTTAGGAGAACAGCACGAAGCACGGAACAGCTATAAACCTCCAGTGACACAGACTTAAGAACACTTTTCTTTATGTTTTACCTTTTTAAAATCAGTCATTTCTCCTGTAAAAATTCTGATAAATTAATAATTTAAAAGAACACAAACTTCTTCTGTATGGCAGGTGGTTAATGTTGTGAATTTGAACAAAAACGCAGCCACCAAACCTATTATCATTAGCTAAATATCAGGGTTTGGCATAAAATAAATAACTGTTGAATTATGCAAAGTTCATTTAAGTATTGCTGCAACTCAAGTTTCAGTGCATTTTTGGACACTTTCTGAGAGTTAAATAAGAAATTGATACCACACCAACTGTCCGCTAAATATGAAGTTGTTTCTAGCAGCATGTTAGCTTAGCTTAGCATATCATAAAGACTGGAAACAGGCTTGAGAACAGTGGTATTAACTAGTCAATCACAAGTTAGGCACGTCCTGAAGCGATTAAGACTATAAATGCCTTGGTAAAAATGTTTAATCGTGTCAGAAATCAAGTCATTTTCTCATAGACTTCTACACAATTTGACTTCTTTTGTAGGACATTAGAAAGAATGCAGGTGTAAAGCTATTGTGCATCAGCTAATGAGACCTAATGGTGTCTGGCCGACTGAAATTCAATGCAGTGCTTTTGATTTGGAATTTAAAACACCAGTGTTGGATGGATAATTACATTAAAAAGCAAACACACACACACACACACACACACACACACACACACACACACACACACACACACACACACACACACACACACACACACACACACACACACACACACACTCCTAATTACTGCCTAGGTTAGAGTATAAACTATATATTTCATGCTGTCAAACTCTTTCTGAACCCTCCCATCTTGGAACATGATGTCTTTGTGAGCGAGTGAATGGGGAAGTAATGTGTGTGTGTGTGTGTGTGTGTGTGTGTGTGTGTGTGTGTGTGTGTGTGTGTGTGTGTGTGTGTGTGTGTGTGTGTGTGTGTGTGTGTGTGTGTGTGTGGCAGGTATAAGATGTCTGGTCCCTGTAGTCAAGGACGAGGTTGCTGGAAGGCACTGTCTTGGGACAATGCTGAACACGGCAGTAAACCAAAAAATAAAACACTCCTACAGCCGCAGACATCCATCAACCCGACAGAAGTTATCAAACTATAACTTAATCCATCGATCTTTGGCTTTGTTAGCTTGTTTCTTCTCTCTTTCTTGGTTATTTTTGACTACCATTATTCATTTTTTATAACTAATCCTGTTTCCAAGGCCTTTCCCTGGATTCATCATCCCTTCCATTCTCGCATGGCCTTGTCTGAGTTACCCTCCCATTTCTCCGTCTGTTTTCCCCGTGTTCATCCCCACCCTGAGCTAATCTATACTGAGTGACGGTCAGAGAGTACTCGAGTGATGAGCCGAGCAGCCATGCCGTGCAGAAGTAAGTGACAACGGTTGAGTAAAAAAAAGAGCGGGAGTGACAGGCGTGGCAGAGCGTGGTACATACACCAGAATTTGAGAGACAATGGGAGACAGTTTGATGAGAGGATGTGAAGATGAGGAGGGTGACAGATCGAGCGAAGGACAAAGTGAAGGTAAAGAGAGGATGATGATGGAGGGAGGGGGAGGTTGGCTTTGAGGGAATTGAACATATCTACGCTCCTTCAGATTTCAAGAAGGACCAAAGGAGAGCAGGTAGAGTGGAGAGGTGGAAGATGAAAAACAAAACAGAGGAGAAGTACCTGAGAAAGACGAGAGGAAGAGGGGGAATAATGAAGAGATTAACAGAGGAGAGAATATCCTTTCACTGGATTTGTCAGCATGTGACAGAAAGATTTCATAGAGAATCCACCAAACACACTCCGGCTGTTACCTGGAGTACAGTTCAAGGTGTCAAAACTAAAACATACTTCACCATTATTATTGTAGTAGAAAATGCCCTGACTTGTTTGTCTTTCTTTAAACCAATTGACTTTCCTTCTTTGTAGAAATAGTGGTGGTCTGTTTTGAAATTCATACAGCATTTATTTTTTCCGTTTTGCTTATGCAGAGTTTTTAGATGCTGCGCATGTTTTCATCAAATTGGTGAATGCTTTCTGAATGCTGACTTGACGACACATTTAGGTGAAGATGCTCCTTGATTTGCATGTGTTTTGGAATATTCGTGTTTTATATATTTGCATCGTTTCTGAAGCTGCACCTCGTTTCTCCTAAGGGAAATGTTTTGTGCCATTGTAGTGCATTGGCACCTGTTGGCCTCCGTATATCCGACTTTGGGCTGAAAGTTGAAAACATTTTAGATCTTTCATTTTCATTATTCGACTTTGTTATCAACATTATACTGAAAATGTTCAATTTACTTGTGAAATTTTGTGTTAATCCTTGAAATTAAGATGTTATACTTGGCCACCTGTTGGCCACCATATGTCCCACTTTGGGGCAACATTTTGAGAATAAATCCAAATACTAATGCAGCGGATATTCCAAAAGTGCAACTTTATTTGCAAAATGTTAACTTTATTATCAACATTTCGACTTTTTTTCCTACTCTATACTCAAAATGTCCGTCTTAATTGTTACATTTTGTTTTTATCCTCGAAATGTTGATGTTATATTTAAATTGCAAGGTTTTTAAAAATGTTTTCAATCCCCCCCCCCCCCCACACACACACACTTATGCCTGGCCCTAAAATTCTTTAGTAAGAAGGAGAGGAAAATACAACACCAGAGTGGAAATGCTATTAAACCACAGCCAAGGAGAGGAGAGAGGGAGAGAGGGAGAGAGAGAGAGAGAGAAATTATTTAAGACTGATCTCCTATTCAATCTGTCCTCTGCCCCCCTTCTCCCCCCCAGGACTTCACCTCTACATCCATCTCATCCCTCTTTCCTTCCCGTCTAGATTTCCCACCAACACCCTTCGCTCACACCTCTCACTGCTTCTCTGCATCTTTTTCTTTTTGATGGTGGTAAACCAATCTTTAGTCACCACCACTTTGTTTCCCATCTCTTAATTAATGACCTGCTTTCCATTAGAGGAAATGTGCTGAGGACACTTTAATGTCAGACTGCAGGAAGAAGGAGGATTAGCTGATTTGTGGCACATCGCAGAGCTGTAGTGTAAAGTCATGGGAGTGTGTCGAGACGCAGCGTTTGTGTGCATTTTCTACGTGTGTGTATTCTTAACGCAACTCCTGACGCACCCTGCCAAAGATTTTAAAGCAAATTTAGGCCGAGAGGGTTGGACAGAGTACAAACAGCAAGCGAAGAGGAGCTACTTACGGAAAAAAATAAAGAAATGTTGCTTTAAAATCAGGGGAGTTTGTGAGAAGATCAAAAGAAACTGGTGACAGGGAAATTAAAGAAAAAGCCCTTAAACTTTTATGTAAAGTTTGGAAAATGAATATTAAAAATAACAGAATAAAATATTAAGCAGGTTTCCCTCCCCGCTCCGTGTTTGCTGATGAGGTTTGCCCGGTTCATGGTCGGACCCAAAGGCGCTATTTCATTTTCGTGTTGGAAATCTAGTTCACATTCAACATAATGTCTGGGATTATTCAAAGATTCATAGCGCCTCTTCAGTCGATTTCCTGGGAATTTTTCTGGGGCCTGTATCCCTTTTTGTGAATTCTCTCTGAACACTATTCCCTCTCCCGGTCTAATATGTCATATCCTTTTTGAGAAAGCTGTACTGTTTTTCCCCCTCCTACCTGTCTGCGCTTCCTTACCATCTATATCTCCCCCTATCCTTCTGTCAGTTCCTATTCCAGTTTCTTTCCCCACGTTTCTTAATCCCCCCTCCCTTCCCCGTGATAATTCCTCTCCTCTTTTCCCTCCCCGGCTCCTCTCTTTGGCAGCCGCTGTCCTTTTCTCTCCTCCCCTCCCTTCTCTTCCCGCTTCCCTCTCCCTCTCTGTTTATCTCACTCTCGCTTCCTCCTCTCCCTCTATCCATCCATCCCTAAATCAGCTCCTATAGACTGCTGCCGCATCACACATGTTACAAGCGTGCTCCCGCAAAAACGGGGATGTGTAGAGGTGTTACGCGGCAATAAGACACATACTGAAAAGATTACAAAGATAAAAGGTAAACAGAGATGAATGGATGCCACAAAAAAGAGACAAGAAGAAGAAAACGAGGGGAAAAGGAAAAGGAGGGAGTTTTATAGAAGAGGGACAACAGTGAGAGAAGAGAGTGTCAGTGACACATAATGACAGAGTGAAAGGGAGAGTCAGCAGCGCTCATTTACGCACAAAAGCTATAAGTGTGTGTGTGTGTGTGTGTGTGTGTGTGTGTGTGTGTGTGTGTGTGTGTGTGTGTGTGTGTGTGTGTGTGTGTGTGTGTGTGTGTGTGTGTGTGTGTGTGTGTGTGTGTGTGTGTGTGTGTGTGTGTGTGTGTGTGTGTGTGTGTGTGTGTGTGTGTGTGTGTGTGTGTGTGTGAGCAAAAGGGAGGGGAGGAGTGAGCGAGAGAGGGAGGAGTGAGTTGCGGAGGGAGGAGTGAGAGAGAGAATGTGTGTGTGCGAGACATTGTCATCCAGTCCTGACAGAGAACAGCAGCAGCGCGAGCATCACCAGCCGACGGGATACAGACGCACTGAGCCGCCTCAGCGAGGAAATACGGGAATACACACTGATGGAGAAGCAGCAACAAAGGGAGAGGATGGAATAAAAAAAAAAAAGAAAGAGAAAAACATTTTATTGCTTCTCTTCCTACTTCTGTTTGGAGCATCCCACAAGCAGAGCACCAGTGAAAACACATACATATGATATATATATAAAATTCCTATACATATATATCAAATTATGCCTGTTTTCAAAGAAGCTGCAGCCGGACAAGGACTGAATTGACAGAAAGAAATCCATTGCATGACAAATTGGGAGATAATATGCGACATTTGCCTTAAAACTGTTGCATATTAGATTTCTTTTTGTACATTTCTTTTGCTCAAAGGGCGGAAAAAAGACAAACAAATACATTGATGCAAATGGAAAAATTTGGAAAAAAAGGCAACTGAGTTGTTGAACAACAAAGATCTTCTGCTGCAGGCAGTCCTATATTTCCAAGTGGGCTTCTTTTGAAAACAGGATATTTTTGCCCTCATTGCCACACGGCCGTTTGGCTGTCGCATCTCCACTTGTCTCTGTCGTGCGTATGGGCTGGGGGAGCTTTATTCCGGCGAGGCTTGCACAAGTGCGACACTGAAAGTGCAGAGGGCAGTCCACGGGCTCTCTGACCCCACGCTGATATTTCCTCAGTGACGACAAAAGCCCACACAGCTCGGGTTGAGAGAAAAAGGGTGAGGTAAGTTGCGGGGGGAAAGAAAGAAGCAGAAAATATCAAAAGAGAGCATTTAGGGAGATCAAAATGTGAACACAGAGAAACTGAGCCGAAAGAAAAACAAGGAAAGACAAACTAAAACCCGTTATGTGGGACACGCCACTGATCCCCACGTATTTGTACAGCTTCTTTAGAGACGTGGACGCAGCAACGCTCAGACATTAAGATCAGAGATTCAGCATCCCAACATCAGCCCCCTTCCCCTCCTACCTCTCTCTTTCTCCTCCTCTCCCCTTAGTCTTAGCACTTGTAGGGCAGGCTGGTGTCCTGGGTAGAGGTCCACAGAGAGGGGGGGGTTCCACTGGAGCAGCAACAGGAGGCGAGGACACAAAGCCATTGGACTCCTCGTGTGTCGCTTAGACAGACTGACACTGACAGAGCACTGTCACCAGGGGAATTGGAGCTGCTGTGAGTGTGTGTGTGAAAGTGTGTGTTTGTGTGCGTGAGAGACAGCACGCCTCAGGTGCAAGAGCTCTTGGACCGTAAGGATTTCAGCTTGACGAGACCCCCGGAGTAATGTTTTAAAGAATATTGCACAGCTGTTGTGACCTGTTGGCTGGCAATAGGAAGGAGATATCTTTCCAAAATAAAAGCTCAACTTTTGAATCTCACTCAGAAAGACTGGATCTACACATCTGAAGGAGGGGGTTCACCAAAGAGGAGCAAGGTGGCAGTGGAAAAAGATGCCCACCACCAAAATAAAAAAGCTTCATTTGAATAGAGACGTTGAGAGTAGGAGGAAGACAGATGCGAGATAAGCTCTGTGAGGGAAAATTGGAGGAGACACACAACCCGGAGAGGAAAACACTGCACTCTTGGTTTGAGTTTTCCCAGGACATCTGAACTGATTTGACTCCAGCTTTGAGATTTGTTATCCACTCAGGAATAGGAGCCTGTCTCCGGAGTGCAAATCCTTTCATGTGGGAGCCTGTGACCATCTCTGAGTTTGAGAGGAGTCTTCCTTCTTTTTTCTGCCAGCGCTAACAGTTTTCCACTTTTCACGGATTATTCATCCACTCAGCGGGGGGGCTTATTGCAGGATGTGCCAAAGGCAAGTTCATTCGTAGGTAACACGCCCTCTTAAACTAGATTCCCTCCGAGCCAAACCGGATTAGGATTTGTCTACAACCGCCTCTGCTGTCTGCTGACGACATATGGCTTTGTGAAAGGTGACAGTTCTTGAATTTTGGAATATTTTTCTGCTTCGATAAACACACACCTACACACATAACTTAAGCTGCCAGGCACTGTGGTGATGAGTCTGTGCATGTGAGTGTCTGCTCACAAGGGACACATTCACTCCTGTTGAGATGGGAGATTGATTTCTTGCACTCACTTGTTCCTCTGCCCCTCGACGACAGTTTCCCCTCCTGTAACTGTTTGCTGTAAAAACTCCCTCTACGCTAATTGAATGCTCTTTGTTTTTCTTCCAGGCATGCATACTGTATATAGGTTAACACCATGTATCCATTACACCTGTTATCTTTAGAGATTCATTGACCAAAGACGGATATTTAACTTTCTTTTTCTTTGTTGTTTTTTTTTTTTAAACCTAGGAGCTTTACTATCATTTCAAATTACACATCACGGCTTCCAGAAGACACTGGAGTAGATCCAAGATGGCCACCTCCGTGCATCCACTCTTGATAAGCCTCTCCCTGGCCATTCTCCTGGGACTGACCTCTTTTGGGGGACTGAGCTCTTGGCCCTCAGGTCAAGCTTTGGCACAGGTTGCTTCCAACAACCAGACGACAGAGCCCTCTATGATACCCGAGGCGGCGCTGGCAACGCCAACACCGGAAGCGGAGGACAAAACGGCTCCGTCGAACGGTGGCCGCTGCTGGGGTTACTACGACGTCATGGGCCAGTGGGACCCGCCCTTCAACTGCAACGTCGGTATCTATCTGTTCTGCTGTGGCTCCTGCTTCTACCGCTTCTGCTGCCAGTTCAAAATCCACAGTTTGGACCAGACTTCCTGTTCCAACTATGACACGCCGGTCTGGGCGAACACCGGGAAGCCGTCAGAACCCGTCACAGAGGTCCGAGAGGAACCGGACAGGGATCGGACCCACATGATCGTGTATATTATCTGTGGAGTGGTGGCCATCATGGTGTTGGTCGGGATTTTCACCAAGCTCGGGCTGGAGAAGAGTCAAGGAGGACAGACCGACATGACCAATTCCAGGTATGAAGTGAGAGTGTTGGATGGATGATGTTGGGCGAGGATAATAACAAGCAGATGATAATGGTTTCGCTAACCACATCATCATCATCATTCTGGTGTTGATATATTGAGTTTCATAGGACTATCTTGAATGGGAGGAATAGTCTCTGTTGCCTAGGAGTCATTCAATTGAGGAAATACGTGTACTGTAAGAAGCTTTATTTCGTTTGTACATTTATTCTTTACATTTGTTTGTACTTTTTCTAGAATTTTCTGCAACAATTGATGTAACAAAGATAAAAAAACTGTGGTTCTTTGATAAAAAGTACGAGTTGATTACGCCTCCCAAGCTTTTTCCAGCAATAATTACCTAATGAAGCTTAGCCACAGTTGGGAGGCGGGGATAAGTTGTCACCCAACAAATCACACCAGTCTGCCTTTAGTAAGTCCAGTGCCTTTAATATAACCAGTGTGTCATATTCCAGAAATAGGAAATAAGAGACATTTAGGTTTTTAGCTAGCAACAAGCAGACAAATTAGAGGCAGGTCAGCTTTGGTGGAGAGCACATTTGTACCATGTTAATAAAGGATAACCCACTAATAAACTCCCAGTAAGTCAACTAACAAACAGAGCCGCACATTTTCAACGTGTTTCTGGGATTTCTTACCTTTATGTAGTCGTTTAATTTTAATTGCGGTCCTTTGTACTGCTCACTACTGGAAGAAGTAATTGCACTAATGATATTTGTTACTGAATAATGCATTACTGCCCCACCAATACAGACAAACAAAAACAGATGTGCTTCTCCGCTGCAGCACAGTGGGGTTTATGCATGTACCTGTGTGAATGCCCGCCTGCTGATGTGTGAGAAGGTCACCGGCTGGGTTGTGAGTCAAGCGCCTGAATCACAGCAAGGTGATAATTGCTGAGACTTTTGCATGCAACCACCAGGGAGCAACGGACATAGTGATGGAGGAGAGGGAGGGACCCTGATGGAGGTCAGGCGATGAGATGGAGATCCCGAAGGACAGATGTCGGGTGATAGTAAGGGAGGAGTTTGGGGGGGGGGGATTACAGTGCTGCTGTGTTGTCTCCCACATTGATGGGTGATTGATTGCTGTGACACAACTATGACTGTGGCAAAGCGCGGCCTCCAGTGAACGAGGGGAGAGGCGTTTTTTTTTGGGGAGGGTGGAATATTGAGCTGATCCGACTGGAATGCAGCCAACGGCTAATTCTAGTACCGAGAATAGGGGGTGTGTATTTTTGTTTGTGTAAAAGGGAGATGAACATGAGGGGGATGGTGGGTGTGTGTGTGTGTGTGTGTTTCTGTGTCAGGCCATGGGGGTTACTTTAAAATCCTGTCATTACCTGATCTCCTCCAGCTCCCAGGGGGGTATGAGAGGAGGAGGATGATGGCGGTGGACATCAGGACTTGTTAGTGTTACACTGCCATGAGCCAAACATAACACAATGAGAGCTGGCACCTCTTCACACACGCTCTCCCCTGAATCAGACAATTATGTGTGAGGCTTTAAACCTAGATCAAGGAATTGTTTTGGAGATATTTCTGGAATGGTTTGGTCTGTCCTCACCACCTCCAGGTCAGAGTGTCAAAAGATACTCTGCATATGTCTTGAAGTTTCTCCGAAGTGACATCTGCTTCCTCCGATCAGCGGGACAGATGTTGGCAGGCTGAAGTGTCCTCGAGGAAGACACTGAAACTCTGCTTGCTTGACCGTTCACTTTGACCTTCCTGGTAGAAAGTAAAGAAGATCATTGGTATGAGCCTATATGCCAAACTCGAAGGCCACTGGAGTTCCACCAAGGTCGTTTCCATAGTATGAAATAATGCCTGTACTGTATGTGCTTTGTTTTTTGGATCCAATCCAAAATATGAATGAGTTTTTCCTCCTCCCATGCTCCGTTACATCCTTCCTTCAAGTTCCTGGAAAATTGACATACAGACCAACAAACCAAACGAGAGGTAGTGAATGAATGCGAATAAATTGTATGTAGTTATTTTACCAATCGTGTACAATTTTAAATTTCGCCATCAAAGAAAAAACTGTCTAAAGTCATTTATTTTATTTCCATTTGTAAATTAGAAAAGACCTGCCCCGCTGCTTTGATTGATTTTGTATGAAATTGCAACACTAAAGAGGTCAAATCTCTTCTTGAATCAACTTCTCTGCCAGAGGGTCGTCAATCAGGGCTTAGCATGGTCTTGCTTTCGACCAATCACATTCCCAATCTGGCTGAGGGGCAGATGAGAGCCCAATAATGGACAATGGTGACACCAAATTTGCCCTATAAACCAATTAATTGCATCTCCTTAAAGCAAAGCCAAAATCTAAACAGGTTTGGTATTAATTAACTGTGAACAACATGTTTAAAACCACATCTTTTGTAAGTAGTGTCCTAATTGCCCATTTTCCCCATCTAAACAAGCAGATAATGGAAATGAAAATAACACCAAGTGAATCGGCTGATAGCAATCACAGCGATCTCTGTGCGTTTACAGAAAAGCAGTTATCGAATCAAGTAGACTTTGACTGAGAGAGGGTTTTTTTTGTGGCTGATAAATGGATGGATAACATCTTAAGAGAGGGGAAATACGGGCCTTTATTTAGTCTATTCAACAGACTTACAGTATTTGCTCCTCTGGTCATATTTTCTCATTTATTCCCATCATAATTGTCATAAAAATCTAAATTGTCTCAGCACAGTCTTCTGGTGTTTGGGGCTGAACACACATCTCGGAGGCAGCACTTAACACACGTTCAGTAAAAGATGCAAGTAAAAACAGTGTTAGAGATGTATTATATTAAGATCATAAATGTATGACTGAGACAAACAGAAAAGGAACATTTCTATCAAAAATATTAGAAATTGGGCTAGGTTTTTAAGTTTTCAGGAATAAAATAACCACCAAATGGCTAAACGAATTGCCCAAACTGTCACTGAACAAAACACTGAATTGAATTTCAGACCCCAATTATAAGAAATAGAGTCAAGGTTTTGGATATAACCAGTGAGACAAAAACCCAGCGAGTTTCTCCGCAGACTGGAGGAGCCCTGGTGAAATTGTTTATCGTATTTTAAAATTCATTCTCCACCTGCATACATTTGACTGCACTTTCACTGCGTGCGAGAAAGTGCAGTTGGTGTGTGTCTGTGTGTGTCTGTGTGTGTGTGCACTGAACGAATAAATCCAGCCACAAAGCTGTTAAGGTGGTAATGCGCTGAAACCCTGGGTCAGGCAATCACAACAGCCAGCGGTGCAATGATGTATAGCACAACCCCCCCATCCCCCCCTTTGTGTCCCATCAGTAGCCCTGCTTCTCACCTCCCAAGTGACTGTTTTTGTTTTGCTCTCAGTCTGTCGGCTGCTGCGTCTGTTGTGTGGAAACTGCTGCAAAGCAAAATTAAAAATGAATCACACCCTTTGATTCAGCGCCGGGATTTAATCTGCCAGCCCAGAACAAGTTTTTATTTTCTCTTCTTCTAAAGTAACGACGGCTCAGCTCATCATATTTTACAGTTTGAATCACTGGAGGTGAAGGGGGGCGTGCAGAGGGAGGGAAATGGTACGACCATGGCCTTTCAATTACTCGTAAACAGGTTAATATAGCGGCCCGTGAATGAGTCCTAAACCTGGATATGAGTCAGCATTTTCCCTTGTTTCTTTTGGTGATTAAAACAAACTAAAGACATTTTTGTATTTTGTTCTACGACCAAATACGATAGTAAATGGGTAGGAATCCCATCACAATGCTTTCATGTCAACCTGTGGCAAAAAGCTCAGACCAGCGGGCCATGAACACTGCCGCTGTTTCAGTGGTCGCTGGAGCAGTTTGGCGTTGGCCAATACATTTCGTTACTCAAATAAACCAGTGATAGCAGGTGAAGCATCCAACAGGCGCATCGTGAACAATCAGATAATTGGGTAACATTTAAAATCCTCAGATCTACAGATACATGTTTCTTACTGGACTGGAAGGGTATACATAATCTGGATAGTAGTTAAAGATATCTGTGGAATAAAATGTATTATAAATAATCTAATACCAAAACCTACAGCCGCGGAAAGAATTAAGAGACCACTTCAGCATGATCAGTTTCTCTGTTTTATTATTGAAAGGTATGTCTTTGTATTCTATAAACTACTGACAGCTTTTCTCTGTGTTGGAATTCAACAGACACTGGAAAGGCTGCCATAGATGTAGAGATAAAGATTCAAGAAACATTTGGAGTGGGCTCTTCATTTTTTCCGGAGCTGTATGTTGCCCTACACTTCATTTTCATTCCTGTTTTGGTGCCAGTAAAAACATATGGCTGAAAAACATGTATTTATGAACATGTGTACCATTACATTACCAGTTGATTGGTGTAGAATCCTGTTTTGGGATGAATTCCGTGTGTATACTGGGATCAAAGTCCAAGAAAAACACAGTGATATACATTTTAATTCACATGGCCCCCCATTTAAGTACCTTAAATACTACTAAACCTTAAATGTGTACTTAAGTAAAGTTCTGGTATACTTCCACCACTGTTTATATGGCTTGCTGTCATCATGGCTGTCTCATTAATCCAAACTTAATAAGTCCAACACAAACATACATTTTTTAGGCAAGCTCTCCTAACTAATCCTGCATGTAACACACACTTTATGTTGCGTAATGAGAAATGCTGACTAAGTAGAATGATTAAAAACAAGTAGTGTGTTTGTAACCTTTATCAGAGACCTTATTAACACCTCCATCGTAATATCGCAGGGAGAACAGCGAGGTATTACTCAGCTCAAGTGTGTTTGTGGAACAAGTGACCACTTCCCACGCAAGTTGTAGACAAACACACACACACACACACACACACACACACACACACACACACACACACACACACACACACACACACACACACACACTCACTCAGTTTAATAATATTGTGCCACTTATCCTAAATTATTCCGCTGAAGAGCCATGTGTTCAAGGGCGCAGGCGATTGAATGACCCACCGGGGACCCAAACAAGCGTTTCCAACCGGCCATTGTATTGTGTTTCATCTACAGCGCTTTTTCTATTTCCTTTATTGTGCAGCCGCAGTGGCGCTCTCCATCATCGCCTCTGACAGGTGTTTGGAGCCGAGAGATAAACACGTGCACACGGCTCCGCTCTCCCGTCACACCTAGCGGACAAATACATCTCAACATGTTGTGGTGCAGCACACATTATGTATTTGTGTGGTGGCATTTGGGGGTCAACAAACTCAGCTTCTCTTTCATTTAGATCAAACGTATTCAGGAGCAAAAACTAAATGAAAACATCAAATAAGAAATGACTCATTAGACAATTCCGCTCAAAGAGAGTCGTCGTGGATGTTTATAAAAGCGTCTTCGGCTTCGATGCTGCTCGTTGGTTGGAGCGTTTGATATTCTCACCTTGCATTAATAAGAGCTTGTGTTTTTTTTGTTTTTTTGGGGGGGAAATCAGTGAGGATGGTTAAGCTCATGTCTTCCTCCTCCATGCTTAATCACGACCCAAAATAAACTGCTGCAGCACGCTTCATACGGAAAGCACGCCTACACACATTTGTATTTCAACAGCTTATTAGTTGAGACTCAACAAAGCAACTGTTTTGTTTAACACAATTCCTCTAGAGTATTGGTGACATTTCAGGACCACACCTACATATTCTCACACTATTTTAGCATGGATTGAATACCTAATTCAAGTTTATAGAAGAATATTAGCAGTTTAAATATAAAACATAGATAAATGTGTCTATTTTACAAAAAGTTTGGTGCAATACTTGAGAAAAAAAAAAACCCTTAGCAGTAAACATTTACCAGATATAATTAATATTGTGTAATATAATGACTTACACAGCTATTTTAACCCTCAAGAAATGTCATATTTCATGTAGGAAGTGTTGAAATATAATAGAATACATTTAATCAAGCACTGTAAAATCAGGAGGTACTTTTCATTAAAGGTCCCTTTATATGAATACCCTCTATAAATGTATATTATGCACCATTTATCTGCTAGCTACTTTGCAGATAGAGACTTTGCATACAAAACGCATGATTATCTTATCTTGTGATTAATATTTATATATATTAAATGACCCTACAGGATGTAAGGTAGTTAAAATCGCTGTTATATTTCTAATAGAAATCAAAATGCCTTGGACGTGATGATAATTACTCGTATACGTAACTTACAAATCTGAGTACTTCTTCCACGGCTGGATGTGCACATACTTCTTTATAGACAGAGGCGTGTCCCATAGAAGCAGGTGTTGCAGTTTGATTGTAACTCCGCACCACACCTCAGTGCAGCAGAGCTCAGAGAGACGGATTGCTGCAGCGCTGAAGTTCCTCCGCTCAACTGTTGCTGCAGTGGCTTCACGACACTTTCTGTCATGCCTCCACCTCCGACTAAACCCTGAGCAATTGTCCCATTTCTCCCTCTTTCTCTCCTTCCTCCAGTCTCCACATTTTAAATAGTGAATCCAATTATCTGCACTCCTGCTTCTTCTACTCCTCTCCTCCTTTTTCTCTTCATGTAGAAAACGTGTTGCAGACATCTGGCCGGTGTACGTGCGGCGGCAGATGGTCAGATTTAAACGGAAAATGACACGAGGTTTTGTATATTCTGTTGGCTCATTATGCATCATTTTAAATAAAAAATAAATAAACAAAAGCAGAGAAAAGTACTTTAAAATGAGTGAATGCAAGGCGAGAGTATTTGACAGCAAGGCAATTAAAAGTGCTTTATTTAAGACACAAAGCCATTGAGAAAACACATAACAAAAACAAATCAAAATACAGAATAAATGGAACTCATCCTAAGTGTTGTACGGCTCTCATTAGGCAGATTGCAATTTCAAAAACTGGATACAAAATTAAGAGATAGTGAAAGAAAGTCTTAAACGTGACCATATACTATGAATTATGGTATAAACATAATAGTGTAAGAAGACTAAGAAGAGTCTTTGCCTGCCAATATAGTTTTCTAAATGCTAAAATGATATTGAATTATTGAAAAGATTTTATTGATTTATTTATACATTTTTGCTAAAAAGTCATACTAAGAGAGGTTGCTCTGTTTGAAGGTCCCCTATTATGCAAAATGCACTTTTTGCTGTCTTTTATACATTAATATGTGTCCCCGGTGTGTAAGGAGACTCACAAAGTGTCAGAAAATACAACCCTCTCTCTCACATCTCTAAAAACGGGGCTACAAACGAGCTGATCCCGATTTGCTGCCGATATGACGTCATATCAGATGTGTGGGCTGGCTTTACTTTGAACTACTGGCAACGTCCCGCCCACGTGACACTTCCCAACCTATCGTCCGCAATATACAGTCGCGAGCTGAATCCCCTTCGCAGCACCTCTGTGCAGGATGTCTGCAGGAGGGACTCAGAGTTGTTGTATATATAATACATGTCTCTGTTCTAGTGGTAAACACTGAGGAGTGTTTCAGAAATAATGCTTGATGTGGTTTGGAACATAATATGGGGTTTAATCACGGCAGCGTTTAGCTGAGTTTCTCCGTTAGAAACTTCTCTCTTCAGACAGAGAGAGATCATGACGCTCCAAAGGGGCATGGCCAGCTTCAGCTCAGCTCAAATTTAAAGTGACAGGCACAGAATCAGCACTTCAGGAACAGGGCTGAAACAGAGGGGAGGAGGCATGCTACAATGGGTGATCTGTGTGGTATTTTGAGCAAAACACTTCAGACATGTTTTGTATAGATGTTGCCCTACAATATATTGTTGAAATATAGCATGATAGGAGACCTTTAAAGGGAACATCCTGCCCTAAGGAATTTCTTGCATAGTCCGTGTCATTTTTCAGCACAGAATAAAACAAATTTCACCCACCGAAAGCAAAACAGAGTCTTTAACCTTCCCGACATTTCCCTTTCTTCCCATCTATTTACATTTAACATCAAAATTGCAACAGCCCGTCGGTCAGCTTCCTCCTCTCTGCCTTGATTTTAACTCGTAGCATCCAAACACCTCTATTCGTCATCCTACGTCTCCCGTGTGATATATTTATACCACACCACAGCCCACACACCCAAATGACCAGATATTTTCCATATGACACGCAGCTAAAACACCATATGTCGCTTTCTGTTTGAAAAGAAGACAAAATATGAGCTAATAAGTGTGATTACTCCATAATGAGGTTTTATTTTACTCTGTGGGCTGCTAACAAGGATCCCTGTCACTTCTGACTTTGTAATTTGAAGACGCTGTGGGAGGTTTGTGGGAGGCTCCATTGTTAGTGTGTGTGGATAGATTCCCATCCAACAATGTTTTGCTAACTCCTCAGAACTGAAGGCCGTGTGTGTGTGTGCCTCCCTGTGTAACTGTGTGTGTTTTAGTCGCCATGGAGTTTGAGAACAGGCCGTCCAACATGGGCTGCGTTTTCACTCCAATGATCCTGGTAATGGTC
Organism: Eleginops maclovinus; assembly: GCF_036324505.1. Taxonomy (NCBI): domain Eukaryota; kingdom Metazoa; phylum Chordata; class Actinopteri; order Perciformes; family Eleginopidae; genus Eleginops; species Eleginops maclovinus. The sequence continues at coordinate 19,740,499 of NC_086364.1, read as the reverse complement.
TCGTCCCCGTGTGGATTGACGCTGGCTCCAAGTCGCCCTGACAGAAAATCAACTGCTTAGATGTCGCTGTTTGCTGAAGCGCGCGTAGTAGCAAGCATTATCACTCACTGGGTGCTGTAGCTGGTCGTCTCTCTTTCTCCCGCTCCTCCATCTCAACACTGACACATCCATCTATCTGTCTGTTTCTATCTGTCTGTTTATCTCATCTCTATTCACTGCCGTCCCCACTGTTCGTATATCAAGCATTTCTTCATTTCTTTGCAATTTGCCCTTCAACCCTCTGCTTCCTTCTCATCTTTTAATATCTTTCTCTCAAAGCAGGGGAGAATAATGAAGCATTTTAACTCAGGGGGGGATTGCAGGTTACCCTGAGCAAGTAAGGTATTACATAGCCCACTGTTCAAACTATGCACATTGATCATTCTTACTTTGAAAATGGCCTGTTAATACAGAAAATAAATGGGAAATGATTTACCGAGTTAATCACGAAGGCCCCGATAAGGAAATCTAAGTCTAACAAAGGTGAATTGATGATCGGCGCTATGCCGTTGGTATCAAATAGACCTTTACTCATTTACATTGGGTAAAGGACGTTTGGTAAGTCAACTTCCCATCTCGGATGCTTAATAGAGTGGTGCAGGGGTGAAACATTTTAGTATGCCGAACCAGATTAGCATTCTACGGAAGAGGATTAGGACCACATGAAAAACATGTTTTGGTTAAACCCATTATTTACAGAATTAGATTGGGGGGGAAATAAAATCGACCTAGCATATAAACCAACACACTTGCTGCGAGCTAAACATGGTCTGCCATATTCTAACACCTTTGTTTTTACGAACGCCAAAACAACACATACAGATTCATAACTCACCTTTTGTTCTGCCATTTGGAATATGGTTTCCTCCGGGACCCCTCTGGCGCGCAGAAACTCCGTTACCTCCTCCATTTCTCCGTAGTGCATTATGAGGGTCTCTCACTGAAGTTGGGCCACTACAGGAACCCGTACTTCTGACTTTAATCCCAGAATTAAAAACAATAGGTTTTTTTTTCATTGGATTTTGGAATATTGACGCAAATAAGATCTTTCCAAACCCACCTTTATGATACGTACAGGTTTTGTGCAGCAGGATAATCTCACATATTGAGACTGCTGAAGCGTAAGTGCAATTGCGAAAAGTAACTAGCTAATATTAGGCATAATCAGTCACATGACCTTACATCAGCGCCGCTAAGCTAAAGGTGGACTTTTAGTGGTCTCATTAGGACCCTTGTTAGCAACTGCAGATCTCTACAGAAAAAGGGAGAGTAAAATAATTGTAATTCAGAAATCTCAGTTTCAGTGTCAGCCTGCAGCCTGCCACTCGTCCACCGGCAGACCCACCGGACATCCATCCCCTATTTATTCTCCGTAAAAACAGAGCTGTCTCTGCTGTCTGAAGCTCTATTGGACACCATCTTCATTATTTGAGGTAATTATACAGTTTTTGACGAAGAGAAATATTGTTTTCCGGCATCACTTTAACATTTGGCGGGGAAAATCCACATTTTGGTTTGAGGGCGCACGCCCAAAGTAAGAGGATGCAGCACAACCTGGCTGGCACTAAACCCTGTTCTGTATACACCTGATCTTAATGATAACGCCTTTATTTATCACCCTACGCCCACTCCTTTCCCTAGCTAATAATCAAACACTTTATTATCATTCTTCTAATCTTCTTATGAGCAGCTCATGATGTGCTAATAAGGGAATTGCAGCTATATTTACTCACTCATCTCTTACAGGTTGTTATTAGTAACGGACCTCAACCAATCTGTTTTGTTGCAGGTGGGTGTGATTATATGTTTTTTTTCCTTGCTCTCATTCCCATCTTGCCCCTCTCATGTTCTGCCCATCGAGGCTCTGAGTAATCACCTCTTATCTCTGAACACCGTCGCACCAACACCAGCGCTTAAACGTAGAAACAGATCCATCCTCTTTGACATTCATCTTTCTTATCCTTCCATCTCTTCCTGTTCTTCATAGTCCCCAAAAAATAATTACCTGCTAGCTGGTATCACCCAAACCCTCGTACGTCTTCGGCGTTGTGCTGGGACGGAGATGAAACAATGGCGCCGATGCGCGGGAACTCAGGAGGGGGAACAGGATGACACAGCGAGGAGGAACTCTCTTCTTTACTTTGCTCTCTACTTTCATCCCTTACCATCATCCCCGTTCATGATCTGTTTGCGTTTCATATTCCTATGCTTGTGCTTGTCCCATTCCCTGTCGGGCTCTCGTTGTCTTGATCCTTTCTTCTGTCTCTCTACTCTATTTCTAAGCCCTATTTCTTTCTTCAAAACTTTTTTTTGGCAGAACAGTGTTGGAACAAGAACTCAAATCTTTACTCAATCTTACTTTACTCAAGAAAGAGTAGCAATACTTCCTTATCTATAAAAACAAGTGTATCTATTAGTTTAGTTTGTTTTTTGCATTAGCCAATAATCTGAGTCTGTAAAGTAACTCAATCTGTGATTGGTCAACCGCTTGGAGATTTCCCTTAGCTTATCACGTGCAATATGTTGGAGTACTAGCCAATAGAAGTGCTTGTGTTTCACAGTGATGTTAGTATGTTACAGAAGTAAACAATGGAGTTGAATGGAGGGGTTTCAGGCAGGGGGGGAGTGTGTGGGGGAGAAACTGGGAGGGATCTTTGGGATTTTAGCCTTTGCAGAACATGTACAATGCACACAAACTTATATAACACACTACAGGAAAAGGAAAATCCCCAAAAAGCATAATAGGACCCCCTCCAATTTTGCATTATAATCTGAATCTGTTAAGTAATTTATAACTCAAGCTGTCAAAGAAATGTAAGGGAGTAAAAACTGCAATATTAGCTTTCCAAAATGTGGAATAGAAGTATAAAATGGACCAAAAAAAAGGGTTGGATTTAAGTACTAAAGTAAATCTACAAATCCTATCATTTTTTAAACATTATCATTCATAACGGTCACATTGGCTGGTCTTCAAAACCACTTAATCACTTGTACACACACATCTATTCACACACACACACACACACACACACACACACACACACACACACACACACACACACACACGATAGCACACACAGACTTGTTGCGACAGGCTGCAGAGTTCAGTGCCTATATATGTTGAGACCGATGCAGCAGTTGTTTCTCACCTTTCAGGTCTGAAATCTGGGTTATTCCTCTTCCTTTCATACCAGCTGCAGGAAGACACGGAGACAAAGAGTTCTAGAAACAATTGAACTAGAAGGTTTCCATGTTTTCCCCAGCTGTTTTCATCCTCTCAATTAACCAGGTTGTGCACTTCACTTGATATTAACTTCAGCAAAACGGCTCGGTAAAGACCTTACTGTTCAGTAGCTGAAACAGAAACAGTCAGTGATCTGATTTCAGAGGAAGAAATGTCTTTTCATTTTTCTTAAGCACATTTTTTTAAGGTTATTTACTTTAGTGTTTCCATTTCCCCCCAAAAATTCAGTTAGTTAAATCATCTCAAGGTAGAAATTCTCAAGCAACCCAGCAAGGGATATACAGTGTATGCAACATTAGCCTTACACACTGTAGGCCTCATATCAATAGTGATATTGCCCATTTTGAATACTTTTCGTGCTTTTAACGTAACTCTCAAAAGACAAAATTCAGATAACTGTGTGGTTGCAGTCAGAAACCAAAACAGCACACTGTTATTGCTGAACTCATTGGCATTGACCCAGAATGCAACACTGCTGAATGATAACACTATGAGTCTTCAGTATTGGAATAATGGCCATTTTCAGACTGCAATTAATTATGGTTTTCAGTGATTGCGATAAAAATAATTGTCTATTGTATGAAATGTGGACTATTGTTCATTCCCTCCATGCATCACAGTATTTTACTGGTATTCCACCAGGAGCTAATTCGGGGTTGACTCTGTAGCTCGGTGTGTGTCGTGATTGATGAGCCTGCGAGGGGTTCAAGGTCTGCAGCCGCTCCCGCCACTACATCATTGTGTCTGCAGCTCCGCTCCACGTTAACCCTTAACTCCAACCTTACACGCTTATACACAATCATACAAATATACATAAAGGCGGCGGGTAGTTCAAATCAGACTGGAATTGTAGACGTTTCCAGGGAATAATTGCTTTTGCATGTATATGATTATGACTTCCTTGCCCTCTTTCGCTTCCCCTCTCCCACACATCTTTTTTCTTTATGCTTCAGCACATTTAAATTGCTTTTACAGGGTTTTGCTTGTCAAAAAAAATAGAAAAACAGGACCGCCCATCCTTACATTGATCTATTTTGCATCATAAACAAGACAGGAGTTATCTGGTCTTCAACCACAACTGGATGTGTAATTTTAAGTGTTTTATGGTGTTAAATCACACCCCTGTAGGCTCTACAGAAGCAGCCACACAGTGTACCTCTACTATCCTTGTACTGAGCAGGATTGTGTTTGTTCTTTGCACTCGGGATTAATAACACAGTGCCTGAGCCATAATGAAAATCAATCTGGATTCAGGCCTGCAGTTACAACGCATGATGACTCTGTCATAGTACACTAGAGCCACCGGGCTGTCTGTGGAGCCAACAGCAAATATTAAATTCAATATTTTACCTGCATCTTTTTAAGTACTTTGGAAGCCTCCCATAATAACTGGAGATATGCCCGGTCTGCTAATACTCCCCCCGTCAACTCTTTCCAGTTTTTTTCTTTGCTTCAGCTGGTCACAATGATGCCAATGCTGTGCAAAAGTCTTTATTTATAGTGAATCATCGCAGCAAATATAAGTCTGACAAATGTTGGCGAGATGGCTGGGAGTTTTTTTCGATACCAGGAAATTGTGATGGACTTTGTGAATACAAATATGGCAATATATTAAGGTTAATTCATTAAGGCTCAGGGTTATTTTTATTCATAATAATTGTACAATGCAAGGCTGCGCAACACAATTAAGTTGTTGTCCTTTTCTGCTGCAGGATAAATCATCAAGTTGAATATTCAATTGACCAAAATGCAGTTTCTACCGTTACAATTCACAAGTGTAAGTATAGTTTTTTGTCTTGACAATGGTCTGCAAAGGCCAAAATCCCTGTGTTCCCTCCAGAGGGAGTGTCTCTCCCACACTCTCCCCCCCTTGCCTGAAACGCCTCCATTGGATTCTTTTGTTTACTCCTGTAAGATAGCGACATCACTATGTTACACTTACACTTCCATTGGCGAGCGCTCCAACACATTGTACGTGCCTTTATGAACATCAAAGTATGTAAACATGTCACAGTAGAGACACAAAATACAAATACGAAACTGGAAATGAGCATAATGGGGGCCCTTTAAAGTCAAAGACCCTGAAAACGTTTGCGTCAGGATTGCTCTCAGGGTCATTAGTCTGAATATGAACCGTCCTGCACACATACGCACACTCGCAATTGGCAGCGGCGCATCAGTCGATATGTGTTACCTAATTATACCCATGCTGTATCAACGTTTTAAATGTCTGTGTGATGCACACTGACGCTGGCTGATAGAGAGAGAGCAAGACATGTTGACGTCTTGTCCTTGAGCTGCAGCGAACACAATATAATGCTGTGAAATGACTGAGACCGTGATGGAGAACAACAGGAGAACTGAGATTCCTCATCGCTACCTGACAGCCGTAATGGTCAAAACGCAAATCGTCTTATCCGCCTACTCCTTAAATCCATCACCACTTCTTCTTGTTCTTCTTCCCTTTTCCTCTGATATCTTCCTCTTAAACGCCTCTGGTTTCTAACCCCACATTACTCGTAAATATGTCAACACTGACGAGCCGTTCAGTGATATTAATAACCAGCTTTCACTGTGGGCAGACCCAGTGCCTTCAAGTCAATGACCCTATTGTGTCCTTATGGTTTAAAAATATGCAGCATGTGCTCGTACGCATGTCTGAATGCTGAAACCAAAGACTCTAATCCGCTGTATATGGCTAATTTAACTCGTGACCCTCGTGATTAGGGATCATCGTCAGACTCGGTCGCCCTTCGGCTCGGTGGCAGGTTGCTCCGAGGGTTGACAGAGATATTAAAGGTCCTGCGCTGTCTTGGACAAAAGACTTTTAATAGGAAGATGATTTTAAAACAGCTTGTCTGGCATAAACTCAGGCCTTTAGAACAGAAATGAAATTAGAAAGAGAAGGGTATTTCAGATTGGGGGATGCTATAATTTAAACACACTTAGGAGCCAAGCAATCTTATTTTAAGGCCAAATTAAACAGTTCTTTTGCTTTTATTGATATTTTTACATTTCTATTGATATGTTAGTCTACCAGAAAACTAATAAAACTGGATAATAAGTATACAGACTCTCCTGCTGAGAAACGTTTGTATGGTAAACATCTCATACCACATTTTAAAGAGCCATGTTCATGTTTTCATTTCATTCTTATTTCTATTTTGGAGATAATTATGCTTAATCGAAACGGTATACATTGCCAGTCCTTCCATTGCTTCGCACTACCTTTGACTTCCACCTTTTTATTTCTGAACTATATCTGTTTAATGTTACACTGTTGGGCTAATCAAAATGTGTTTGAAAGAGCTATTAGCACTTCCTGTTTGCAGTGTTTTTATGAATGAACAGACGACTCTCACTGGATTAGTCTGATTCTAAAGAGGTAAAAAACAGATGGTTCTTCTTTTAATTATAAGCAGCGTTTTCCCACATCATTTCTAATTGAACAGGATGTTTATTGACGATTGACAAGGGGATACAAAAGTATAAATAATGCCCTTAATGGTAACATTGGCATGCTAACATCTTCACATTGGCACGGCTCACATACCCTTCTGACCGCCTTAGCATCTTCCAGCTAATCGTTTTGTTTTTTATGCAACTTAACTTTCCTCTTGTGTCGTCTTTAACCACAGCAAGCAGATGTTTGAAGTAAAAACACCTATAAACCTTGCTAGCCCCAAGTGATTAACAAACATAGAAAAAAGTCCACCATTTCAACTTTAGGGGGCGATAATTTGTCAATGTTGTTTTAACAGGTTTTGAGCCGACCCTCGGTGGCAAAAATTCAACTAATGAGGTTTAACGAGTATCAATTTCATTATTTCCCATGATGCCAGTTGTTGATGTTAACTGAGGAATCCCTGGAAATAATTGCTTTCCTCTTTTAATCTAATTTGCTGTAAGTAAAACACTAATGCATTAGTCGAGATTTAACCCCTGAGGACAATCTCTACTGTGGTTGTGGGAATAATGTTGGCAGTGGTAGCTACACTGAAGAATATCTACTCGGGTAAAATAACATCAACAGAGCCTTAATTTTAAGACGGTTCAGTCGAGTTTACACTGGCTGAAGTGAGACAACAAGCACTCTATATAGTTCAGCCACTGCTCCGGGAAACAAAGTCACTTTATGTGCGCCCTGTATTCCTGCTTGAGTGAAATAATAAAAACACTGGTTACTGCTGGTCCCCATAACCAATAAGCTGAGCGCAGTTTAACCATCGTCTGTACGAAAGTGGAGCACGGAGGCACAGTAACACGGTTACATAACACAAGGCAAGGGAGGAGTGGGGGGGTTTGAGGAAAACAAAAAGCTTGAGAGGGAAATGCAGAGAGAAAATACAAGAGAAAGAGAAGGTTGGTTTGTAAAAGTGATGGATATGCAACCAGACGTGAAGAGAAAAGAAAAGCAGGAAAACATTGATGGGAAATATCTTTTCTGTCTGTTGTTTAACGTGAATACATTTCAATGTTTGTTCAATGTTGAGATATGAAGATGCATATCCATACGACGACGGCACCTTGGATGACATTTGATAAGAAAACTCCCCTCGTCAAAACTACAAACCTTTCCAAACTAGGGCTGAACGATTTTGGAAAATAATCTAATTGCGATTTTTTTCCTCAATACTGCGATTGCGATTTAATATGCGATTATTTTTTCAAGGTCCTCTTCTCATGTATTTTTCAACAAACACAAGCAATAAATCAATCGCGATTACAATCGTGAACCTCGTGAGGTAGCAACAGTTGCGAGGCACGTTCTGCACAAGACCTGACGTTGTGCAGCATCTTCCTTTTTAAAGCCAAAATAATTCCACACAACTGACGTGCCGCCCCTCTGTGGTACCAAACTTCCAGCCGTGCACTCTTCTGACGAGCCTGAGGCCATTGTGCAACAGGTTCAAGCGCAGCGTTGACTTCTTTCGCTGCCTGCTCGGCTCCGCTCCGCTCGGCTCCGCTCGGCTCGCTCGCAAGTCACGTGACCAGATCACGTGACCAGTCAAATCGCAGCCTTTGCGGTTGGAAAATCTCGTTTTGTCATATCGCGATATTATCGCAAATGCAATTAATCGTTCAGCCCTATTCCAAACTGTGTAATCTGAAGCAACAACCCAATCCATTTTATTTCCGAGCTGTTAAGATAAGATAAGATGTACTTTGTTGATCCCAAATTGGGAATAGTTTTTGTTGCAGGTGCATAAAACCAAACAAAGCATTGCACATAATTAGAAATTAAAGGCGTAGAAATAAACAATTCTAAAATAGAAACATCTCAAAATGGAAATAAAAAATAAACCAGCATCAGAGAGTAAAAAACATACAGTTGACCGAGAATATAAAAAAATCTATAAACTGTCTGACAATTAAAACCAATGTTCACAGTTATCACAATAAAAAAAGTAGCATTAAAAAAGCAACACCACTTTTTTCATGTATTTATATAAAAAAACAATATATTGTACATCTAATTTTTTTTAGGAATAAACACCCATTAGTATGCAGTGTATTTTAGAAATGGCTAATGAGTTTTCCTCTATTTGTGTACCACATGGGTCTCTTTAAAGTAAGAACCTAATTTAAAGTCTTATGGGAATAAAAGTAATGGGTAACAAGGTGAAGATTTGAGCTAAAGTGGCACTATTTTTATGATGTTGCACTTGGCCGGACCTGTGTTTTCTGTGAAGAATTTAACGGTTATTTTCTCTAGGCTCGTTTGGAATCCTGAGGAAAACAATAAGTGGAAACACACACATTACGTCTATAGGACCGATTATTTATAGACTTCTGCATCTGTCTCTACATACATGACAAGTAGAATAAGGGAGTCATGGTTTTTGTTGAGCAGTGTCCTTTGCTTCTGGCTTTCAGTATGACAGTCTTTGAGCCACGTCATCTATATGACTCTTTCTACTTTCATTTCCTCTTCAATAACCTTCTTCTGTACCTCCTCCATCCATCCATCCAGTCCCTCGTCCACTCCTACGTCAATCCATCCTTCTCTTCTCCATTTGGTGTTTTTATCCGAATGAACCACTGTGAAATTTAAAGGGACATTTATATTCCAGGCATGCTTCCTCTCCTCCATACTTTTGTACAAAATGAGTGTGATAAATCTTAAGGGGGAGGAGGGTTGCTGTATATGCTGCATACATATTGTGGCAGAAAGGCAGCACTCCAGCTTCCAATTAGAAAACAATAGCAGCAAATGTATGCTTAGAAACACCGTCGACTTGTGATGGCAGGAGTTAAAGAGGCGCTATTATCATTTTTAGGGTTTTCCCTTTCCTGTAGTGTTTGATATAGGTTTCGGTGCATGTAAATGGTCTGCAGAGGCTAAAATCCCAAAGTGCAAACTCTCCCCTGCATGAAACTCCTTTGTTTACTTCTATAACATAGTGACGTCACCATGTCACAGTCACACTTCTATTGGATAGCATTCCAACACATTGGACGTGATAGGCTAAGGAGTGGGACGTCTCTAAGTGGTCGACCAATCACAAAACAGCTTACCAATCAGAGCAGACTGGTTTCAGACAGAGGGTGAAAAGAGATTATAACCAGCAATCATCATTTAAACCCGAGAGAAAAGTAAATACAACTAATTGGAAGCATCTTTGTTGATCTTACCACTGTTTCAACAATCACCAACTTTAGTTTGCTCGATTTAAACCCAAAATTAATTTAATAATGCTCTCCTCGAAGCTACTGGCTTCCATTGACAAAACCAGTCATTTCACCTCGCTGATCATTCCAAATACACTTTATTTAAACGGCAAAACACGTATGCTGTAGCACCAAGCTACGTTATTACTGCGCAATGCAAGATAACAAGTGTATCCAACCTGTAAGCACACACACACACACACACACACACACACACACACACACACACACACACACACACACACACACACACCCATTCCACTGATTGAAAGTTGCTGGTGGTAATGTGCCAAGAACTGTTGCAATGCGCCAAAAAAAAAAGGCAGAGAAGACTGCCAGCTCGGCAACATGGATGTAAACAACATTGTTTTTAAATCTTTCCAAAAATCAACTCTCAAATTTCTGGCCTCAGGGACACACACACATTGTGTTTGATGTAAACGTTTGTTTGTTAAATCTCCACGGGGTGCCTTTTTAATTTGGAGAGCATGCATGTTTAAATATGAATGCATGTTTCTTAGTTATAGACCAATTAAGTTGTTTTATTTTAACCATATAAATTAAACATAGGTACAAAAATACAGAATATAATTTAAAGCTTGTGTTTCTAAATGTATTAATTCTGAAAATAATGGACTTTTTTAACCTTTTTTGGGGCTTTTCTGTACAACATCACCATAAAAACCATACAGTTCATTTATTACATATATGTTAGTCCCCTGGAACATTTCGTTAGAGTATTCAGTCCAATCTCTGCCTATATTTATGCATAGACCACCACCTGTGTTTGTGTGTATGTGTGTGTGTTCCTTTATCATTATGTGTACAGGCATTTTTGTCACACACGCACATACATCAACATATAATAAACCATTTCCCGCTGTTCACATCCCCTTTTGGTCTGTCTGTCTGGCGGCCTCCATCCATCTCCAACCTTCCTCTTTCCTCGTAAGTGATGACTATCCCGCCAGCTTAGCTCATGCTAATATCTCCAGCCATTAAGTGGATTTATGGCCCTGCCTTTCTGCGGGAGCTATAGGAACCTCTCTAAGACACCAATCAATGCCCCGTTCCCCCTACATATATGTCTGCCTGACCCTTTTCCATGTGGGAGGGGTTTGTTTATGCCAGCAACTCGTCACACATGTGTAGTCTGGGTTCCTTAAGTAATAAGTCGTTAAAAGCCATCTGTGTGATGGTGCTAGACCATAAAGCATAACAAAGAAGGCCAGTGTTTATTATACATATGGGACATTTATTTTTTAGTGGTTGAATACAATAAAAGCAGCTTTCATACAATTTTAGATGTAAAGAATGTCTGGTGTGTTTGTAGTTTATTAAAATGCCCTATCTACCAAACAGCTGCTCACATGGACCTTTATTCACTATTTAATTTAAGCTTCACTGATCAGCCCACAGCAGCGAATGAACGCTGCGCCTCTGAAGCCTTAGGACACCTTGCATGTTATTTAGAGAAAAACATGCATTAGCATTTCTACAGATAACTCTAACCATTGCACGTTGCCAATGGTTTGAAAAAAAGCTCAGTCTAAATGTGGTTTAGTTTTGTGATGATTTCTCCTGTGCCACGATTCAGGCTGCATTGAATTCAAAATAGTAGAGTAAGAATTGCACTTCCATTACAGTTATTTGCAAGACATCCAAGTATTTGGCAACCTCCAAAAAAGTACTGGAAACTACATGTCCCATAATGCGTGAACAGTATAGTAGCTTTCAGATCCTCCCTGCCTTCCTATCATTTCAGATTCTCTATTCCCCATGCTTTTAAAGTCTCTTAGACCAACTCAAAATGATCCTAATGACATCATCTGGGTTATTTTTCAATTGTTTAGAGGCTGAGTAGTCATCTTCATGGCCTTGCTTATTAATATGTGTATAAATGCCACTTTCACTCCTTTTTAAATACCATATTCAGTGCGTTATTGTAGTTATAGCAGTTTCGTGAGTCTTATCCCACTAACATGCAAAATCTCAACCTCGAATGACTATAGTAATTATAACAGAAGACATTAGAGAAGTGTCCCAGTACAAAGAGCGACAAGGCTCATGTAATTTTGACATCATTTCCACTCCATTCAGTCATAGTCGTTGGTTTGAGGACATGTTTCATTAGAGGAAACACTGTTAAAGTATTCATCATTGAGGCTGTTTGTAGTGACTAACTGTCACCAGCATGGAGTCCCAGGAACACATCATGGTGTCTATTTTCACATCTCATTGCTGATAACTTGACCAATAGGCCCATTGGACAAAAAAAACACCCCAGCTTAATCCCTTCAAGTGTGTGTAGAAAGACAGGTCTGTGTGTAACTGCAAGCCGAAGCTGTGCCTGTGCATCAACTCCAAGCAATAAGCCAGCGAAACACACAGAGATAGAGGAAAGGGGGGGGCGGCAGAGGGGGGGGGGGGGGGGTTTCTGAGAAGACGCTACAAGTGTGTGCGCTCACATGTGTGTGTCTGTGTGTGTGTAAGTGAATCAGAGGGCAGTTTGTCATGTTGCTGCTCCACAGCCCTGATCCGAGCTGACAGGTGAAGCTAAGCGCAGCTAAACAGCACACGTAACAGAGAGAGGGAGAGAGGGAGGCAGCGCAGATAACGAGAGACAAAAAGAAAATAGAGGGTGGGAGATGAGGAAAAGACATAAAATAAGTGCAGAGGGAAGGGGAGATAGTCGTCAGAGTTAGAGAGCCATTAAAAAGAGAAACAGGGCGGACTACAGAGGAAAACAAGCAGAGGCAGAAAAAGTGAGATAGAGAGGATCCGAGCAAAAGAAAAGCTGAGGAATGGAAGAACTTTGAGATTAACCGTGAGAGAGATTGGTTAATTGGCATTTTATCAAAACACTGGACCGAGCGAGTTAATTCTTTCACACCATCACTCCATTAATCTCTGCCTCCCCACCTCCCTCCCATCCTCCCCTTCTCCTTTCTTGAAATGGCTGAACGTGCCGTTGTGGACACGGGAATTGATGGAATGTTTTATCAGCAATTTTTTTAACGAGAAAGATATAATTTAAGAACATTAAAGTCAAAGTGAGTCATTGTTATTGTCTGCTGATGAAGGCACATGTGTCGGGGGTGGTGGGGGGACAGAAGAAGCAGGAGAAATAGACAAAGGAAGAAATATAATCGAAAGAAGAACGGCATCTAAATGTTCAGAGCGCATTAATCCAAAATGCGGTTGGAATAAACCCATGAAGCTCAGACAATGGGATCAATGCAGACTCAGCTTCCGAAAGTTCATGCAAATATTGCTTCAGTCAAAGCAAACATGGTTAAACATCAAGTAAACAAGACCATGATACCGTAAAGATCAAATCTAATATGAGTATAAAAGATTTGGTGAACATTATGGACTTATTTTAAACCATGCTCACCTAACATTAGCTACTTAGCACCAATAGCTACCCTACAGTTCAATGCTTTAGGACTTTTCCTTTTCCCTATCAATATGTTATGTACAGCAGGTTTTTGTGCATGTAAATGATCTGCAATGGCTAAAATTCCTTTGTTCCCTCCAGGGGGAGAGGACTTGGGACATCTCTTAGTGGTTTAATCACAACAGAGCCGGCCAGCTGACCAATCAGAGCAGACTGGGCTCTGGTTTCAGACAGAGGGTGAAAAGAGGTGCTGTCCCCTTTGTACGACTTCCAGAAATTCATTCAAGTATATTATTAAACTTTAGGGGACATTACAGAGGTTGGAGCCACCTGCCAAGTATAAGGAGAGAAAGATTAGCTTGAAGGAGTTCAAAAGTGAAATGGGCAACTCCACAATGTTTCTGGGGGAACATGATGGAGGCAGAAAAAATGCTGCAGAAGAGGCTGAGAGAACGAACAGATAGGACACGACGGAGAGGAAGAGAGAGAGAGAGGGAGAGGTGTGTGGATGGAATTTGAAGTAGTCAAATCGGACAGCTTGATAGATTGGAGTCATTGATGTGACCCAGCCACTAGGCACGCACTCACTCATGTGAAGGGAAAAGCCCTGATCGGACCTATTGTACATGTGTGTGTGTGTGTGTGTTTGATTTCATGACAAATGAGGACCAATAATTGGCTCTGAGACTTGCTTGCCCATTAGTTTATTATACCGCATTGTCAGTGTCCTTGCACTGTGTGTGTGTGTGTGTGTGTGTGTGTGTGTGTGTGTGTGTGTGTGTGTGTGTGTGTGTGTGTGTGTGTGTGTGTGTGTGTGTGTGTGTGTGTGTGTGTGTGTGTGTGTGTGTGTGTGTGTGTGTGTGTGTGTGTGACAAACTACATATGTTGTAAATCTTTGATGACTGCGTACGAGGCTGAACTTTGAGCTGAATGCAGTGTGAAGGGAATATCTGTGCCTGAGTGAATGTGTGTGTTGTGAGCTAAACACAGGTTGACTCCTGGCTCACACTTTGTGTTGCGCTGCATTGCGAAGCTTTTTATGGTGTTGCCTCCTGTTGCATTTCACTGCGTTGCATCAAATTTATTGTAGTGCGTCCAGCAGATTAGCGCCGAGTACTTTTCTTTTTAACAGCTACATTTTAGACCAGGTTGAATTAGTCGATGTAGATTAAGGGCTACAAGAGAGAGACGGCAATTACAATGAAGACAACATCTCCCATGAACCCACACTTCTCGATGACTTCACTAAACTCTGCTTTTGTGTCGATTCACTTAGCCTTAACGACACAAAACAAAATATTGTGCGTTGAAAATGTTTTGAGATTGCTGAAAAATGCAAGTTTCTGTGGCTTTAAAGGTGTCGCTTTTGGAAATACACTCTCTTGCCAAGAGTTAGAGAAGGAGATCGATTCCATTCTCATTATTTTCTTCATAAATTCAAAGTACAGCCAGTGGAAGATGACCTTAACTTGGTATATAGGTAGAAAAAGCTAGCCTGTATCCGTCCGAAGGCAACAAAATCTACCTAGCAACAACTCCTAAATGAATCTCTTTACATATTTTAAGCTTTCTTGACAAAGGCCTTCATGAATTATAAGATCTGGACGCCTGACACAAAGATGAAAAATAACTATTCAGGCCAATAAGGCACTTTTTCGTGGTTTACTTCGGGTAACTTTCGGGTTAACGGAGTTTGTATCGTAATAAATATGCTGTGTAGTCCATTTGCCAAACCTCCATAGATAAAACATTCTAAAATGAAAGTATTAATTGAGCTTTATTTTAACACAAGCCTCTTTTACAATGGAGATCAATGGGGAAATCACTTTAAATGCCACAGGTGGAATTTTTGCAAGCAGAAATGGGAAGCAAGACTGAGCGGAAACTTCCTGAAGCTCCCTGTTCATTTTAGTCTTGAAGCTAACCTGAGATAGCTTCATTGTTGTTGCTTCATATGTAGCACACAGAGCAATGAGAGTGGTATTGAAAGATTGAGTTTTAGAGTGTTAGTGTTCATACATCGATTAGGAACAATACGGTCCGTTCAGAAACAGAAACATTAATGGTTATTGAATCATATATTTGACAAGATTAAGCGGAGGATATGTTCATGTGTCCTTGTCTTTCATGCCCTCCTGGGTCTTTATTCAAACTCTTAGCATATCCTCTGATAGTTCGCATTTACTGGCTGACCAGCTGCTCCCCCTTAGCCATAAGTAGCATCTGGAATACGCAGAGTTGCCAGATCCAGATGCAAATGAAGCTGCATCCAGTTAAGATTTGCCGTTCATAAATCCGTCCTTTTTTCTGAATGCTGCGAGAATGCGTGTCTCAACTTCCTAGACCGAGAAAACACATCTCCCAGGGCGACTGACCATCATATTGCCCACGCTAGCACCATGTGTCCGTGCCTGCGGTCGTAATCCAAGGTCACTTAACTCCGCCGTTCACACACTGCTAACAACATTTACTAGAGCCTGTCACTGGGCTCTGGTGATGGAGTGCTGTGGCATTGCTAATTCATCAATGCTGACCTGACCATGACATATTTACAGCAAATGGCATGTACAGGTTGTGTGTTGGGCCCAGTGAGTGCTTCCATAGGAGACATGAGAGGACGAATTGATCCCATTGTCCATGTCAAAGGGATGGATGGTCGGGACATTGACCCCTCTGCCTGAATGAAAGGCTGGGCCATAAAAACGATCGCAGGATAAGTCCTTTCAAGACAACGACGATAAATATAAGAGATTTATTTGCGATAAATTCATTTCTGAATCAGTTTAGCTACGAAAATGCACCAAAAATACTGGATAAATAGTTTTGAGCGTCACACAACCCAAGGAAAGGACTTTCACTATCAGAATTTGATCAATTTGGTCCGAAAATATTTGAAAAATCTACAAAAGCCGCGTAATTTCATTAGTTAATCCACATTCAAGTTAGCACACTGTCGTGAATCTGAGCCTATGCACTCAACACATTAAGACACGGACACAGAAATAGTTGAGGTTAAATATTATATTGTTACGTAACAAACATAATAATGTGAAAACCCCACGTTGCTCCCAAGCAGTCAATGGCGTATTGCCTTCCCATGACAGTAAGATTCGTACACGTTTATATTGGGAAACTTCCCGCCTCCAATGCACACACACACATTCCAATCTTTACACATTAACCTGCTACAGATGCGTAGGTCACTAGTTTTCCCAGAGTATAGAATAACAATGTCCAGGTCTTGAGAGATTGCACACATGGTTTAGGCAAAGGGGCGTCATCCTGGAAACTTTAGGGATAACAGCTTGGTTACTTGTGTTAGGATCTCAGCTGTTTTATTTATAGTTTACTGTTTTATTTTGAAATGTCTTGTTTGGTCTCACTTCCTGTCTTCTCTAGTTTACTTTCTCTCTTTAGTTTCCCTCCTGTCTGATTGTCTGAATGTGCTCACCTGTTGCCCCTGTGTTTCACCTCCCCTTCCCAGCTGTGTCTTGTCTTGTGATTACCCTCCTCTGTATTTAGTCCTGTCATCCCTTTGTGTTCCTTGTCGCGTCGTCGTCGTTTGCCTGTTCCCTGTGGTGTCTCGGATCGCCCTTTTCAGCCCTCCCTTTGTCACCGGTTTGTCCGAGTTCGCATTCTATACTTCTCCTGTGTTGTACATTTTCCTGCGTCCTAGTTTTTGCATTTTGGTGATCAGCTTTTCCATTAATAATAGCTCGCCTTTTGTTACACTTTTGTACCCCCGCCTCCTCTATCGGTTCTGCGCCTGGGTTCTTTTCCCCCCCCGCCGCGACAACTTATATAATTCTATACATTGCATCACAGATTGTATTAACAATACGACTGAACCAGAAGTTCGGCACCTTCTCAGAAATCTGTGAAATGCAAAAGTAGCGTGAATCAATGACCAACAAGAAAGATGTTGTATGATAAAAAATCAATATAAACCAAATTTAACTTTCTGGTTTCTTCAGGGTTCTGTGTAAAGGAAAATACTTTTCTAACTGGAAATGATAAGAGACTTGAGATGATTCTTGATAATAATAATGACAAAGAACATGTCGATGTATCCTTGGGCAAGATACTCAACCCTGAGTTGCTCCCGATGGTATGTGAATGTGTTTAAATATGAGCTTACCTTGAGCAAGTGGTACTGCTCTGCATGAATCAGGTGTGAAGGGGTGAATTGTATGTAAAGCGCTCCATATGATATATTGGTAAGAAACGTACCGTAATAGCTTTTAGCATAAAGTCCAATCCTGGGATGAGTGTTATTTTCTACATTCTACAATCAAGTTACTTACAATCCACTACCATGAATTATGTTTTAAAACAAACACATAGAAGAAGTTTAAGCATGTGTGTGCATGTGTTAACTGTGAAAGAGAAAAAGTGAAAACGTCAGAATAACAAGATGCAAAAATCCACTCTATTCTATCTGATGGAATCCTATAATGACTTTTCCTCATTAGTGGTTTAAGACGTTATAGATATCTGATAAAACAGATCACTATGATTCTGTCTATATCTGTGTCATGATGGATTAGGGTGAGATCACAGCATACTGAGTACCTGTATATCATCAATAATGTCAAAGGCTTGACAGGATGATAGATATTCCGCTGACAAACGCGTGTCTCGGTGTAGGCGTAGTCATGCGTGGGCGATGTGTGCGTCACGCTGGTGAATGTTTGAGAACAAATCCCTTGAGGAGAGCGAAATCTTTGTCTTTGTGTGCGTGCGTGTGTGTGTGTGTGTGTGTGTGTTGTTTCTAAAATAAAGACGGCCCAAAAATAATGAGTGCAGGCAGTGACTCAGAAGTTGACATATGGTATTTTCTGTGACATCATCTTTAGCAACGCTACAGCCTGAGCGCTGAGATCCTGCCAGCTACTGGTTCATGCGGCTTCCAGCATGCTGGCTTTGAGTTTGCTTATTTTATTATTATTTTTACTGCACGCCGGTGTATGAATCAAGGAATATTATGAATCAAACTCTCCCAGAACGATTGCTTCAACACTTTAAAAGATATTGAAGCCGAGATTAGAGGAGCATCAATGACGTTAACTTAGACCTCATGGGGTTTTAAATGATAGAGGACATCTTTTTTGATTGATTTAAATGAGTAATTAACTATCATTTTCTAATTGAAGTCAACAAAAAGTGAACATGTTTTAGTCCTGTTTCCAGCAGTGGCATTTTTGTAAAACACTATTTTTCTTGTCATGTTTCCTAATCGTTCAGAGGTTAAATCTGTCCCCATCTTGGGTTTGTCAGGCTCTGGAGGTAGAGCGAATCGTCCTTTTTGTCACAAAATTGATAGTGCGTGTCTGTCTCTTCCTGTCTGGAAGTCAGAGTATCCCTAAGCAGGAAGTTGTCACTGATGGCAGCTCTAGTGGGATTGGTTTGCGAGGACTTTTTGCGAGAACTGGCCCTCTTAGAGCAAACTGAAAAGTAAACCAACTGATAAGAGACTCACTCCTGTTTGCATTTAGATTGTGAATGCCCCTTGTCTCCTTTTCGTCCATAATGGGTCATTTTGTTTTTTAACTCAATGGTTTTTCAACTTTTTCTCATTTTGGCTCCCCTAGCACATAGCAGCAGTGATGCAAGGTTAGCATTGCATGACAACGTGGTCTTTCATAGGGTGGATGTTCACTACCTTTAATATTGTATACTCTCTGGGTCTGGGCTGATAGCTCAAACGTTGGATGGTATTTGCTATAGTTTGAAGGCAACAACAACACATTTTATCATGGTTTTCATTGACTGGTCCACTTGGACAGTAGGATGTCCTATTGTGCCATGCTAATCTGTTAAAATGTGTTTCGTTCTCTGAACTGGAAATGAAATGAACACTTTGCATCTGCTAAAACAGACACATGAATGATTACACATATAATTAATAATGACAGGAAGTGAGTCAAACCATGAATTGATCCTAAAAGCTCTCCATTAACACAACGGTATGGTGAATACTAGACCACAATTTCTTTCCAAAGGGGATTCGATATTTTTTGGGAGTAAAACTCTTTAACTATTTGAGGGCGATACACACACAGGGAAACACACTCTCATGATAGTGGATGAGAGAATATGCATGAACACAAACCGGCCTTGGCATGGCAGGCAATCAGCCATGCCAAGGGACATTATTTGGCAGCTGTCACCTCTAATAGGAGTATAGCAGGGTGGGAGACAAATCCAGGCTCTGTACCAAGCCTACAAGGGTGCACTATCTGGCAGCTACAGCAGATCTGCGTATCTTGCATCCGTGTGCACGTCAGGATGCAAGTGTTTGTGTGTCAGAGGAACTGGTGTATCAGACCCCCTTTGAGATAACGCTTGCTACCACTGTTGCCTCTACCGTGTCCATTTAGCCTACTGTGTGTGTGTGTGTGTGTGTGTGTGTGTGTGTGTGTGTGTGTGTGTGTGTGTGTGTGTGTGTGTGTGTGTGTGTGTGTGTGTGTGTGTGTGTGTGTGTGTGTGTGTGTGTGTGTGTGTGTGTGTGTGTGTGTTGCCTCCATCTGACAGCAGTTGGGATCGAGTGCAGGGAATTACTGATGAAGAGAGACTTCAAGAGTTGGCTCTGTCACTTCATAACACTATAAGACGAAGAAGGAGGGAGAGATGAAGGGACGGACACACACACACACACACACACACACGCACACACACACACTCTCTCTCTCTGCTTTCTCCTTTTACTTTCAAATGCTTCATTTGACATTCTAGCTCAAACCGCCCATTCAGAGGCAACAAAAACTGTGAACTGCAACTTGATTTACACATCAATCAAACTCTTCTAAAAAGCTGCGAAACAGCTCTCTGCAACCAACACAAAGGAGGATGAAACTATACACAAAAGGACAATTTCTTACCCTGTGTTGCTGTATGGAGAAGTTCAGATAACTCTATTTTTGTCCTAAAACCACATTATAAAAAATCCTAAAATATTGACAGGGTTGGCAATTGTTGTTTTTAAATAATAAAATATATAAAATAATCAAATATAATGAATTTAAAGAGGGTAAACACCAATTACAAAAAAAAATCCCTTTCCTGGAGTGACTTATATAAATGTGTGTGCATGTAAATGGTCTGCAAAGGCCAACATTTTTCTCATGGAATACAGGGTAGCACAGGATGAGTAGTTGATGTACAGTGGTCAGGTTGTGGGTGAGTTCATTTGATCATTGGTGAATCAAATAAACAAAACTCTCAGGCAGGGCGTATAATATTACAACAGGTAGGTGGAAAATCTAATTATTTGGTTATTGGACTTTTTTGGATGTCACATTTCTAATTAATAGTGAAATATCAGACCCAGGACGGAGAGAAAACAGCCCCCACATGATCATAAACAGACATACATCCTCCTAGCGTGCTCATAATATAATAAAATCCCCTCTTTCCTGCCCCGGAGGATTTCTGGTGAAATTATCGGTAACCGCCACATAAACACAGAAACATGAACATGCTTTTTTCCTCCCACTGATGTAAAAATGCTCTTCCCTCCCACTGTAACCCCTCTAAATTACCATCCATGAGAATTACAGGGTGAGTCACACCAGTGTGGCATCTACTAACTCCCTCTAGGAACGACCGTAGGTAGGACACTGACGTGTGTGTGTGTGTGTGTGTGTGTGTGTGTGTGTGTGTGTGTGTGTGTGTGTGTGTGTGTGTGTGTGTGTGTGTGTGTGTGTGTGTGTGTGTGTGTGTGTGTGTGTGTGTGTGTGTGTGTGTGTGTGTGTGTGTGTGTGTGTGTGTGTGTGTGTGTGTGTGTGTGTGTGTGTGTGTGTGTGTGTGTGTGTTTGTCTAAAGCTGCATTCTTCTGATAAGACATTTGCTTAGTCGAGATATGGAGCAGAGTTTAGGTATTCGTCATCTAAAAGTCCCATACAGCTGTTGTCCCATTGGTTACGATTTGAAATGTCAATGGCAACCGAGTTCAAAGTTGAAATAATTTGAAGTTATTGGCAATTTCTAGCGTTGCCTTTCCCACTGACTTACATTGGAATACAGATCTAAATCAGCAGCTAACTCTTTGCCAGCTAAATTATCTACCCTGTAAATGTGTAAGAAGGTGCCGAAAGGGGAATCCAGAGCTATTTGTCTTCCTCTATTCATTTGACTGAGCCAAGGCTGTGACGCAGGGGATTTGTGGCGGGGCTTAAGGAAGAACCCTGGAAGATCCGGGTGTTTTTGGTCTCACGAGTCAGGCCATTTTGACATCAAGCACCACTGAGCAACTTTCATAGGAACTAACAGGGCCCCACCTCCAACGTTTGTCTTTCTACATCCACGATGTTGACATAAAGGGCTTAATCCAAGGTAACAAAAACCCAATGTTTCGTAGTTTCAGGGGATTTAACGCTAATTATATCCCTTTTATGCTCCCTTAAACCGTACACACTGGCCCTTTAATCTTCTGAGTGGCGTACATGTGGGAAACTGTGAGCCTGATCTGTGTCTGCGTAGGTTGGTCGGGTGGGACGACTGTAGGTGGCGAGGAGCATCACAAACAATTACACAGCGCTCCTGTAGTAAACAGCAGGGTTGTCTCTTAATGCTCAGTCCCATGCTAGGTTACAGGGCCCTGGAATCATCTGTGGGGGGGCTTGTAATATAAACTAACCTGCTGTGACAGTGAAGAGTGATTCAGCTACAAATGCTGTGTTAAAGACCCAGGGGAGAAAATGTGTTTGTATGCAGAACAATACTGAACGTCTTATTACATGACCACGGGGTGTTTTTCTCACATTATTTTTAGCAGCAAACACACTTTGACAATTGAAAGCAATAGTGCACATTTAGTTACACAACCAAGACCGCTGCGAGGTTGAGATACACCAACTAACACAACTGTATGCTGATGAAGTAATTTGGCTTTTTCACCGCATTTGAGTTGCAATTTGACCGTGAAATAAATCGTTGCCCTCTCTTCTTCGCGGGACATGCGTAGCAAAGCGAAATTAGGCAAAACACAACAAAATGTGATCTTTAAATGCGTGCAAATTCAATTCTCTCACATCTATTTGCATGAGTGAGTAAGCAAGTGAACGAGTGACTTCATCATGCTCGGCTCTTAATCAGCATTTCGAGTGTTTCTGTCATCAAAACAATAAATGCTTACATAAGCTCATGAAGTTTTTACCCGAGCCGCTCTCCTGGAGTACTTGCTGTGTTCAAGGGCTCACTTACAGCCACAGCAGAGGGAGCGGATAACTTCTTTAATTAAATATAAATGTGTCAGATCATTTATTCTTTAGATTGTTTCTAATGAAGCCGTTTAACACACATTTCACACATTGTATCGACTCAATTATCCTTTAATTAATGCTGTAATGTGACTACATTAGTTTTAGTGTAGCTTACACTAAGTAATGAACTGAGTGTAAATGATATGTAGGTTACATCAGAAAGACTGCTGCTCTAATTACTATGTGATATTTAGCCATGTTAGCCGATTGGCTCTGGGGATGGCAGCGTCGGTCTGTGGGACAATTGGTCCGCCACTTTGGTGCACACTTTGAAATATCTCAGCCGCTATTAAATTCATTACCATGAAATCATGTAGAGACATTTATGGTTCCCAGAGGATGAATCCCACTTACATCAAGGTTCCCCGAACTACATCATCATAGGACTTATCGTCATGAAATTTGGTGCAGACTTTCATGTTCACCTAAGCCTGATTTTTGTAAAGTGTTTGGCACATTAGCAACGTTTTCATTTGGGCAGTACTTCTCCTTGTAAATTACCAGTATAACTTATGACGTTCCCATCAGCCTCGACTGTCCTTTGTGTTTAAGAGGATATGTTACGCTCCTTTTCAGGTTGATATTTGTATTAAGTGTCTCTACTGTCTCATGTCTCCATGCTTTAATGTTCAAAAAGCTCTTTATGTTTCTCATACTGCCTGTGCTGCAGCACCTCTTTTCACCCTCTGTCTGAAACCAGAGCCCAGTCTGCTCTGATTGGTAAGCTGGGCGGCTCTGTTGTGATTAGTCAACCACTTAGAGATGTCCCGCCCCTTAGCCTATCACGTACAATGTGTTTGAGAATAGCCAATAGAAGCTGAGCGTTACTGTGATGTCATTATGTAAAGGAAGTAAGGAAAGGAATCCAATGAACCTTAGGATTTTAACCTTTGCAGACCGTTGACATGCACTAACACCTATAAGGGAAAACCCGAAAAAGCATTGTAGAGCATCTTTTGGTGATAAGGAGCTTGTATTAGGATGCTAACGTGCTAAACTATGTAAACACGGTTTAAAATAAAACCTGCGTTACATCAATATTGTCCATATCGATGTTATAGTTGCCATAGGAGACCAACGTTAGCATGCCAACGTCAACATTTATTCCACAGTCTTTTCAACGCAAAATTCCCATTAATTTCCTTAGAATAAATCTTCACATTCAGCTAGTCAACTGTCATCTTCATCACACTTGGCTTTAATGCATAAAAGATGTTCTATTCTTATTGCCTCTGGAAAACCATTAATCTTCTGGTGGAATAATCACATTCATCCATTCAACAGACATGATTAATCACTACTGCCTGACATCCCAAGATACGTTTGATACCCTGGAAAATGTATCTCAGCTATCATCTTTACTTGTAATTCCCCTTTTGAAGTCTAATAAATGTACTCAAAAAGGCAGATTCAACAGATTGATCTTTCTGCTTTGCTTCGGCTGTGGTAAAGTTAAGGAGGGAATTCAAGAAGACGGCGTTAAATCAAGTGCCACATGTTTTACCCATGAGAAGCTCCATGCTGCTCGGAAATTACAAAACCGTTTCAGAAGCTGATCGTTTCTCCCGTGAACGTCTGGATGATTGCTAATTGCGCCTGACTGAAAAGACACCATGATGGTAGACGGCTGACTGAGTTGGAAGTCATAAAACTGCTTCAATGGGAAAACATCCTCCCTCGGTTGGATCATACAGACTTTATACGTGTCACTGTTGTCAGTTCGAACATCTTCCTAGTAATATTTAGCAAGGCTGTAGTTCTAAAACTCTTTCAGATTGCCTGGAGAGGTTTATCCTGAGTTTCCTAGAAGCTTCCCCTACACTAAATGGGATTAAAACCCTCTATAGTGGACATTTACTGCCTTCCAGTGATTCATTTGAACAATACAGTCTCTGAACAACAGCTTTATTCATTTTTCAATTGCTACCCTGTCTTGCATTACAAGGAAATCCATTTTTTGGTAATTTAAAAGGATATTAGGCTCATTGGGCCTTGTGTGAATGCAAACATCATGACATTGATTAACGATATTCTATTTAGGAAACAACACACCATAAAATATAATGTGGAGAGTTTTCCATATGAAGAAAGTTGACACAACTTTAACAAAGAATGTACATTTTATAAATGAGAGAGATGTTTGGTAGTAAATAAAGTGAGGACAGTTTACTGAGAATAGAGAAGAAATGCAGTATGGACAGAAACAAAAGACCAAAATCCACTTTCTTCATGTCTTTTATACATGAAGATGTGTCCCCTCTGTATCCATTTATATAAAAACCTATCTTTTAATTAGTTGATCAGATTTTGGCCACTTTGTGATGTCACAATGTTTTGTAAGGTTGTGCAACCATGAGCCAATCACAAACCAAGGTAAGCCCCGCCCACCCGATCACCTGAATCTCCTCCTTGAGCAACACTGTGTTTGAGCCAATCAGCTCTTAGAGGGGCGAGGGGAGCTACACTTCTTAAACAGGGCTGAAACAGAGGGGTTCATGGTATGATCTGTTTGGTATTTCGAGCCAAACACTTCAGAGACATGTTCTGTATCTGAAACCTATAATATATTGTTGAAAATTAGTATAATAGGGGACCTTTAAAAGAGACAATGACTTTTACCGGGACAAACTGAATCATACAAAGATCACAGTGCAGCACAGTGACTTAAAAGTGTGTGGGTCTGTCCCAGCATGCATTGGGTGTGTGGCGGGCTACATCCTGGAGTTGTGCTGTTCAGAAGCTTGATGGTCTTCCACTTAACTTTTCTACGCCTTAAAACCTCCATGTTCTCGACTTTGTGGCTCATCTTTTCCGGTATACATGTTTTGTTTCCATGTGTACACCTGGAAATGAACCCTGAATATACTCTAGCATCATCAGGGTCATTCTTACAAGCTTCTCCAGAGTTACAGAGACGACTATTCTAATTGTTTTTCCAAAGGCTGAGCAATGGTCCTCATTAAGAGTAGCACTTGAGTAAACCCCTTTGTATCATACAAAAACAACACGCCCAACTTTAAGAAAGGAAGACAGCATTTGTGTTTTAGTTGCTCCAGAATGAAGTTGTGTGTGGGCTTGCAGCATCTTCTATTCTTCTTGATCTCTTTGCTAGCAGTATGTGTTGTTTGAAGTCAACACTTAAAGCTCCCTCCCTTATCATGAAGAGTCGAGACCGTGTGCTGTCCTGATCTGGAGTTTACACAGTGTTTGACTTTAGCGGTGTGGCTTTACCATTTGTCAGAAAGCTGCTATAGAGGTGAAAGCTGATGGTGAATGCATGCCTTTACTTTATTATTTTCTGAGGTCATAAATGCATTGTGTGTTTGTTTTTTGGCGCTGACACGGAGCTTTTATGTCCTCATATCACTCTGTTTCATTACAAGAGTGCTAAAATAACAACACGTTAGAATAGTTTATGTGGCAGTCTCCTCAGGGAGGGGGTGAGAGATGATGGAGGCAAAGGGCAAGGACACTTAAGGGGAAGAACGAAACAAAGAAGAGGGAGAAAATAGAAATCAGGACAAAGGGTGAGACGTACCAGACACAACGATGTGAAAGAGCAAGAGCGGCAGAATAAAGAGGACTGAGGGGGAAATAAAGAGAGGCGCGGGGTCGAGGAAGCGATACAGGAAGAGATGAAAGGCTCGTAGAGATGGAAAAGATGAAGAAAGGGGGGGAGTGATAAGAGGAGGGGAATGGGGTCAGACGCAGGAAAGTTGAGAAGATAAGTAAGACAGGATCAGAGAAATAAAGAGGAGTGGTTTCAACAGCGACAGAGGAACAATAAGTACGCAACGAAAGCGCTCTTAAGCATCCTGGAGGGGAGGAAAACAGAGCAGGGGGACGAGAGAGTGACGGACATTCAGCCTCAGCTCGCTTTTATTGCCAAGAGACGGAGAGGAGGGGGGGAGTGGAAGACAAATGTAGTAATGAAATGGAAGTGGACTGATATTAATGATATGAGAGGGAACAAATGGATTGGATGGCAAGCAGAAAATGCAGAAAGGCAATCTAGGTGCATGTGCAGGTACTATATCTCTGCTCCTGTGGCACATATTACTGATATAATACAGTGGGAGGACACATGTTGAGGGTATTCATCATCCTTTATCAGAATCAGAAATCCTTTATTAGTCCGGCAGTGGGGACATTTACAGCGTTACAGGAGAAGTGACATAGCACATCGAAGGCAAACAATCATAAAGAGTTAGCTAACATGTTAAATATAGAGAAATTAGTCATTAAAAAAGGAGAAATGAGGACACATCCATGGCTGAAAATAAGTAGCATTTAAAAGTAAACTAAAAATGAAATCTAGGTGCATTTGCAGGTAGTATATAAGTGTTCCTCTGGCAAATACTGTCTATATAATACAGTAGGATTACTCATTTTAAGGGTATTTATCATCCTTTTATTAGAATCAGGATCAGAAATCCTTTATATGTCCCTCAGCGGAGACATTTACAGCGTTACAGCAAAAGGGACAAAGCAGATGAAAGGCGAACAATCATAAAGAGTTAGCTAACATGTTAAATACAGAGAAAAACACTCATTAGTCATTTAAAAAAAGCAGAAATTAAAACATTTCCATGGCGTAAAGTAAGTAGCAGCATTTCAGGAGCAAAGTGAATATATTAAGGGGTTAAGATATTATAGAAAATGAAAAAGAAATATTATGCAATGGACCTAACGGTGATTATTGCACCGTAGATTTGCAAAAAAAAAGTATAATGGAGGTTTAATGAAGACTAATGTAGCAGTCTATGATTGTGTGGTGGTCTACCAGGGGCTGTGGAAGTTGTAAAGCAACCCATTAATGCACTTTTATTAAAAACACAATCATTTTAGCTTTCGTTGTAGCCATCAAACGGTTGATAAAATTGCATTTTCTAAGCTTGTACATGTTTGCCAGAAGCGATGATCTCAGCAGGGGGTGAGATATCAAACAAACTTTCTGATGTTAATTTATCCTGGCAGAGTTTTTGCTGAGCTGGGTATTTTTCACATGCGCACCAGGGAGCAGCAGCTCTAATGGCACCTCAGCAGCAAGAAAAGTATCAAGGGAGAGGAAAGAAATACCAATCTTATTTTTTCCCGATACTTCTGATTGGATGTTGTACAGGGCAGTCACTCAACGTCTCCCAACAGCACCAATAGGCATTTCTTTGATGTCTAGTCAGAATTGAATTGTACTGTATAATTGCCTGCACCAAGGAGGGCATGTTTCTAACCTCTCAGTTAATTTGGATGTTTCCGTCTCTGCTGGATACTTTTCAAAGCTCCTTTCTACCCAAAAATTGTTGGAGAACCAAACCTGATGAACTTATGTAGAATATAGGTGGTGTACAGTACGTCAATTAACACACAGCAAAAGACTTAACCCAGGGAAGTATATGTAATGAAATAGGTTACTAGATCAAGTGAAAAGTGGGGTAATTTCCTCATAGACTTCTATAGAATTGGACTTCTACTTGTTCTACTTCTTTCTCAATTACATCCTCAGGGGTATACTTCACTTGATACATTTCCTCCAGAGCCAGAAAACACGTTATGGAACTGCTGTTACAGGTTGACTCGAACTCCTCATGACCAGTGAAGTCATTTTCACGTGTAAAGTTAGTAGACGGCCCCTTTAAACAACTAAATGTGTTACCATGATAGATTGGCATTGCTATGAGAAAGTTAAAGGCAATAGCAATGTTGTCCAGAAGATGCTTAAACTAGGGATGCACCGAAATGAAAATTCTTGGCCGAAACCGAAAACCGAAAATGAGGAAACCAAGGCCGAAAACCGAAACACCGAAATAAATTATTATTCCAATTATTAGTACCATTGCATTTATGGCTATGACTGTGTGCTAACCTTACTAAAAATCAAGGCGTTGCAATTCAAAGAATAAATAAATCACGAAATTATGAAAATATTTATTTAGAACTGACATTATGCACAATATAAAATAAAATGAAATGTTTAACTTGACCACACATGTGTAGCCTACATGAAATAATAATGTACAGGCCTGTAAACTGACTGGCCTGCTGAAATATTGTAAAATTAAATATGTTCTCTCATAAAAAAACAAAGTGCATTTAAGTCAAGTGCATCGAAACTCTTGTGAATTAAGCAGAATCTTTTGCAGCTTGAAATCTGTGTCGATCCACTGTGCAGTTAGACTGAGCATACTCGTGATGCTGACGTCTGAGCTCCATATATCGGTCGTGAAACTGATTGCTGAAATATCAGATGCCATAAGCTCATGGACGTGAGTTGCAACAACATTGAACAGCTCAGGTAAACATACGTCTGAGAAATGTCGTCTGCTCGGTATGGCATAACGGGGCTCAATGTGCTCTATCAGCCTACGAAATCCCACGTCCTCTACAACAGAGAACGGCTGATCATCTAAGGCAATGAATTCCATCATTTTTTGTGTAATGCCCTTAGCCTTGGCACCATCACTGGGAAACTTTTTGGCCTTTTCAAAAACGTCTGCCACAGACGGAGTCGGTGTGCTCGGAATGGCTTTCCTTTTCTGTGCCGCGTTTTTCTCAAATTCAGAATAGCGATCGGGATGTTTTGATTTAAGATGATGAATTAAACCCGACGTGGAAAAACTCTTTGCAGATATACCCCCTCTAGAAATATCGGCTTTACACGTATTGCAAATTGCTATTCGTTGTTCTTTTTCAGACACAGTGAATTGCGTCCACACCGCAGACATGTTGGCCCGAGTGCTGTTCGCGGTTTTTTGCTTGCGTCATCATCACAACGTTCTGTTTCGGCCTTGTTGTTTCGGTGACAAAAGTGTTTCGGCCGAAAACAGAAAATGCACTTTTGGGCCATTTTCGGCCGAAAATTTTCGGTGGCCGAATTTTCGGTGCATCCCTAGCTTAAACCATACGCAATCATCTCGGTGCTCCCTTACTGCGAGTATAGGACCAGTTACACCTCAACACAAACACACCTGTTGGCTTTCCTGGCCCCTAAATGGTGTAAAGAACTCCCCACTGTTACTATATTCATCTTTCATCACAGGCTGATAACCCACCTGTTTCTACTGAACCTGGACCAGACCTACATTTTCAAAGCTCATTTCAAACTATTGCATCGGCTCATTTGAAGGGAATGTTCCTGCGTTTCGTCGCCATTCTGTCTTTGTATTTTCATGATGTATCGCAAGTTGTTGGATAAAAGCATCAGCTAAGTTAATGTATTGTAATATATCATGACTTGGATTAAACCGGTTTCTATTTAGAAACACAAACATACAAAAATAGAAACATTATGACCTTCTCCGTGACATATGAAACATAACGCCAAATGCACGTCGAACCCCTGGTGACCCAAAACAAACGTCATCAGATGCTAATGAAGGCTCCTAGCTGAAAGGCTTTTGTTTGTTTTCCCATAATACACTACGACAGTGGTTGGTTGTGACCCAAAAGTGGGTTGCGGACCCATTTTGAGAGGGTTGTTGTTATGCAAGTGAGAAAAAAAAAAGTTGAGAAAAAAAAAATGTTGTAAAAAGTCAAACTTTTATTTTGAAGGGCACTTTTATTTTGAAGGTCTACATTTCAAATGCTTCACATGCAGTAGCTGCTAGAAATGTCAGAGCCCAGAAACGGTTTTGAAAACTGCTGTCACTTAGTGATCCAGGATTGGCTCCAAGTCTGTCTTTTTATTTCATACAAAAATATGTGCTATATATATATATATATATATATATATATATATATATATATATATATATATATATATATATATATATATATATATATATTACTGCAAACTCTGGCTCAAAACTTTGGGTCGTGATTTATTGACATTGGAAAAAGTGGGTCCTGAGGCTTGACCAGTTGAGAACCACTGCACGAGGAGAACCTACATCTTTATGTGCTGGTGTTTTGTTTCCATTCATCCTCGCCATGCCCAGATACATTTTAGTTTCCAAACTGTGCCCGCTGCCTCCTCCCAGAATAACCTCGTCTTTTCTGTTGTGAATTGCATTGCATAGTTGGAGTGTTCATGTTTTTATGCTTTCTGCTCCCATGACCACAGGCAATCATTTCACAGCGGGCTAATAAAAAGACAGTTGCTCTGCTGCGTGTGAGAAGGCTGCGTTAAGGGCTTCAACAGTGAGATTAACAGTGAGGAAATATTTATGGCTCTCTTGATAGCTGCTCCCAGGTCACAGCGGATTTGTTGACGATGTCGCTATAATTTCCTTGTCAGTGGTTACATGTTGATGTGGAGCCTTCGCTTGTTTTTATTCCCTGGTAATGCGAGCAAATACTGGGAAGTTTACGAAACCAATTAAGGATACAACTTTCTGTTATGAGCAGACAGCAGGTGTTGGTATTTGTTCTGTTTTCTCTGTTAAACTTATTAAAAACAGAGACTGACAGGGGGAAATGTAGTAGCTGACAACCTGAAAGGGCAAGTAATATTCTTGGTTTTCCACCTGGGTTATTTACTTTAGCAATAAAGAGCAATCACAGCTTTGTTTGAGATGAGCTTTGACGAATCAGATCACTTGGCTGAAACTATATGAAACACTTCTTCCTCTTCCATCTTACACAGAATAAGCAGAGGTGGAAAAAGTATTCAGATTCTTAACTTGAGTATTTCCATTGTATTCCTTGTACTTCTACTCCACTACAATTCAGAGGTAAATGGTGTACTTTTACTCCACTACATTAATTTAATACCTTTAGTTGCTAGGCAGATTTGTATTAATGATGTGAAATATAATCAGCCCTTAAATCAGACTTTAGTTCACCTGCAGTAAATCCAGCAGCTACCCTGCAGTATACAAAGCCATTCAAACTAGCTGCACCTTTACCAGCTCTGAGAACACTTTAATGATCAATAATTATAAAACAGAGGATATATATTACTCTGAAATGGACCAAATAGAACGAACCAAATAAGTAGATTTTGATGCTGATACTTTTCTACTTTTACTGGAGGAACATTTTGAATGCAGGACTTTTACTGTTACTCTGGT
Organism: Eleginops maclovinus; assembly: GCF_036324505.1. Taxonomy (NCBI): domain Eukaryota; kingdom Metazoa; phylum Chordata; class Actinopteri; order Perciformes; family Eleginopidae; genus Eleginops; species Eleginops maclovinus. The sequence goes on along the minus strand of NC_086364.1, from coordinate 19,708,873 downwards.
ACTTGTATTTTTACTCAAGTACAAGATCTGAGTACTTCTCCCACCTCTGAGTAAAAGTACTATACTACATTATAAAAAATATTAAATATCAAGTAAAGATACTGCATGGAGAAGGGTACTTAAGTAAACGTATTTAAGTATGATTAGGTAAATGTACATTGTGCAGAAAAAACAGGAAAAAGTATTTAAATATTTTTGAAAATATTTAAAAGCAGCAAATCTTCACATTTTAGAAGCTGGAAATTTAAAACCAAAACAATTCAAAATCCCTTATAACCCACTCATTGTTTTCCTTGCTTAATTTTGATGGTTTAATCTTTACGAAACAATCATACTTTAAAAGTGTTGTTTGCAAATCTGAATTGTATCAATTAGCGAGTAAATGAATCTGTTAAGTAAGAGTAAAAAGACAAATTTGGTATTCAAAATGTAGACGAGTAGAGAAGAAAATACATGCGTAAATTGCACGTACCTCCAATGTGTACTCCGGTCTTTCCACCAGGGAGAATAGACATTAAAATGCGTCCATTAAAATAAAGCAGTTCTTGTCCTTTTTTACAGCTGCAGGATCTCTGTGCGCTGAAGAGTTAAATCTGCATGTTTGAAGGCTGTTTCCTGCCAGTGTTCCAGTTTGTGGAGGCACCAGAACTTGTTCAAAGGCATCAAACAATATAAGATGACGAGGGGGGGGAAGGGGAAGTTATTTTTTATTTTATTTTTGTTATAAATGATTGATGCTCCCAGTTGGCAACAATCCAGAGACACATCCTTTTCATCTTCGTTTCCACTCTTTTGAATTTAATCCTATCTAGTTTTTTAAACACAATCTGTTTCAAACTTGTCTTTTTCTTCCCGGGAAGAGGAATTAACGTGAAGCCTGTCAGTGTTTGGATTGCTTTATATAATGTTCACATAAACATGTGTTTGCTTTATCATGTTTTTACTCTGTCCAATCACATCTCCCTTGAGTTCTCTTTTCCGCACAAAGCTTCTCATTTACCTAACACTCTCTTCCCTTTGTGATGTCCTTTGTGATTTATGTCTACTTTTTAGTTTGTTTACAGGCTGCTTTTATGAAGTATGTAAATGTGTGTTTTTCTTCCTTCTTCCAGGACTCTGACAGAGCTCATGAAGCAGCCAGGGGAGGCAGGAATGGTGGATGGGACTGGGATTCATCATCCTATAGGAACCAACGGCATCTCCGCCAGGGCGCTACGCTCCAACAATGGTCAGTGTGTGTGTGTGTGTGTGTGTGTGTGTGTATCTGTGTGTGTATCTGTGTGGGTTTGCATGCAGGCACACTTAGCTGATGTGAAATGACTGATAACAGAGGTTTTGCAGTTGGGACTCTGCAAATGGAAAGTAGTCATTTTCCTTTTTTAAGACACTGTGCTTTATAAACTCCAGCCTATGCCTGTCTGTCTGTTCAGAACAGTTAGATGATGTGACATGTCGTAGGGCAGAGGTTCCCAACCTTTTTTGTTAAACCTTTACCCCTTCTGACGAACTCCAGTACCCTTTCACTGACAGCTTTATTTGTTTAGCTGTTTCCCCATATAGCTAACTAGCTTACTAAACTGTGTATGCACAAATTACATATTTCAATTCTTTGCCCTAACTTTGAGATAACTGTTTCAACTGCTCATTAGTTTAAGCTAATTATTGGAGCTTCATTTTAATAACTTTAAAGCTAACGATGTCAACCACTTATTAACAAATCTAAGCTAACTATCACAGATGTTTATCCATTACTTTAAGCTGACGAAACTGTTTCAACTTTTCCTCTCACTTCCATCTGTTCATTTGGTTCAAGCTAATCCATGCTCCTTCAACAAACTCCCTGGCCACTTTAATAATAATCAGAATACTTGTTATGTATAAAGCACCCTTCCTGGTGCTCAAAGCCCTTTACAAGCAAGTAAAGAATAACAACAACATCAGACTATCTAGAAGTGCCCCCGTCCAAGTACTCTTTCTTGGTATTAACTGTCCTCAAGTGACCCTCCAAATGGAGAGCCTTTTAGAAACCCGGGGACGGATAATTAGGAAAACTGGGACAAAGCAATATTATCCGCTGAGACACACCACAACACATCAGCGCTGAACTCATGGGACAGTGAGGACACCATGGACCCATTAAAAGCTCATATACTGTGTGTTAACTTGGCAAACCCTTGTTCCTGGTTGTATCCACACACTTAGAGGTCTCCATTTGCTCGCTTACACATGTGTCATCCATGTGCAAAGAAGCACAGGTCATTTTTAATTAAGAGGTAATTAACGATGTTCCAGCTCCAAATCCACATAGGGAACACTGTAGACCCATCTGTCTCCCGCTTTCTCTTTCTGACCACACACACACACACACACACACGTTGTAGTACACACACACATTCATGCTCGATATAACCCCCCGCGCTTCCTCAGTGCATTGAGACTCAAATTAGTGATCATGTTTCCTGAGGGCTCATTTGTGACAAGATTAATGGCATGTAGTAGAGGACAAAGGTCCCCGGTGCCCCACTGTTTCATCCTCCAGCAGAGGAAATGTGGTCCAGTTGTTTTGTAGTCTGAGTCTCATTACCGTGTGTCTGATACATATCTTAAAGCTGACATCAGGTACTCGTTAAAGCATGTGTAAAGCAATATGATTTCAATAAACACGTCTCTTTATCGAACATACAAGCAACGACAACACCACATGTATCAGATGCTCTGCTTCATATATTAATCATTATAGTGTTCGGTTTTCAAGTTTCAAGAATACACCCACTTCCATTAACTCACACATATAGTCTGAAGAAAAAAAAGGGAATTGCTGAGGCTTCTCCCTTTGCTTTCATCTTCCCACCATTGCAATAAACAAGTTTCTGGCCTCGTTTTCACCCCATACTGCGCTTATTAGCGATCTGCTTTCTTCTGTCTTGCTTTCCCTCGCTCCGTTAATTTCTTTCTTCCCCTGCTATTTAAACCCCCCCCCCTTTTTCCTCCTCTGCTTTCTCACATTATTTTTCTCTCGGTGTTTTGAGGTAGTCTTCAGCAGCATTATCTGATCAGCCTTTCAGCTCCAAGCGCACACATTTTAGTTACATACAGTATTCTATCTACTAAATGTCATGAACTTTCAGCTTGTTCGTTATTTATTTCAATATTGTCTCTAATATATATGGTTCTATTATGCTTTTTAGGGTTTCCCCTTTCCTGTAGTGTGTGTAGAGGTTTGTGTGCATGTAAATGGTCTGCAGAGGTTAAAATCCTAAGGTTCATTGGATTCCTTTGCTTACTTACTTACTCTCAGCTTCTATTGTCTATTCTCAAACACATTGTACATGATAGGTTAAGGGGCGGGACATCTCTAAGCCATTGACCAATCACAACAGAGCTGCCCAGCTAAGCTAAAGCTAATAAAGAGCTTTAAAGCATGGAGACATGTCCCAGTAGAGACACTAAATACTAATATGAACCTGAAAATGAGCACAATATGTCCCCTTTAATCTGATTAAAAAGAATCTAGAACTTTGAAATGAAAGTTTTCGCCTCCATTTTTAAACCCCATATTTACTCTGGTTCTAAAACCACATTTTGTTGTGTTTATGAAAGTTTTCTATCTAATATTCTCCTTTCTGCCAGCAGTACCTGCATGATTAGATGTAATAATGGAGTAATATTCCAGCACTTAGGCGAACATCAGGGAAGAAGAATGGATACTCAGGGTAACAAGAGAAGCAGAACACCAAAGAGGAAGAAGATGGAAAGATAATAAAAAAAGGGAAAGGAAATAACAGAAGGAAGGGTGTGAGAGGTGTGAAAGCAGGGAAAAATAGGTCGGACATATGGAGTAAAGAGTGTGTGTGTGTGTGTGTGTGTGTGTGTGTGTGTGTGTGTGTGTGTGTGTGTGTGTGTGTGTGTGTGTGTGTGTGTGTGTGTGTGTGTGTGTGTGTGCGTGTGCGTGTGTGTTTGACTGCGTTGCAGGGGTTGAATGAGGGAACAGGGTGATGACAGTTGGGGGAATGGGATGAGGATGTCTTGATCCTGCTGTGTCAGGGGTCTACAAATAATCACCTCTTAATTAAACACTTGTTAATCCTCCAGGCCACTTAGATGGACAGAGAGAGAGAGAGAGAGAGAGAGAGAGAGAAAAACAGAGAGATATTTGGGAATGAAAGAGAGAGAGAGAGATGGAGGAAAAAGGAGAGTGGATGGTAGGAAGATGGTATGAACAACGACAAAATGCAGAAAAGAGTTTGGCTGTTTCACTACTCTATGATTTGAATTATTGGGCTCATCGAAAAGCAAAGAGAAGTATGACCAAGCATGTTTCAAGACAAGACAAGACTTACAATACCATTAAACAATTTTGACTTCAAGGTCACTCAGAGAGCGCAGACCTCTGCCAAGGCCGTTTCAAAATATGGAAAATAAAGTGTGTATATTCATCGTGATTTTGATCCTCTCCCATTTCTAATGCGTTGTCCCTTGGGCAAAGCTACAACCTTCCACCAAGTTTTATGAAAATGAGGTCAGTGGTTTTTGTGTAATCGTGATGTAGAGCTGACGGACAAACCAACTCCTTGGCGAAGGATGACAACCCTAACGCCTTTAAATGGACAAAAGTGATTGCAGTTTTTAGCCCTGCTAGGCCTCGCTTTATGGATAACAATGCCAGTCTGTTAGTAGATCCGCCCCATGGCTCAAAGTCAAAGAGCTTGCCAGCTGTTGGATATATTGGTGCTGGCATTCATGGTCCCCAGAGGATGAACTCTACTGGCTTAACAATCAGGTTGACTATTTAGTTCAGAGCGAAATGCCTCCATAAACTATATTGACTTTCTTTAGGAATAGTCCCTCTAATTAATAAATTGATTCAATATATTTTTAGTCCAACACTTTCAACTTCAGTTTGTCTATTAATGGTTTATTGTCCAACCCCTGCAAACCAATCATCTAGCCTTAGCTCTACTTTGTTTTATCTGATAATTAACAAATGGTAATCCAAGATGGACCTGCTTAACATCAACATGTTAATAAGATTAGCATTTAGCTCAAAGAACTCATTGAGCACGTAAGACTGTAAACCAAGTAGACCAAGGGTGACTTTTATTAAACAAGTTTGTCTTAAATAAGAAAGGTCTGGAGGACTGGCCAAAAAGAACAAAAGGGGTGGTTGGAGCTTGAGCCAGCCACACCATGGGCCGTAGACCCAGAACTTCCTCCCCTAAACTAAAGGCAGGTGAATAACCTAAAATCAGAAAACAAAAACACGAAAACAAGACTACCAGATCCCTGTGGCACAACAGGTCAAAAGGTAACGAGGATAGCGCTAAAGCCGTATCTATAGATAAGGGGGTCGACAGCGAGAATGTCAGCCGGCGTCCGTCAGAGAGAGACATCCTTCCTCCCCAGCCTTCCTTTTATGCTGGTGATGAATGAAGGTGAAGGTTCATAGAACAGTGGTCCTGAACTTTTCCTAACTATCTCATACATATCCTCCAATTCAACTCACAGATTATGATCACATTAATGCCTTCCCTTGAGAGTTCTCTAAGCTCATTTCCTCAATCCTCATCAGGACTGGAAGGCTGTTTATAAATGTGCTGAAGAGCATCAATGCAAAGCAACACAACAGAGAGTCTGCTTTTCCTACCATTGTCAGAGCCAGTGCACTGCTGCGTCCAATAGGCTGAAACTGCACAAGTGAGAGTGCAGTGAGCAGCATGAGCGCCGCTGATTAGGATGGAAATACACCGAACACGTTCTGAGCCCTTTCCCTAATGAAGACAGCAGCCTGATCCTCATGTTTCCTCCAATGATTCCCTTATCTGCCGTCCAACTCCTCTCCTGCTCATTGTCAAGGCAGATGTATTTTAATGCCAATGTAAGGGATGAAGTAAGGGATGAAAAGTGGCAGGATGTAAAACTAAAGGATGGTATATTTGACAGAAAGAGGGAGAGGGTTTGGGGAACAAAAAACACAAGGAGGGAAAGGTGTTGAAGTCATGAGACGGTTAACTGAATCAGTGACTGATGTTTGGTGATGGAGGAAAAACAGGGTTGAGAGGAAGTTATTGAACAATGTCAAAGAACAAGGTAATGGGAAGCGGGGAGGGAGAGGAGGAAAATGAGATGAGGTTAAAAAGGACGCACCTTAACGATTTACTGAGGCATGCAACAGGATAACCGTCAAGAGAAGGTAAAAAGAAAGAAAGACAGGGAGTCAAGAGGGGGGTGATGGTGACAATGAGCGGTGGGTGTGACTCAAGGGCAGTGAAGAAGAAGAGGAAGAAGAAGACATACTTTACTAGAAGAAGACAAAGAGAAGAAGACATACTTTTATTTATCCTACAAAGCGTTATTCAAGAGCGTGGAATAAGGAAGGTGAGGAGAGAGCAATGTGTGAGAGAGTTGGAGTGCAAGTGAGAGGAGAGAGAAAGAGACAGGGTGAGGCGGGATGGATGAACGGAGATGGAGATGGAGAGAATAAGGTAGAGGAGACAACATGCTGCTAGCTGCGAGGGGGACAGCTGGTCAGCTGCTGCTCTGTTCTGGTGTGGAGATCTGCCCCGAGGACAGTCACCCTGCTGAGTGTACACACACACACACACACACACACACACACACACACACACACACACACACACACACACACACACACACACACACATAGACAAACGCAGAAGGTTGCATGTATTTAAGTACATTAAACACAACATAGGCCAGATTAAACGCATATTTTTGATTGTATGGAGTATATTAGGTATATTAGGGCTGCACAGTTTGTCTTTTTTTAAATATAAACAGTGCAACATTAAAAAAGAAAGAAGGATATTAGTTTTAGAAGGCTAAACATGTGTTTAAATACCATGAATTAGGTATAATGGTGCTTCTGAGGGTCCCAGACTACAAAAAAGAAGACGGACTTTTTACAAAATCTATCTCAAAAAGAATCGCACCATGGTCATTTCATATATTATTCAAAGATAATGAGAATGTGATTATCAATCCCTCATATTTAATTGATCTCCATTGTGTAGCCCTAGTTTAAATCAACGATCAAGTTATTGTCTAACAAATACCTCGATGAAAGTAAGATAGGTGGTGAAATTAGATATTTACAGAATACGATTTTGTAGAAATAATCACTATTCATTTGGTTTGAAAAACCGTGTGCAATAAGAAAAATAATGAATATAAACCAAGAAAATACTGCCAGGGTTTTTCAGAAAATACATAGCATGAGAGCAACGCTGGCGTCACTTCCAGGCAAAATGACGGCCCTGCCCACTTTCCAGTGAACATACTGCGTTAGATCGAAGCAGAGAATAATAGTGTCTTCTTGTCTTAAAGCTGCTGAGTCATATATTGCACCTCAAACAACAAATAAATCCAGAGTTAAGGTTTCTTTACTTCCTCTACAGAAAAAAGGACAGTAAAAGAAAATCAGAAATCTCAGTTTCAGTGTCAGCCTGCTGCCTGCCACTCGTCCACCGGCAGACCCACCCGACATCCATCCCCTATTTATTCTCCGTAAAAACAGAGCTGTCTCTGCCGTCTGACCAGACATCTGACACGGTTAACATATTTTTGGAGTAATTCTACAGTTTTTGACGAACAGAAATATTGTTTTCTGGAGTCACTTTAACATTTTGGGGGAAAATCTGCATTTTGGTTTGAGGACGCACACGAGACAAAACCCTGTCTGCTATATAATAAATAAACGATATCCAATATCCAAGACGATACTAAGTCTCGTATCACAACACCGAAGTCGTATATTGCCAGCCCTAGTGTTACTGAACAGATAGAGGGTTTGAAGTAGAGGACCTGTTGAAGAAAATAAAGGCAAATATTTGAAAGCAAGGTCAGAAGAAAGGAGGAGAAAATCCCTGAAGAGTCAAGCAGAGTGCTGGAAATCATAAAACGAGAGACAGTGAGGGATTATGTAAAAGTGCGAGTAAGAGATGGAGAGGGTATCAGGCGGTGGGATGTAAATAAGAAAGTGTGGCGAGGGAGAAGGAGTGAGAGCAGATGGCAGGGAAGAAGAGCGGGAAGGAAAGCTGGGAATGCGAGACACACTCCCGGATTACTTATAGCTGATGTCAGCCCTGCCAACATAATTGAAGCACTGACTGCACAGAGTGGAACAAAGCAATCCTCCTTCCTTTGTTTCCTCCAATGACTGTTAGCTGATTTCAGCACCACGGACAGCAAAAAAACTCAGCCAGCGAGGTTTTCCCAAATAACTGGGTGAGCAATACATCCCTGTGATGCATCATTAGAGCGGGAAAACCTCAAACGAAGTTGCAAACCTCGAGAGAAATCTTCTGAGGAAACACATTTTATGATGTGTGATAATTAAAACAGCGGCTTCCAGTGAGGACACGCTCTCTTTCTTTATACGGGGCAACCTTCAACTCTACGATACACACCAACAATTAATATACAGTACACAGTTTCATAGACTCATTCAAGGATTTATGGAGTGGAAATACTTTGATTTGAATACCTCTAGGGCGTGGAATTTGTTTGTTATGGCTATAGATAATTAAAAGGAAGCAGCCGTGCTCGTGCCATGTCTCTAAAGGGCAACGTCAGTCAGTCTGCATACCAATTTTACTACATGGAAATCCACTGAAAAACATCTCTGTGGGTGTCCAGACGACACAGTTCACTGTTGCTTTAGCCGGCATCGGTTCTGTTTGTTTGTGAAATGCCTCAACAAGTATCGGATGTGTTGCCGTGAACATTTGGTATCATGCTTCCTACTTAATAATTATTATAACTTTTACGATTTTTATTGTTTTCGGTTCCTGCAAAACGAATGACATTCTCATCAGTCTCCGCTGTACTTTGTGTGAGTGCTAATAAGCAGATGTTTATCATGCTAGCACATGGTAAACATCAGCATGGTAGCATAGTGACTATTAGCATATTGCTCAATGCACCACGTATGTAGCGTAACAAGCTACACGAAGGTTGGAATTTTCCAGTGAGAAATATCCAACCCTCAAGCGTTACAGGTGCATTACGTCGTATAGACATCACCAGCAGCGTCCACAGTTTTTTGGGCCGTTTTTTGGGCCGTTTTTTAACATCTTTAGAAATATATTTTGTTGGTTAGGATTGTTTTTGTCACTAGCTACCCTTGGTGTTGTATTCTGTTGCCATTCAGAACTTGTTTACTATAAATACATTTCTATTTTCAGTTTAAATGTATGCAAATGTTGCTTTACGTTGGTGGGTTACCATGTACACTAGCTCTTATACTGTCGCCAGGAAAATGCTTGTTAATTGGTAGGTGAATTTCTCCGGATTTTACCAGAAGGAACTTTTAGTGCCAGTCCATTTTCCTTTATCTAATCAGACGTCAAACCTGTGTATGTTCTCTGGATAGCGGCATAGGTACAATCGCAAGGGCATGGTTGTAGACAATGACTTGTTTGACACTTTGTGCCATGCATCATCCAAATAAATCCATTAAAAGAAGGCAGTGTTTCTCAGTTCAAACCGTGGAGAAATGTGATTGAGCTTCTGTAATTGAACCATTAGAATCCTCACTCATTAGCCGCTTAACACATAAACCATTACCGTTATAATACCCCGCTGTATATGACTTTCTATTATGACACCGATGATTCAATTCCTCAGCAAACCATTTCCACTTGTGCCCTCGTTTCAGTGCAACCTCCATTTAAACCAGTTGAATAATGATGCCTCGGACTATCTCAATAATGCACACATGCGCTGCTTTATTCAGCAGTTCTCAGAGGTAACCTTCAAACAGACGCCGCCCCTTCCTTATGGAAGGAAAAAATTCACTGGAGCATATCTGAGCAGGGCGGACTTTTCTCCACTGGAGGTCTCTTCTGAGATAGGGAGGCATTTGCATTTATGGGGCATAATTTGCATGTTGCTGGCCTGCGAGAGAGGGAAAAGAGGCAGAGAAATATAAACATCAGAGGGGGGGGGGAGGAAGGAGGGAATATAAAAATCAGGAGTGTTTATTTGATGCATAAAAAAAGGGAGAAGGGGGTGAAATAGTAGGGGGAGGGAGATGGGATCGGTGTGACATTGAAATCAAAACAAGGAAATGAGTATCATGGGAGCCTGCAGGGCGGGTGTTAAGTGAAAAGATGCACTATAGGCAGGGGGCTGGTGTGTGTGTGTGTGTGTGTGTTTGTTTACATCTGTGCGCCCTTGATTTCTTCACTACAGTGCCACATGGGGCCAGTGCCAATTATATCCGCACTGAGCTCGTCAACGACACCCATCCAGAGAGACAGAGAGAGGGAGACGGAGGGAAGGGAGTGAAACAGAGCAAATATGGTTTAAGAATATGTGAGTATATGTGTGTGTGTGTGTGTGTGTGTGTGTGTGTGTGTGTGTGTGTGTGTGTGTGTGTGTGTGTGTGTGTGTGTGTGTGTGTGTGTGTGTGTGTGTGTGTGTGTGTGTGTGTGTGTGTGTGTGTGTGTGTGTGTGTGTGTGCAATGTGTATGTTCATTCAAGCATGAGATAAACTTGCTGTCATGCATGACCGTACGGTACAGTGTGTGCAGGTGGTCGACTTGTCTTCTGTGTTCTTAACATCATGTCTGAACGAAAGACAGGACCTCGGGTCATCCTGCCAACCTCTGTGCTGCTGCATCATGGGGGTTTTTATCATAATTAACGACAAAGTGACTGATCCTGACCTCACTGGCCTTGTGATAGCTTCTGTGGCCTCAGAGCGACCCTCTATTGCCAGCCTCTGATTTAATATAGCAGAACAGAACAGATTTTATGGGATCACAGGAATGTGTTTAAGCAGGCTTGGCAGCTGTAATAAATCAACCCGGATCCAGAGCGTATATGCCTTAATATTAAAGAAGTAGCAAACCACAGTTTATACAGATGTCAACTCATGTTTCACCTAAGAAAACTGAAGCGATGCATGCCTAAATTGATTTTTTTTCATGTGATAATAAATCGGTCTAATTATAACAACACCTTTTTGTCCAGTAACATATCAACTACAACGGTTTGGTGAAGTGCTGTGGCATTTCTTACAGTCAGTCCTGGTCCCCAGAGGATGCATCTCATTGACTTCCCCTCACCTTTTGTCTGGACTTGCCATTACATAGATATAGTTTTCATTGACATGTCTCAACAGCTATTAACATTTTCATTGTAAACTGTCCATCAAAGGTTTGAAATCACTGATTTAAAGGTGCCATAGAATGAAAACTGTATTTACCTTGGCACAGTTGAATAAGGAGAGTTTAGTACATTGAACTGACACACCGTGAACCTCAAACACCATTGTTTCCTCCTTCAGGTACAAATCATGAATATGCATATCACAGCGGTAAAACGGGCGAATTACAACAATCCCTGTGTGTGACGTCACACACGGTAGTCCAGCCCCAACATGTGCATACACCAGCTGCTGGAAACACTAACACTGACCACTCCGTAACGTTGCTCTCCAATCTCTAACCAACTGGCTGTTCTTCAGATTCATCGGTTTCCTCCTCCGATAAAGGCTCAAACATGTAAGGTTGGATGCCAATAGCCTCCATGGTTCATCTCTCACAGTTTCAGGAACTTCCCTTACTTCTGTGGGCTCTGAGGCAGCCATGGGTTGCTCCTTGTAAACCAGCCAATCAGAGCAGAGCTCGTCATAATGATTTGAATGAGCCCCAAATAAGGCAATTCAGCTTGTTTCATTCTAGGACCAAATCAAAGGGTTTTAAATGGGCCTGTAAAACCGCATCTGGACATTTTTTGGATCAACCAAAGTTATATGCCTTCTTTGTAGACATCAGAGAACAGTTTAAAATACCAGATGCTTTCTATGGCACCTTAAGATATTTCCGTTTGGACCAAAAGTGGCTGATTTTGTTCTCTACATACTACCACAGTACCCAACACTGTTTTCTATACTTTTAACTTCCTATTTTAACGGATTATATCATATGATGTGTCTGCTCTCTTTCCCTCTTTGTCTTATACATATTGGCCTACAGATCTTTGTTTCTTTTTCACATAAATCTTCCAAAAGTTATTATTTTCCAACTAGGAGAGGAGAAAAAATGAGTTGCATTTCCCTGCTCTACATCAAATAGCTCCTCTCTCAGTGTCTCTCCCCCCCACCCCCTCGGGCCAAACTATGTGTATCCACCCGGACTCTACTGACACAGCTAAAACTGCTCAACATCCCCAAAACACCCAATTTAAATTTCTCACTTACATATTTGTCGGAGAGGCAGATATTTTCATGAATTTCTTTTGATGTGTTTTTCCGAGTCACTGAAAGTCATATACAGCTTTCATTATCTTTGGATGAAACCCATTTTGAATATCAAGTGATAAATATGTGTCTTTTTAAGGAAAGCTTCACGGATAGGATTGAGTTATGCCCCCTGATGATTTTGAGGGAGGGTAAATCAGGTGTAAGTCAGGCAGATAATCCTCTCGTGCGTCGCTAGCTTTACTCTCTCTCTATCTCTTTTCCGTCTTCCAGTTCTCTCTCATTAGCCGCCAATCTCTTCATCCTCTGCCCTCTTTCTGCTCACAGCCCAGCTTCCCTCGAGGTCTCGCTCCCTCCCTCTCTTTCCACTGTTTCTGTCATCTCTCAGTGCCCTCCACTTCTTTCTCCCCCTCTCCTTTCTTTCCCCTCTCTAAATCTTAGCCTGGGTGTCTGAGTGCACACTGAGCTTTCTGATCCCTCATTTTCCGACTGAACTCTTAAAGTCACCCAGAAAATGATCACAGAGCTACAATAAATAGACCTGATGTTCCTTTTGGTGTTTAAAGGAGTTCAAGAGTTGAGTTGCACTTCGGTTAAGAGCTAACTTTTAGGTTTTTAGGGACCAAACCGAAGAGGAAACAGATAATGAGTTCAAACGAAAGCTTGTTACATAATAAAATAATGAACCGTAAGTTGGATGATGTAACTAAAATGAAATGTAACACTAGAAAACAGTCAGAAAAAGCATGACATCCAAAAGACGTCTCTTTAAGTGATTGATTCAGAAAGTAAAACGGTTCAAAATGCACGCACATGCATGGTGCCGCTCTAATTGTCCTACTTCTGTGAAGATCCGTCCCCGCTGCTGAAAGTCGACCAACTCACAGAGGAGGAATATTGAGAATAGGCTTATTATTAAGCCAGGGCGGCGGCAGATTACGGTTTTAGTGAGCCGCCAAAACAATGAGTCAGTCTGACAAACTGAGAGACACAGTCAGACAGACAGAAGGTCAGGGATTTGGGGGGAAATTTTGGCTGATCAACAGGAACAAGAATGCATGAACACGTTACAGGATCTCACCAACGGCCTCAATCTACAAACCACTTAATTTCATTTATTTATTTGATTAGCAGGGAGTGTCCGTATTAATAAAGGCTGTTTTTCATCTTTCAAATTATGTTAACTTAAAAAAAGAGTCTCACAAAACAGGACGTACATTTTTAAAACATACATACTACATATTTTGAAAATAGCGATGATGACACACAAAAACCATTAGGGTCTATCCTCTGGGGATTGGGAATTTAAAGATAAGATAAGATAAATATAGTTAATTGATCCCAAATGTGTTTTTTTTTCTCCATTGCAGCAGCATTAAAACAACTATTGCACATAATTTGAATTAAAAAAGAGTAGAAAATAAACAATTAAACAATATAAATGTCTCAGAATAGAAAATAAAACAGAATAAAAAGAGTGGAAATATAAAGGTTGACCGTGAAGATAACAATCCGTAAACTATCTGACAAATAAAACACTATTCAAACTAAATTACAGCTCACATAATTTAAAAGTGAGATATTATTTACATTAAGTGTGCAGGAACAAATGAATGTACTTAAAGTCCAGTTGGCCCATGTCATGTTATGTTTATTCATTGATTTGTTAATGTGCATCTGGTAAATAAATATATGATATATATACTGTCTCATGTCTTCATAATTTACCTGAGGAATCAATTAAGTTGTAGCTTAATATTTAATGGAACATAATTCAATATAAGTGATTATTAAATGGATATCAAATCATCAAAGTAACTTCAGCAGGAAAGAGTCGTAGTGGAATAAACTGAGGAGTATTTATCTTTTAACTGTAGTTAAGTACAAGTGAAAAGAATCAGGAAATACTACCTAAAAATGATCCTTAAATACAGTATTTTATTAAATCTACAACATTACTTTCCACCTCTGATTACACCCCAGTGAATTGTACAGGTGTGCAAACATCTACGATACATTCAACTGACTGATTTCTTCTGATTGGTCTAATGAGTAATGATTGGCTGTGTAGAATCTGTAGATTTCCTTCTGCTTCCCTCGGGATCGGGTCATGTGACTCTCTGCGGGCTCGTTGGGTGGAAGTTAACACACGGAGACCCCCGCAGCCTCTGTAGAGGACGAGCTTAAATGTATACAGCATGCATAAGGGGAAAGAGTGTCTTCGGGCGTATCTGTGCTGTTATTTACATGCGTGCATGAAGAGTGAACATGCTTGTGTGTGTGTGTGTGTGTGTGCGTTCGTTCATTGATCCAGTGCAGTGTGGGGGTGGTTTTCTCACAGTCATTTGAAGGACACCAGACCCTGCTCTGCAGCCCCACACGCCAAGCAGTCATGACAGCCCCCCTACACACACACACACACACACACACACACACACACACACACACCGTAATGACAGCAATTGTAGATGGCACAGTCAGACGATTTCATAAATTGCAGCTCAATGGAGACAAATGACGGCCGAATTTCGCAAGATATTGTCATTGTGTACTGTCTTGATGTGTGTGTGTGTGTGTGTGTGTGTGTGTGTGTGTGTGTGTGTGTGTGTGTGTGTGTGTGTGTGTGTGTGTGTGTGTGTGTGTGTGTGTGTGTGTGTGTGTGTGTGTGTGTGTGTGTGTGTGTGTGTGTGTGTGTGTGTATTGGGGGATTGCAAGAGGAGCTGAGGGAGGCTCTGTCTGTGACCTCTGCCTCCAGCCATCACAGGAATTAACCGCTATGGATTGACACATTTTTACACATTTTGACCTTAAAAAGAAACTGTGTGTGTGTGTGTGTGTGTGTGTGTGTGTGTGTGTGTGTGTGTGTGTGTGTGTGTGTGTGTGTGTGTGTGTGTGTGTGTGTGTGCGTGTGCGTGTGCATGTGCATGTGAGAGAGAAAAAGCAGAAGCATGTGCAACCATGTGATTGCATGTAATTGTGGCGTAAATGTGTTTTCCTGTCTCTGTCTGCATCAATAAGCTATAAGGTCACCATGAATATCCATGCATGAAGCCGAGCAAAAAGAGCCACTGTTCTTTTTTTATTCTCGTCGGGTGTTATGTGACACATTTCAAGAGGATGATTTTTTTTTCACCGAGCATGGGTACAAAAGCACTTAGCCGTCCTGAATGTGCAGGCAGAGGGTGGCATTTATGAGTAAGGAGCAACGAGGCAGTTCAAAGGGAGAATGTGGATTTCCATGGCTGTGAAGTGTGTGTGTGTGTGTGTGTGTGTGTGTGTGTGTGTGTGTGTGTGTGTGTGTGTGTGTGTGTGTGTGTGTGTGTGTGTGTGTGTGTGTGTGTGTGTGTGTGTGTGTGTGTGTGTGTGTGTGTGTGTGTGTGTGTGTGTGTGTGTGTGTGTGTGTGTTGGATGCTGATAGGAGCGGCTGCTGAGCCCCTGAGTGAGGTGCAGTGCGTGGCTATACATTAAATGACCGGGATTAGCCCCGACTGCTGCAGGCTCACTGATAGTATTACTGTTATGGAGCAGAGGGGAGGGATCGGAGTCCATTTTGGCTCTGTTATTCTGTCATAATGAGGCATAACCCCTCTTATAGAGGACTCAATGGTTTCCTGGTTAATGCATCAAGCCAAGGGTAGCACTTGTGCTGACTAGCAGAGAGAGGGATGACAGGGGGGGGGCGGTGTGGAAGAGAGCGTGGAGGACAGAAAATCTGCCAGCAAAGGAGAACATTTACAGGATAAAACAGTGTTTTTGGTTTGGTTGTGTTGGCTTCTTTTTCCATTTTTCAGCATGATTATTGATAAACTACTGGGCCAATTTTCCTTCAACTTGGTGGAAAGGTGTAGTATGAGCCAACAAAAATTTGGAGCAGATCTGAGTCAAGGGGCTGATTTAGCTAGTATAATGTTATCTATAGAAATGTTGTCGTCTGCTAAAAGTTAAGTAAAATGATGCAGTCATCAGTATTTTTATAACCAGTTAGTTTTTCTCTCAAATTCTGACAAATTCTTGAACTCTACCACTATTATATATCTAGGGCTTTTATTGTGAAAAGGAAGGGATTTGTTTTGAAATGCCGTATTCTTTCACAAAAGCATTGTTAGTTGTATGAACACTGTTAATATGACATTCAAACTGTACATAACAATCAATAGTGTGCCAGAACAATCCCTGGTCTTATAATTTGTAAGTGTTTAACAATATAAAATGCAGGCTTTCAAACAACCTGCATTGTGATCTGATTGGACGCTGATACAGATCTGCAGATACAGACGAGCAATGCTATTTTGGGATATTTCAGGCAGATCTAACCAAGTTAATCGTGTTTTGCTCGACACCGCTCTGAGAATCCGTACATGTGTTCTGTCATGTTCAACGCCAGTAATTTCCCACAATCAAACTAGCAATCTTGTTCAAGCTCAAGCCCAAAGATTACAAGCTTCAAAGACGATATCAGATGAAGGGAACGTGTCTTCTAGAAACCTTGTATCTCTCTAAAGGTAATGTTGTTTCACAGTGAGCTTCATTGCCCTTCAATGTGTGTCACGCTTATCGTTTGGCTTAGTCCTGCAGCCATGAGGCGTTTCAGAAAGAGGGAAGATTAAAGGTGCCCGCTTTTTCTTTTTTTTAAAAGGATATTAAAAAACAACCTCACAAGGGAAACCTAGACGAGGTAACAGGGGAGAATTTCTGTTTGATTACAATGACTCCCCCAAATTGAGAAGGTTGCTCCTGCTGTGAGCTCAAATTGATGTAGTTATCACTAAAGAAACAGTGGCTGAGCTGGACTGTGTGTGTGTGTGTGTGTGTGTGTGTGTGTGTGTGTGTGTGTGTGTGTGTGTGTGTGTGTGTGTGTGTGTGTGTGTGTGTGTGTGTGTGTGTGTGTATGTGTATGTGTATGTGTGTGTGTGTGTGTGTATGTGTATGTGTGTGTGTGTGTGTGTGTGTGTGAGTGTGTGTGTGTGTGTGCTGTACAAATCTGATTGAAATCAGTCTCACTACGGAAAGCCAGAGCTCTTGGAATGCAGCATGGGAGTCCTTGGCACACACACACACACACACACACACACACACACACACACACACACACACACACACACACACACACACACACACACAGAAGCACCACAACGAGTCCATCAGCACACACCTTAAGAAAAAAAAAACACACTTCTGAGCACTGCACATAAAAATGATACACACACATCCTACCTATGTCCAACACACACACACACACACACACACACACACACACACACACACACACACACACACACACACACACACACACACAATGCCACATCACATCATGTCACTTTTAGAGAGCGTGTTTAACCTAATCACACTCAACCATGCGTGATCCTCAGAGGGAGAGTCAGGTCTGTTGTGACAGTGGATGTGCTGTGTGACGGCCACGGGCTTCAGAGAGCACCGACCAGCAGCCTGCTTTTAATACACACACACACAGACACACACACACAATTTGACCACACACATGACTGAGACCTGGGCAGGACGACAGGAGAAGTGTACGTGTGGGCAGACGAGGGAGAAAGCCAAACAGACAGAACTGCGAGGCAGAGCGAGTGACTAATTGCGTGGGGTTTTTTTCCGTATCGCTAACGTGTGACCAGACTCACGTCCAGATGAAGCGCCTGATGTCCAATCAGATTTGTCAGATAAAACCTGACAGGGATCTATTATTTATTTTGCTATGGTATCAGTGTTTCAATGCTTACCTGTTGGGGGATAATATTGGTGAGACGGGAACCTAATGCATGAGTAGGAGTCATATCTGTCATGTTGAGAATGAGTGCAGTCATCTCTGTAAAAGAAAATCTGAAAGTAGCAGAGGACCTTCTAAATTCTGTCCTATAAAGTCATAGAGCCGTGAATAATTATCATTATTATTATAAGGGAGTTCAGACCCGATGCAGACATTTTGACATTGTACCTTATTCTAACACATATCATATAATTAAAATGTGTAAATTTTGCGTAAACATTTATCAAAAACGAGCAAAAATGTAAAAAATCTAACTACATTTCTGTCTTGCCTCTTAAATTTCTGATGTTCCTCCTTCAAAACTTTAGTAATTGAGTGTGTAATATCCCATCAATACAACTTATCCAAGGACAGAAGTAACCTCATAAACTGGATCGGCTAATTAGCCTAGCTTAGCAGTGTAGCGGTAACTACCATTTCGGATTCCATTTTAATCACTTGCTTTCTATCAGTACGTTCTTGTTGTTCTTGTTCTTGTTCTTGTTCTTGTTCTTCTTCTTCTTCTTCTTCTTCTTCTTCGTCTTCTTCGTCTTCTTCTTCTATACGTCTTCACTGTTTTTGTATTTACTCCACACCGTCTTCACAAGGCAGTCTTGACCAATGGGGTTCAGAGGTGTCATACATACTACAATCCATCACTGTGACAAACAGAAACAGACCTTTACTGTGTGTGTGTGTGTGTGTGTGTGTGTGTGTGTGTGTGTGTGTGTGTGTGTGTGTGTGTGTGTGTGTGTGTGTGTGTGTGTGTGTGTGTGTGTGTGTGTGTGTGTGTGTGTGTGTGTGTGTGTGTGTGTGTGTGTGTGTGTGTGTGTGTGTGTGTGTGTGTGTGTGTGTGACAGACAAGGTGAGAATGTCATATAACTAAGTGAAGCCATACACCACTGCCAGTACGCTTCTGTTCTAGTGACTGACATCATTTATCTAACGGCAGCAGAGCGTCTCTCTCGCTCTGTCCGTCACACGCTATTGGTAACATTAAAAACAAATATGTCTCTTAATTGAATCATTAACCAACACATATTAACTTAATCACACATTGGATGTCACTGACTGACTGTCCTATCTTCACATACTCGTCCCAATACTCCCGCCATATGTCCATGCTGCTTTCCCTGGCTGCCAAATACCGATCTGCAACACAAGGACAAATCAACACATTATTTATACCTCACATTAAGATGTGATCTACATCAGAAATGTGACAGCTTCCTCGTACACCTGGAATTATCCCCGCATGTGCTGTAATGTCGCCTCTCTGTCCATGTAGTGATTGATTTTTCATACACACTCAATTTGAAGGCAGATGTGGGGGGGTGTCCTTTATTACAAGCTTACATGCTAGAGGTGATGTCATTGCTTTATCTTGTCAACTGTTGCTGCTCTGCCATCTGTACAGCGTAATGATCTTTTCCTGTAATGCTGTCAGGCTGTCACTCTTACCCCACACACTGCTATCAATCATCGGGGCTTCTCGTTGGCTCCGGGGAGGTTTTCACCCGGAGTAATGTCATTTCATAAAAACCACCTCACTAGATAGACATTAATCAGACTGATATTGAAAGACAACTCCGCATTTCCCAATAAAATCAAACAGGAATTCCTTTTTTTCTTTCTTTGTCACGGTGGTCCATGAAAATCGATGTTTAAAGGGGTCCATGTAATGCTCATTGCCTCTACTGTAACATGTCTCCATGCTTTAATGTTCAAAAAGGTCTTTATTTTGCTAATACTGCTTCTGAAACCACAGCCCAGTCTGCTCTGATTGATTAGCTGGCCGGCTCTGTTGTGATTGGGCAACCTTTTAGAGATGTCCCGCCCCTTAACCGATCACGTACAATGTGTTGAAGCACAACTTTTAAATAGTGATGTGACAGAAGTAAACAAAGGTTTCCAATCAATATTAGCATGCTAACACGTCTTCTGGTTAGCATGGTGAAGCGAAAAGTCAACATGCTGGCACTGTCATTGTGAGCAGGTTGG
This sequence comes from Eleginops maclovinus, assembly GCF_036324505.1. Classification (NCBI taxonomy): domain Eukaryota; kingdom Metazoa; phylum Chordata; class Actinopteri; order Perciformes; family Eleginopidae; genus Eleginops; species Eleginops maclovinus. Next base: position 19,688,879 of record NC_086364.1, on the reverse strand, counting down.
CGTGATAGCATTTAGCTCAAAGCACCAAGACTCACCGAAGCTGCAAGAAGGCAGACTCTCTGTCTTGATTCGAAGACAAAAGGCAATGAAAAAGGTTAATCACACACTGAAACCCCACTGCACAGCAACAAATACTGGATAATTGAACAATATCCACTTACCACAATGGACAATTTTTGCCCTGGCACTCTCTCTGTGTTTGCTGAAAATGGGAAACTCAGTGTCAATTTATCTCTGGCTGTTTGCAGAAAGTGGTTCATGTCAGTCTGGCCTTTCTTTTTTTTTCTGCGGACACAAAATCAATTTTTGGAAGTCTTCCTCTCCGCCAAGAAATAACCAGGTTCATTTAGAGTGGCTATACTATGAGCAGCTGTGGTCAAATGCTATTTATTTGTGTCTAAAAAAAGATGGTAATGTTGTGAGTGAGGGTTACCTGTAAACACAGGCGTAGAGAAGCCAATTAACCTCGGTAATTGTCGCACCGACCTACTGCAGTCACACAGAAAAGAAAACCACACTGTTGCTGCTGGAACAGTGACATGGAGGATTTGTTAACTTTTCATAACACACCACATTCAATATGCACTCAGGCGTCCCTGCTTGTGCGTGAGCGGAGGGTACCGAATGGAGAGCAGAAAGAAAAAGACAATAAATAAATGACAAAAAGACAGATGACGAGATAGCGAGAGAGGAGGCACAGTGCGGGGCGGGGGGGGGGAAAGGTTGCGAGGAGTGACGGAGAGATAACAGAGAGGTGGAGAAAAAAGAAAGATGGTGAGGAATAACGAGGGAATGAGATAATCAGACGGATGGAGAGGGGAGGAAGACCTACAGAGAAAACAGTTCCCTGGTGACTCTGCGCTATTGATCTTAGCTTGTTGCTTAGAGATAGTCTCACTGAGATCAGGCTGAGCGCTGACACAGCCATCACAATGCATTATGGGGGATCAAAGGAAGGCCAGTGTTGGCCACCATGCAGAAGCTGACGCCTGGAGGAGGAGGGGAGAGGGAGAGGAGGAGGAAACACACTCCTGCTAAACAGGATTTTCAATCACAGCCTGTCATTCGCTGTGGCATCTCAATCGTTCACCGTGGCACAGGAGAGAGAGGAGGGAGGATGAGGGGGGAGGACATGAGACGGGGAAGAAAAGTAGAGCATGAGAAAGAAAGTAAAGGCGCAGTAGCTAAGATGCCAAAAATAAAGAGATATCGAAGAGGCAGCGCTCTGTGGCGGCATGTGTGTGTGACAGATGGAGGCAATAGGGTGGCGATGAGGTGAGAAACATGGTGGGACTCAGGGAGTGAAACTTGAAAGGGAAAGTGAGAAGGATGAGGAGGGAACCAATAAGGAATAGCATGTTTGTGTGTTTGCAGTAAAAACCTGTTCCAACATCTCATAAAACACTCTTCCTCCATTCACAGCTCTCCGCTCTCGTTTATTTCCCGCTTTCTATCTTTATTGTGTCCTCTGTCTCCGGCCATCCCGTCCACGCAGTGTGTGAAATGTCACTGGACAGCCAACATGTGCTGGCTGCAGAGTGAGAGAAATGTCAAGCATGGTCAAATTGCTGACGTATCTCACTACGTATGTGTGCTATATTAAGTGACCTGGGTGTGTCTGTTTATAAGTCATGCTGCTGCAAGACTGGAGGCGCGCTAACATGCAGCACGTATGTGAGCAAGCTGTATCATCACAGCGACATATGTTATTTTTAATGCGTACTGTCTGTCTCTTACGTGCTGCTGAACATTGCTTGTAAATATCTTGTGGCTGGTAACGCCATTTGCATGTTGGAAAATAGAGGATATCGGTTAGTAAGAACTGTGATCCTCTAAGTGGGATCCAGCCATGGCACTTTGTCAGATGGTCCGAAATCATTTGTCATTATTATAAAATTGGGAATCAATTATCAATCAATAAAAAGAAGTGGAGGCCTATGTATGCCAATAAAAGGTCAGCTCTGGGCTAATGGAAACTCTAATATGGTTGTGAAGGGAAGCATAAATGTTGTTTGAAATTAAAGCACTTACTTAAAGTCAGATTTATACTTTATTACATATCTGAATTTATTAGCATTATGCTAATTGTGCTAGCTCGTTTTCTGAACGCTTTTAGGATGAGACTTGAATCGTAGAAAGACCAAATGCAACTTGAACAAAATGCCTTGAATCAAAAGCATTAACAATAAATTCTTATAACCAAATTACATTTAAATGTGTTCCTGTTTATCACAATGAAACATGTTTAATGTATACTAGTCCAAATATTAGCATCCAAGTATGGCATTTAAGAGAAAGAATCAGTAGTATTGGATCTTATGATCTTGGGATTAATTGGTCTTACGATTGTAAAGACGTCCTTGGGAAATGTTCCTTTTAAAAGGCTTCTGGACTCTAAAACTATGAATTAAAACACCAGGTTAAATCTAACATAAGCTCACGTGATGGTATTGATGGTAAATTAGCCAAGAACCAGAGAGAGTGAATTTACACTCTGGGGTTTTTGAGATCAGTCCAAATTCCTCACAAGCACGTACTACTATCTTAGTGTTGACTCCATGTTTGAATGGATGTACGCCCTAGCTTAGCGCAGCCATGTGGCCCAGTGTGAGTGTGTTTTATAACATACCCCGAGGTGGTACACTTCACCCAGCACGTCTCCATCAATAACAGGCTGAATCACATGTTACAAATGTCAAAGTCCTGACCTTGGCATATGAAGTCATATCTCCTTCGTATCGTCTCGACGTGATATTTTGGACCGTGCGTATGACGCGGCATCGTTTGAAGCAGAGATAGCGGTATAGGACGGTCGGAGCTCAGAGAGGATTTGAACTACGACATAGGGGGAGGGTAATTATTCTTGTAGTTGAGAAACTGGAGTAACTTAACCTCTAATATGTTTCAGCGGAGCAATTTTCTGGGTCAAACAGCTCTCAGGAGTGAAGCTGATGGATAAAAAGCCTAGTACTTGTTGGTTCTATTCATCCATGGTTAAATAAAGGTTAGAAAAAAGGTCAACAATGCCAGTCACAGTTCATTGAGCTCGATTTGTGTTTTCCGCTGGTTGAATTGTGTCAACACGTCTTGACATTAAAGCTAATGAAGCACAACTGCTATACTGGTAACAGCATACAGTGGTATGCAAAAGTTTGGGCACCCCTCTGAGATTTCATGACAATTTGCTTTTCCTTTATAATAGAAGATCACAGCAACAACATTTGTTTTCCTACAAAGATGTAGACGTTTTAGTGTTTTCCAGACCAAAATTCTTAGGGTAGCATTACATAGTTTTATTATAATAAAATAAAATGCAAAAAATGGGATGTGCAAAAGTTTGGGCACCCTTATAAATAGCATTCATTTCAACACCTGTACGGATTTATAGCTGACAGGTTGCTGCACAAAATTGCTTTGATTAGCTCATTAGACCTTCAATTACAAAGACAGGTGGAACCAATCATGAAAAAGGCTATTTAACATAGGTAATAGCTGGCTGTGCCTGGCCTAGGTTCTTTCTTAGGGAGTGGCAAGATGGGGACCTCAAAACAACTCTCCACTGACCTGAAAGCTAAGATAATCCAACATTATAAATTAGGAGAAGGGTACAAAAAATTATCTGACAGGTTTAAACTGTCTGTCTCCACAGTCAGAAACGTAGTTGTGAAATGGAAGGCCACAGGAACAGTCCGTGTGAAGGAAAGATGTGGTAGGCCGACAAAAATAGGGGAAAGGCACAGGCGAAGGATGGTGAAAATGGTCACAGAGAAGCCACAGACCACCTCCAGAGAACTACAACAACATCTGGCTGCTGATGGTGTAGTTGTTCACCGTTCCACAATCCAGCGTACTTTGCACCAGGAAGAGCTCATTGGAAGGGTGATGTGCAAAAAGCCTTTCCTGAGTGTTAATCACAAGAAGAGTCGCATGAGGTATGCAAAAGCACATCTGGACAAGCCAGAAGCATTTTGGAACAAAATACTGTGGTCAGATGAGACCAAGATTGAGTTATTTGGTCATAACATGAACAGGTATGCATGGCGAAAAAAACACACTGCATTCAATGAAAAGAACTTGTTGCCCACTGTAAAATTTGGTGGAGGATCTATCATGTTATGGGGCTGTGTGGCTAGCACAGGTACTGGAAAACTTGTTAAAGTTGAGGGCCACATGAATTCCTTACAGTACCAGGAGATTCTTGACAAGAATGTTCTAGAGTCAGTCACAAAGTTGAAGCTACGCCGGGGTTGGATTTTTCAGCAGGACAATGATCCTAAGCACCGATCAAAATCCACCAAGGAATTCATGCAGAAGCACAGGTACAATGTTCTGGAATGGCCATCCCAGTCCCCAGACCTTAACATCATTGAAAATGTATGGATTTATTTGAAGAAGGCTGTCCATGCACGGAGGCCAAGAAACCTGACTGAACTGGAGACGTTTTGTGTGGAAGAATGGGCCAAAATACCACCTGCCAGGCTTAAGGGACTTGTCTGTGGCTACAGGAGGCGTCTACAGGCCGTTATTGCAGCAAAAGGAGGCAATACTAAATATTAATGGAATTATTTCTTAGGGGTGCCCAAATTTATGCACATGCCTATTTTTGTTTGAATGCACATAAACATGTTTCTGTTTGACCAATAAAAGTTATTTCACTACTGAGATGTTTCTGTTACCATAAGGTATAACATATGTTAAAATGAAGTTGCTGCTTCAAAAGCTCAGCAAGTGACAAACTGATGCAGTGGTTTTCCTAAGGGGTGCCCAAACTTTTGCATACCACTGTATATGTTTTTGCCTTAGACCTTTTACTGTTTTTGTGTTTGTGCTTCAACAATTACATGGCCTACTGGGGAGCTATATTGGAACAAAGCTATTATTTATGCTATTAATTACAAGTGCTTTCCTTTGAGATAACGTACTGTGACCAGGGTTTCTTATCGTCTCGTTGTGGTGTTTTGCTTGGTGGTATGACGTAGCATTTGTGGAGATTCAGAGAGGATTTAAAGCAGCAACCTTGAACCAATAGAGGAAAGTTAGGGCAGATAAATTAGACTTGTAGTGAAGAAACTCAAGTGACTCCCAGTTGTTTTAGCAAAACTGTTTTCTGGTACAACACTCCCACAACTCTCAGGAGTGTACCTGAATAGAAAAGGACAACATGTTGTTAAAGACGATTGGTTATACCACCCATGATTAAAAAAAGGTTTCTAAAAGGTCAACGATTTGAGTCACCGAGCTCGATTTGTGTCCTCCGACTCGCCCTGACATTAAAGCTAATATAATGCAAGTGTTTTACTGGTAGCAACTTAAATGGTTTGGTTGTAGAGCTTATACTGCTGTTGTGTTTGTGCTTCATCATTCGGATGGCCTACTGGGCCACTGGTTTGGAACAAAGCTATTATTCATGCTATTCATTACCTGTACTTTTCCTTTGAGAAAATGTACTGTGACCGAAGTCGGACATGGAGAACGAGCTGATTAAGTCAAAGGCAATATATCCAATTAGAATACAAAGCCCAGGAAATAATAACTTTACAAACAAGGTTGATATAGGTGGACGGATTTTTATAAACCAAATAATAATAATGCTAATTTAAGCCTCTCTAGCAAACTGTGAACTCTTGAGGTGATGCTCATGGAATTTGAATGACATTGAGATCACAGAAGAGATGAATTATGGACCAATGGACCAAGAGCACTGGGGAGTCCAATTTAAGCTAACAAAATGACGGGTTACACATCTAACCTTTTTGACATGTCAAAGCAGGAAAAGCACAGGTGTAATTAATAATAACACAATGGGTGAAATCCATTGTGTTGTCCAATTGTCTACCCCCTGACTTCAATAGAAAAAAGCCATAATTAATGGACTCTATTTTCCCCTGTTCACAGTCTGTTGTTTACGTGTCAAAAGGCTGATATTTTCAGGATTAATCACAGGTGTTAGAGCCTTGATAACATTCATTAATGCTGTGCTCTACCCAATTGTCCAAGTAAGGGTGGCTAGAGACAATTGTCGTCTAAACTTTATTCCGAAATAGTGCTAACCAAATGTCAGGCCATCAAGTGAATCCTTTCCTGTCGTATTCTGATTGGATGGTTCGCAGACGGAGGTCACAGCAACAGCCAGGATTTGTTCCTGAATTTTACACTGTCAGAATTTGTTCCTAGATTGTACACACTGTCAGAATTTGTTCCACAATCTGAGACACTGTCAGATTTTTTGCAGCAAGCTGTCTCCAGCAGCTGAACTTTGTTTCTCTCATGAGTCAACTATTGTCTCCGAAAGCCAGAAACTCCCCGTGTTAGGAGGCTGGACTGAGTTTATTGTTTACTATTCACCCCTAAACTTTCTCAGATGAAGCATTTCATAATTACTCTTTCTTTTGAAAAGGGCGTTTTCTACAGCTGATGTTTCTGAGACAATTATAAACAAAGAAATCCAAGAAATAAAGTAACTGTGGTTTAGACGGCTGCAGCCACAATTTCATTATTAATGTTAAACCTGTTTTAGATCTATGTGAACAAACTATATAGTTTAACAACGTCAAGAAGTGTTGTCTCCTTCCTTCCTGATCCAAATATGAGAAAGCTGCTAAAGAAAATGGGCGAGTCCCCCTGACGAAATGTAAATCTTTGAAGTAATTTGTGCACCAGTGTTCACCATTACCATGGAACTGCTCGGGTTGGGGGCGGAGAGCCAAAGACTTCAGCAAAGGGGCGTGGCCAGCTGCAGCTCATTAGCATTTAAAGCTAAAGTCACTGAAACAGAGGGGTTTGTGGCATGCTATAATTCATGATCTGTTTGGTATTTTGAGACAGAGTTCAGAGGCAGAGACATGGTCTGTATATATCTGAGAGCTATGATATATTGTTGAAATAAACTATAATACTTGACCTTTAAGATACACACATTTGATCAGGTTTGTCTAACACCATTTTTATTTCCAGAGGATTCATTTATTTTCATATAACTGTTTTCAATTGTGCTGGATTGACATCATATATGGATTATGGTTTCATACAATGGATTTTTCCTATAGTGATTGTGTTTTAAATTAGTTGTCACTTTTGTTTGACGAGACAAGTTTTAAAGACATTATTTTGATCAAGTATTTGGTCTTACATTCAGTCTTTTCTAAATGTTAACTACTCGTATAAAGAAATACTTTAAGGCACTTACAGCTTTCCATTAATGCTAGTCTCCATGCTTGGTATTAGCATCTGGATGCCAACACCACAACCCAACATGCGGCACAAAGCCCCCCCGCCGCCTCAACCTGAGTAAAGGTCTAATCAGCGAGAGTAATTGAACACCTGTGTGCATTCAGAGTCGTCCTTCATTTTTGGCGGCGCCGAGTCACCTGATCCTATTTAAGAAGGGGGGAGCGAACGACGATGAGCAAATCATCTCAGATTATTTTTAGTCCGCTGGCCTACATTTCACACCTAAAGGATGAAGCCCATGGAGAGAAGGCGATGTGTAATTATTCGGAGGTGGCTAGACCCTTACATCCTCCCTCCTCCCTCCCTGTTTCCTTCTCTTCACCACTTTTTTCTAAGGAGGACAGGAAGAGGATCCAGCTGCCAGAGTATGACAGAATCCACAAATCACTGCCTATGGGGAGCCGAAAGTGGGGTAGAGAAAGGGAGGGGGAGAGGTAGGCTGACAAAATCAATGGGCAACGGAGAGCTGTAAGGGACGATTGCTGAATAATATGGTGAGACTAATGTTAACCATGCTATTGGGCTGAAATTTAAAGAAATTGCGTTCAAATATTTCGTCAAAATTATACATTTTGGCTTCAAAATGTATTTAATCATAGCTTATCATTTTATTTTACTCTGAAAGTCTCTAAACAACTCTTAAATCAGTGTTGTTCTGAGTTTTATCCAACCTGGCAGAGAGAAATAAAGAGTTTGTGTAGTTCTGTGGATAGAAAACATATTCTACCTTCACTCAAACCGGGTTAGGATTGATCTACAAAACTACCCAGCATTTCTCTTCATAGAGCACTTTTTAAAAACTGCCAAAACGATAGATATTATAGATTTTTTAGAGGAGTTTTTGGATGTAAATATGGGGTTGGGACTTCAAATTAAGTAAGTTATAAGGAAAACCACTCGTTAAGTCAAAATGCACATTTATTTGGGTGTTTGGTGATGAATTAAATGAGGTGCATAAAATGTAACATAAAAGTTGTTTTAATTAGCAGGACGGGAAAGTGAGAATAATAGCTTTTCCTGGAGTCGTTTCCAACTTCCTTCATGAGGGAACGAGTTGATGATGATTCTGGAAACATGCGTTAATAAAAAGAGGGCAGCTTGCTTCTCAGCGAGACGACACCGCTGCTGGATGGAGCGTTTTCTGCTGCTCATGTTATCCCTTTCTCTTTGGAAGCCATCTGCTCCTCTTCATGAGTCTTCTCTATCTCTTACCTCCCTCATCACATCACACCTCCATCCCAGGACGAAGCACGGCCTCCCCCTCTGTCCATCATGTCCTCCCACGTCTTCCTCCATCCCTTTGTTCCTCCCCCTCCGCAGGGGATATCGCAGCCAATTAGCGGCCTGCGCAGGTTATGCTAACACCCCCTCCCTTAACTCCACATCCAACTCCACTCTCAGGTGGCCTCCGCAGCACTGACCCAGTCCTGCATGTTAATCTGGTTTTAGAACGTGCCAAGATCGGAGCGCAAATAGGAAAAGGTTGGGGAGAGGGGGTGGTGGGTCATTTGGATAGAAGGTGATTTGAAGGTCAAACACAGGCATGCACATGCACAAACACACACACACACACACACACACATGGCGTCTGTCTGAGAGTCTGTGTAGCATCAATCACTGTTAGACATGGTGGGTGGGCACACTAGCAGGAGATTCACGCTTTAGGAAACACGGAGAGGAGCTGGCCCCTGATGCGACGAGACAAAAAGGACAGAGGGATGGCTCCGTTCAGTGTGTGTGTGTGTGCGTGTGTGTGTGCGTGTGATCCAGTAGAAGTTGTGCGTGTTTGTACGCGGTCCTCACAGGCCGGCCATGTGACCGAGGTGTTTTGTGTGTTTCTATTAAAGGATGTGGCAGGGAGTAACACCCGCTGCATGAAAAGGAGCTCATTGAAGCGCAAAGCGTGTCTCCAAACAGCAGCTCTTTATATTCTGTTGTTTCCTGTCGTCAGGTGTTGCTTTCAAATCTTTCCTAATGTTATTAATAAGATACCGTTGTGCTTTTATTTTACATCTCCTCTTGTGTTTGCACTTCTTCACTTCTACTTTTAATTCACCAGAATAATGACACCGTAGGAAAGTGATGGCGTGTCACAGTGAAACTTTCCTGTTTGAGGTGCACATAAATAAAATTGCATCCCTGCTGTCAGTTGTTGTTGTTGTGATGAAGGCAGGTAACTTCGCTCAGATCAAGTAAATTATAATACAGATTGCTTTAAAGGGCTATTTTTCATTTTGGGGAATACACTGGCTTCACAAACAGTACAACATTCACCTTACCGCAACTCTGAAGTTCATTTATTTACATGTTCCTCATCGTTTATCTCTATAAATACGTTGAAGATAATGATGACTTTTGGTTTCAGGCTTGTTTATGTGCCAGAATGTTTCTTGGCCAGGCATTGTAACTCCCTGGAGTCAGTAAATTCTCCAAGACAACAAATACTGAGCTTAAGAGATGCTTGTACTCCTATATAGTTACTTTTGGACGGAGCCAGGCTAGCAGTTTCCCTCTGTTTCCTGTGTTTGTGCTAAGCTAAGCTAACGAACTGCTGACTGCAGCTGTGTGTTTACGCTACAGAAATGAGGCTGCTATCGATCGTCTCCTCTAACTCCCAGCGAGAAATCGAATAAGCATATTTGCCAGAGTGTGCCTTTAATGTTTTACGTCTTTGTGAAGCTCTGAACACCATAAATGAAATTCCATTCACCTCCATTCTTTTGAGGTGAAGGCGGAAATCTCTGAGACACATATTTATCTGAAAGCACCTGAGCATACTCAACAGATATTATTTTCATAGCAAGATGGGGGAGCGTAAGAAATGGCATACTTGGCATTAATTACGGTTGACAGTTTAGCTTGAGTTCCTTTCGGTGCTTAGATCAAAATGTACCTTGAATACGTGTAACCCTGAAAGGAAAATGAAGAGAGACACTTTCGTCTTGGAGGTTCTATAGCGTGATTATTCATTTTCACTTCAATCAATCCATGTCACCGTCTGCTGATAAAAACTGACAAAGGGCGACGTCTTTGAAAGCTACTTTTTTTAGATCACTACTCAAACCACCACATTGCAGATACAGTGCATTAATCCATCTTAAGGTGACGTATCTGTGGATGTGTTCTCCTACACACTCAGGACATTAGAATATAACACATAAGAGTGGAGCAGGAATGAGTCCTGAAATCTGGAAATGAATTAGCATTTAACAAGTTCTTGTTGGGTTATATTTAGTTTAGGTATCTAACATGCACAGATGTACTTACACAAACACACACAGACACAGATCTAACGGATCTACCGGTTATTATTAATTCATTAGTTCTGCAAGTCGAGCGGATAGCAAGACTGAGTATCTGTACCCTTCACAGAGATTTATGAAGATATATCTGTATCTACCTTTTAGAGAATTGGTAAAAAAAGAAGTCCGTAACGGAAGGGGAGTTTATTGCAGCCTTTAGAAATCCAACCACCAAATTGCAGATACAGTGCATTAATCCATCATAAGGTGAAGTATCTGTGGATGTGTTCTCCTACACACTCAGGACATTAGAATATAACACGTGCGGGAATGAGCCCTGTAACCTGGAAATGAATTACGATTAACCAATTCTGTTAGGGAATATTTAGCTTAACCTTTAACCCAGTCCATCACGTTCTCCTTTCACACTCTCTTTTCCCGTAGCGTAGCTCTTCGGCCTTATCTTTCTTAGAGAGGAGCAGCTCTGGCTCATTGTTGACCGAGAACAAACTAACCTGAGATAGTTTATTGTCTGTGGACCACTGGGAGTCCTTCTTATCGGATGCGTAGGTCCTGCTGGCGTACACTTTTTGGCCATGGACGACAGTTTTAGTTAGATTTAGTGCCCTGCTTGTTTAGTCTTACTCTGAACTGGTTAAAACCTCAGACTACGGCAAACGCTGTGTCTACTCGTGGCTACAGCAAATGTCAATTCTCCGGCCGTAACTTCATAATAAACCTACAGTGTTTGCCGTCAGGTTCCAGCTCTCCCGTGACTCCATTGCTCCAGAAGGTTCCGTTACAGTTCTCGTGCGTGGAAGTTTGTTTGAACATGTTTGTGGTAAGACTCCTGAAAGGAGATCTGTGGTTCACAAAAGCGTAGGAGATTTTCATCTTTCGTTCTGGGGCATAACATTTGTACACCACTGGTGAATGTCCGAAGCTTTAACTCTACAAGTCACAAAAGGCTTAGCGGATGTAGCTCCTTGCTTAAAGTCACAAAGGTTTGTGTGCATGTAAATGGTCTGCAAAAGCCAAATCCCAAGTTCTTCTCGATTGGACTCTTTTGTTTACTTCCATAACTTGAAGACATCACTATGTAACACTACCAATTCCATTGGGTAGCGCTCAACATGTCACAGTAGAGGAAAATGTGTATATTAGGGGCCCTTTAAATAATTTCCTGTGGCACTGGAGATGAGGACCATCGATGGTTGTCATCCTTTAGTCTACTTAAGAGGAAACACTGCCAGCAGAAAGACAGACATTCATGGTACAAATGTTGTCCTGTCTGAAGTAAATGAACAAATAACTCAACAACAACAATAGACTTTTTATAACATCATCAGAAAAGATGCTTTGAAGCTCCACTTCCAAGGGACAAAACATGCACAATATCCTCTGGGCTGGATTTTATAAAAAGCAATTCACATGATTTAGCACTTCACAAAGAGATGAAAGCCATGCACATTTTCCTTTTTCTATTTCCTGTTACCTACATGAGTGTAATTTTAGACGCTGGATTGGTTTCTTTCTACCCCAAAGGTTTGCAGTTAATATTCTTGATCAGTCGCCCCTGTCGCCAAAGTGTTGTAATGGGAGCCGTTGAGTGAAGGACAGCGCCGGCTGGCTGCTGGCTTTATGGTGCTTCGTGGAGGCAGCGAGCCGCCGCCGCTGCCTGGAGAATATGGATGAGATCATTCCATGCACACACAGACAGTACACAGAAAAGGACTCAAGTGAAAGCGCTCTGATGCACCTGTATAGGAACGAGTGAAGAAAGGAAAGAGTTTAGTCTCTACACGTGGAAATGCACACACATTTACACACTGGGGATAGCACGATAAGGTAAGCGCCTGGGTAGCAAGGCCTATCGCTCCTACAGTCACATGACAGGGACGACACACACACACATATGCACACACACTTACCTCCAATCTGAGGCTCTACACTAAGATGAAAGTGTGGTTTTTCCATTAAGCAAAGCGCTCCCTTTCTCTACTTATTAATGAACGGGTTGGTTTGAGTACATGAAATATACTTTACCATTGATAGGTAGAATATCAAATAAATAGCCGGTTGTTTTTTCAGTGAAGATGACGATTAAAAGATGATGATGATGATGATGATGATGAGATGCCTTTGAAAATAAATTAGAAAACGTATGCTAAAGCTAATGTTAGCAGTTGTTAGATAATCTAGGCTACTTAGCTTTTATAGATAGTACGGCAGACACTTAATTTTCCTACATTTCTCGTGCATTTGGTACTCTTTTTTACAAATGTACCCTTTAAGCCGTCGTATAGCTCAGTGGGTAGAGCTGGCGGCCATATACTGGGGTTTGAATCCGGCCTGAGTCCCTTTGCTGCGCGTCATCCCTCTGTCTCCCCACTTCTGAACTGCACTATATTAAAGGCACTGGTTGCCCAAGAAATTCTAAAAAAAACTAAAAACACATCCTTTAAATATCTATACACACACAGCTGGAAAGCACCCACACACACACACAAGGTGTATGACATGCATGAGACCTAAAGGTAGTAATTAAGCACAGTTATACGTACTGAAATGGACTTTCAGTTTGCAATTGTTTGAGCCATTGTTCACAGGGCATAATCATGTCTTAGGTCATGTGTGTGCAGTGGAGCTTAAACATGCAATGTGGCCTTTATCCTACCTAAATAACTGACACCCAAAGTAAAACTTCATCTAGTTTTTAAAGCGTAGCATCTGCAGATTAATTCCATACTAGAAATGTTATGATCCACTGTAAGGAGGCATGTCAGAGATGAAAAAATGTAAGTATGCTGGTTACAATTCTGGGTAGAATTCGACATTTCTTGTGCAGATTATTCTGGAAACAGTCTAAAACCCAGAGGTATTCAACTTGCAGTAATAGAAACCTTACTGTTTAACTGATAAATGAATATATCTTTGGATTTTCAGAAGCAGAGGTTGCATTTTTCTTAATAAACAAGTGTAAAATGACTGATTGATGGTTGATTGGTTTTTCAGTCCGTGAGCTGATACATGGATATTTGATGTATTGTTTCCCACTTTAGCTCAGATGTGAGGGCGCTTCACAACATGAATGTGTTAAACCAAACACTTCTCAACAAATATAAATGTCTCGCTCGCTCCCTCTGTTTTTCTTTTGTACATGTTTCTGTCACGGTTGGAGGCCACGTCTTTCTCTCTGATTTACGAGCGGTTGTCTCTCTGCAGCGCGTTCTTTATTTGATCCTGACTCGGTACACGGCTGATGGAGTTGTTCATATATGAGGCATACATGTGTGCGGTCATGTTTCTGGACGCTCGTAAAGTAAATGGGGCGTATCCCGCTTACAAGTAGAGCGGCGTTTAAACCTACACACACACACACACACACTTGTTGTGTATCTGTGTCATCTACCATTATACATTAAATTACATCACAAGAGACACTTCAGTCCCATAAAGCACTGAAGTGACACTGTGGAGTGGGGGGGGGGCTCTTGTGTAATGATAGGCTTCATGTTAAACATCCATACACACACTCGATACACTCTTCAGTATTTCACTTTCATGAAAGGTGGAGAGTAACTGAGTACTTTTACTCTGGTACATAATGGAGGTACTATTCCACATTATGCTATATATATTCGTCTCTACTACAATTTGGAAGGAAATATACTACTTTCTACATTTATTTAACAGCATTAATTACTATTATCAATTAGGACACATGGAGGTTTAAAAAGTCGTTAAATTTACCTTCATCCGTGCTGCAAAATGAAAACGATATACAAATGAATGACTGTACTAAAGCCGAGTCATATACACTGCCCGGCCAAAAAAAGGTCACAAGCCTGTGGGGGCAGTGCTATGATCTGGGGTTGCTGCAGTTGGTCTGGTCTAGGTTCAGCAACGTGCCCAAAGAATGAGGTCAGCTGACTACCTGAATATACTGAAGGACCAGGTTATTCCATCAATGGACTTTTTCGTCCCTGATGGCACGGCATGTTCCAAGGTGACAATGCCAGGATCCATCGGGCTCAAATTGTGAAAGAGTGGTTCAGGGAGCATGAGACATAGTTTTCACACAGGGATTGGCCCCCACAGAGTCCAGACCTGAACCCGATTGAGAATCTTTGGGATGTGCTGGAGAAGACTTTGCGCAGTGGTCCGAATCTCCCGTCATCAGTACGAGATCTTGGCGAAAAATGAATGCAAGACAGAAATAAATGTTGCGACATTGCAGAAGCTCGTGGAAACGATGCCACAGCGAATGCGCGACGTAATCAAAGCTAAAGGCGGTCCAACAAATATTAGAGTGACCTTTTTTTGGCCAGGCAGTGTATGTATTATTTGACTAAATGATGTATGATGAGTACAGAGCATTTAGTTGTGGTAGTTTAACAATGTTTTGATGGTAATACTTATTTAACTTTTACACAAATGCAAAACTGAATGGAATAATTGAATCAGAGCATTTCTACACTGTTGTATTACTACTTTAAGAAACAAGTACTTCTTCTTCTTCTTGATTTCCACTCTCTGCTACTTTACTTCTCTACCATTTCGAAGCAAATGTTGTATTTCTTTCTCCAATATTTTTCTTTGCCAACATCAGTTACTAGTTGCTTTTCAGGTTAACATTAAAAACGCATAATAAAAATCCACTAATTCATTCAATTGTACTGTTATGGATTAAAATACCTGGAAGTATAAAGCAAGTCATGAAACGTATCTCCCTGTGAAAACTCAATAAATATATTTAAGAAATCAATTAAATTAAAATCTAAATGATGAACACATTAAGTGATCACTGATTATGATCCAGTGATGTACATATTATTCCAAAATAGCCATTCTGCATTTTACTTATTTCAGTTTAAAGTGTGGTTTCCTGCAAATGCTTTTTTCATTCTTACTGAAGTAAATACCCCATTAATGTAACAGGAGTTTTTCTAGAAGAATATAGTCTGATGGCGCTGATATTGAATATAAGATATATCAATTCTACGATTACATCTCAGTACCACCTCTGACTTTCCCTCTCAACCTGTTATTCTCCACTAGTCAAAGTCAGCTATAATTTGCATTTCTTTTTTTATCTCTTAACTATCAATCACCGGTCCCTATCCTCACTTGTTCCCATCAAGCCTATAAACACACTTCATCACATGTCTTTTTTTCTAAATGTCCAGCCCCCCCCTCCCTCTCTCCCTCTATAACTCCTCCTGTTCCTCTAACTTTATTGGCTGCACCAAAGTCTGATCTGTAATATTTCATAGGGAAACTAATATGCATACCTCCTGCTCTGCCTTCCTGTCTGGATGCATGTATAAATAATGAAGTCCTGACTTGATACTCTCCTTCACACACACAGGTGGGAGTGTGTGTCCATACACTATGTCACATTATACAGTGTGTGTGTGTGTGTGTGTGTGTGTGTGTGTTCTCATTGACCTTGATCATATGCATCATTGCTTAACCCTCATTTACAAGTAATGGCTGCATGCTGGGTTTACAATAATATAGAACATTTCATAAAACTTATTTTTTGTTTCCCTAACAATCCCAACTTTCAAAGAAATTCCTCAAATGTATTCTGTAGAAAAAAAAAAACCTGATAATGACCGTAATATAAATAATGATGACACTCTTATTTCATTTTGGGGTGAATCTGTCACATTTCATAGTGCTGATAACCTTCTATCATGCAGCTTAGGAAATATTGTTCTATTGCCCTCGGGCGGCTCGCAGATCTCATAAAGAGACAAGACGCCCGCGGGGACAGAAAACATGTAGGGGATTAGATTTAATGCACAATATGTATCAATTAATTTATCCCTCACTTCTTTCTTCTTTTATGGGCACAACAGTAGCTCCTGGCTACGGGTTTCTGCATGAGAAGGAATGGGGTTTAAATCTGTCGTTGCCTGCCCTGACACCGGTTGTGTTTCATACTCCTGTACAAAAAGATGACAGAAGGATTAAAAGGGATGACTTGTCTTTATTCGACACAGAAATTGAGCTGGATAATCTAATCTGGCTGATCTTTAAACCACCATGACAGTTACCTGGCCAGAAATTGCTCACCCGTATCGGTACCTGTAGGTTTAAGGCAAATTTAAGCGTAATTCTTTTTCAATTTAGTGCTAATAGAACTATAATGTAAGTCATGTTACCAGGTTCTCTTGGTGAGGAAGTAGAAGGTATGTAAGGTTTGATTTATGTCGATTGCTCACAGGATTCCTTTCTTTCCATTGATATTTAGTAAGAGATTCCTCGTTGGCAATTAACCCCCAAATTCCCAAAATGATGTACAAAAAAGGCATTATCAATTACGTCTTTGAGTGGAACATTTTCTGCCCTGCTCATGTTTATATTTCCCAAATACGTCTGTTACCATCGACGATGGACGGGGGGGGGGGGGACTTTCACGCAGGTGGTCGGTGTTAATATCCCATGTGAAAACTTTGATCGTAATTTAAATACTGTCACAAGCATACTTATTCAGAGCAGAACCAATATAGTTTTACTAAATCTATCCTGGAAGTGTGTTGCTTCAACATAACCATGTAGATTTGATGCATTTTTTGTTCTGATATGTCTCAACGTCAACCACACGTTTATAATTGAGACCATTGGATGTGTGTTCCAGTGTGTGGATGGGAGGGTAAAGAGAAACATCCATCCCCTGTTTATTCTCTGTAAACACAAAGCTGTCTCTGCCGTCTGACGAGACATTTGACACCACCTTCATATTTTTGGACTCATGATACATTATTCATGTTTTTGACGAACAGAAATATTGTTTTCTGGCATCACTACAAGACTTTACGGGGGAAAAACGCATTTTGGTTTGAGGGCGCACGCCAAAAATAAGATGCTATCTGGTTAGGAGAAAAAACCCTGGGTCATCAGTACAAGATTTTTCTTTATGGATTTCAACATTGTAATAATGCAACTGTAAGTGTCTTATTTAGTAGTTTCTATGGTGTGAGTGTGTTCCAGTGTGTGGATGGGGGGGTAAAGAGGTCAGACTAAAGCACCTTCAGACCATTTGGGTTCACTTTCTACTAAAAGGAACAAATCGTACTGTACGTACTTCAATAAAAATGTGTTTGAAAGGGCAAGATAATTCCCTCAGGAGCAGGTGGCAACCAAAACGGAGCTAAAAGGGTTAATATCGGACCAACATTTATCAGGCTGCTGATTTATAAGTATATAAAAGAACGAAACAGGCTTTGATGTGACGTAAACGGGCTGTGTTGCAGTGAGATATATGGGGGTGTTTATTTGTTCTTGCGCATTAATGCCTGCTCATGCTGGGCAGCAGTATTTTTTGGTCCGACCCTCCTGAAGCGAGCCTTGGTGTTAGAGATTTGTGAGTGTAAACTGAAGCCCCAGGGGCTGCTTGGCCTGTGTGATGAAAGGGCATGTTCAACACTCAGATTAGCTCAATAATTCACTAGTTCTCTAAGTACAGGAAGAAAACGTGTACCTGTATGCATCCTCTGCAGTGCCACACACACACACACACACACACATGCACAGATGTACTTACACAAACACACACGTACAGAGATCTAACGGATTTACCAGTTATTATTTATTCATTAGTTCTGCAAGTCGAGCAGATAGCAAGACTAAGTATCTCTACCCTTCACAGAGATGTATGAGGATATATCTGTATCTATCTTTCAGAGAATTGGTAGAAAGAAGTCTGCAACGGAAGAGGAGTTCATCGCAGCCTTTAGAAATCCAACTCGTTCAGGGATTGCTCAGGTTTTTAAAAGATAATGTAAAGAAATTGGCAAAAATCACTTGGACTTGAATATGTTTTAACACTTTTTCAAGATATTGCATCACTTTTTAACCTCTGTGGGTTCTTCACATCTTAAAGTCACGCCTCAATTTACTAGAAATAAAAGTGGGTCCCTCATTACCACCCTTTATTCGACAAAATGAAATAATGGCATTGAAACTATCTATTTATCTGAACTTATTTGAACACATCACCATTACCTTGTAATTTTACTTTTCACATTTTTTTATGCTTTATATAATTAGCGTTACGGAACTCAATGGAAGCACCATTAGCATTAGCTGTTAGCACCACATAACTAGCTCTCTTCCTGCTGATTTTAAAATACGTTTGTCCTTGACAATGTCCCATTTTTTGATAATGGGGTGGGTTTACCATGATGGGTTGGATTTAAAAGTGTCCTAAACCCAGTGAAACACGAGCAATGTTACATTTTCAGAAATACGGCTACATGTGCGGTAAGCTGGCAAGCTAACGTGGCTAACTAGCTACAGTAACATTCCACTGTGAGTTAGCTACAAGCAAACAGGACGGTGGACAGTCTTGCCCTCTCCTAGGTCAGAAAGAACATTCACAAGTAGAAATATTATGGATTTGTTAAAAACTCAACACAGACTCAAATTAACTTATTCTGAATTCGGGACGGTGTTTGGATGAGGTCAGCGGGGCGTGGGGGGGGGGGGGGCTTGGTGTCCGTGGTGCTCTATTAAGCTACATAGACTGTATACAGTAATACTATCTAAATTAGATTGGCTGCCACAGCCAATAAGCTCCGGCGTGTGACTGGCTGCAGGACGACTCAACCTCTACGGACACATTTAATGGTTTATCAGACAATAACTACTCAAGATTCTGATTTAGTATCATTTCGGGACAATTAGGGCTGGATTTGGGACAACAGCTAGATTTCGGGACTGTCTCGAATTTTTTCAGGACGTCTGTCACCCTAGTTATACATAACCATCTTAAACCAGGTCATACTGAGAGTTAATTTGTCACAAAAAGGCACAAAAGAGTGTCAAAGACTTCTGATTGTTTTCTGTCCGTCATCAATTAGGCCACAGATACAAATGACCCTCACTTGACCTCCATCATGCAGGAAAACTCATCTCGAATCTGAAGCAATTGATGTGAAATGTTTTCATGAAACATTCATTCAGGCAAATCAGCTTGAGACCCCAATTGAGTCCCATTGCATAACGAGAGTTTCTTCACCTCTCTAAATTCCTGCAGCTGTTCGAAGGAGCTGGAGATGATTATGCAACACACACACACAAATTGCATGTGTACCAATGCACACACACACACACACACAGTCAATTTGCAGCACTCACAAGGCTACAGGATTGCTCACAATCACACAAAAAGAGAAACCAAAGCAACCACACACACACACACACACACACACACACACAGGGCATCAGCCATCGTTAGCTTGAGTTTTGGATGATTGTGCAGTACAATTACCTCTTTTGAATAATTGAATCCTCAGAAGTTAAGCAGCGCTGGCCAGGGGTTTGCTTTGTTGTTCCTTGAAGAACAATTACAGAGAGAAAGGGGGAGAGTCAGAGCAGGGGGAGTGGGGGGAAAGTGAGTCATGGTGTCTTTGAGGGGGGCCAGCGGGACTTCAGACGCCTGTCAGAGTTAAAAAAGCTCTTTGTAGATATTGAAAAAATAAATAATGGAATAAAGAGATTCACTCACAGTGTTTGCTCCAATGTTACATAACACGCACATGCAAGCACAAAATAACGCATGCAGAGTAGCACTAATTATCACACACACACACACACACACACACACACACACACACACACACACACACACACACACACACACAGTATGACTACAAGGGGAGTTTATGTGTGAGTAAAAAAACTGTATTATGCCTGACAGGTTAAGCAGCCAGACTGGATGTATGAAAAACGGATAAACAAGGAACTATTTCTTAATTGAGAAACAGGGAAGAATTAAAGGATCAAAGCAAGTATAAACGAGGGGTAAAGGATTCAGAAACTTAGAAATAAACCACCATGAAGAGGCTGGATTACAATTAATATCAGCAGCTTCCTGTGCTTTGTGGGGCTCTCTTACTCTCAAGTAAAAGTCAAAGCACGATGAATGATTTGCTGCTTTCTTCATCCAGTCGCAGCGTATGTATATTCACCCTAAACAGGTAAACGTTAGATCAGCTACCTGGAAAAAAAAGCACCCCATCATTCCAGTCCAAAGTGGGTTAATAATTAATATGTACTTAGGCATAACAACTTATTTTAATCTCTTACATAATAATAAATTGAGGCTAATAGCGGTGTTCATTGTGCCGAAAAGAGACGCTGGAGATCTCGGGGGGATTGTGTTATTGTTTCTGCTGCGCTGCAAACAGCTGCTTTACTTTTGGGATGAGGATGAAAATCACGGGGGACTTTATCAGCTCTTTTCTGTCGTTTTTCTACCTTTTTTATCTTCTCACATCTGTTCAAATCTCAGCTGCTCTCCCCTTAGTCAGTTCTTAGTCTTCTCCCCTCTTTCACTTCCGTTTTTTGGACATATCATTCACAAGGATTACAGTCAATCTAATGAGTTAACTACCTTTATTTTTCCCTGGATGTTAATACTTTTGCTTTACAGTGCATTCATCCTCCTATTGTGACATGTCACATGTGATTAAACCTGCATCATATAACTGCATGTTCCCCAAACTAAGCGGATAATGTAGCATCTTTCTGTTGGTTTCCATTCTTCGCTGTTATTAGCTATCTCTTCTTATCACACGGTACAATATGTGGCCATCACCAAACAGCAGACACACACAATGATATATTGGTAAATTGATAAAACATTTGGCAGCTATAGAGCAAGGTGTTTCCCTGGTAGCAACCAAAACAGAGCAGACAAACAACAAACAAAGTCTGAAAAGAAAACATTTAGTTAACTTGGGGTTATATCGACTTTATAATCCCACCTTATACCGTATGTATGTATAGTGTTTCAATTGTTGTTCATTCAAGCAAAGCAGGTTCAAGTTCTTTTATATAAATTAATAATAGGAACATCCTACTGATACGCTTCTCTTAAGGGCCTGGTTGATGAATAATATGCTCCTTACATCCTCACACAATAGGTCATCAGGGAGAGTGTGCTAACGTAACTTCCAGCCAAAATGTTGCATTAAAGCGAAGCGGAAAATAATAGTTCCTTCATGTCTGAAAGCTGCGGAGTCATATATTGCACCTCAAACAATAAATAAAACCTGTTTCTTTACTTCCTCTCTGCAAAAACAAAGCTGTCTCTGCCGTATGACAAGACATTTGACACCTTTTTCATATTTCTGGAGTAATTATACAGTTTTTGATGAACAGAACTATTGTTTTGTGGCATCACTTTAAAATTTGACATAGAAAATCTGCATTTTGGTTTGAGGGCGTAAGATTGCCTGGTTTAGAGAAAACCCTGGGTCATAATTACAGTCTTTAAACAAGATTTTCTTTATGGATTTTAACATTGTAAAAATGCAACCGTGCGTGTCTCATTTAATAGTTTCTATAGTGTATTAAATCAGTAAAGTGCGTGTTATTATAAGACTTCACTATCTCTCAACACACCTTCAGAATATTAGCTGTGTAAGCCTTCAATCCCTGTCTTCCTTATCTCCTCCCTCCATTCATTCACTACCTTCCTTTAATTCACCTTCCTCAACCATCTCCCCGATGGGGGGGGGGGGCGGGGTTCTGAAAGTGAAAAGGCGCCGTCCGTCCTGCATGTTTATTACCAGCGCAGCGGTCCATTGCGTTACGTAAAGTGCTGAGCAGACAGACAGTCAAAGTTCAATGCTTCCAGTGTGTGGGCTGAAGGCAGAAAATAATGGTGTTTTCTCAGGATAAGCCCCTCGTTTACCCTGCAAATAGAGTGTGTGTGAGAGAAGGAGAAGGGACGGGGGGAGGGAAGGGGGGGGGGTGACAGAGAGACTTTCTCATTGGAATCAGTGTACTGAAATGACTCCATTTACTCCATTTAACACACACAGGCGAGAGCGAGGACAGCAGGGGAGAAGCGAGCGCTGTGTGGGCTAGCAATGGACGCAACAACTCTTTCTAGTCATTTCATCACTCGAGTTGTCATTGCAAAGCTAAAATGAAAGCATTTTTTCAACTAAAAACAACCGACAAGCATCTTTTATTACATCACTGCGAGTTAAATGAAGTTATCCAGGAAGTAAACGCTTACTTTTCATGCTTATTTGCATGTTTATGGGCTATAATAAGGTAGAGGATTTAATAAATTAAAGGTGGATGAGTGCGCCCCACACTTTGCTTTCATTGCTTCGACACAACAGATGGTGTGCCTCACACTCACTGAGGGAAAATTAAAGATAAGACGCGGTACAGGAAGACAAAGGTAAGTGAGAAAGGAAGGATGGAGCGAGGCAGAGGTAGGAAGAGGCATATGACAAGAAAAGTAATGGAGAAAAAACTGTGATAAAAAGAGATGGAGAGATAAATATACAAAATGTGA
Organism: Eleginops maclovinus; assembly: GCF_036324505.1. NCBI lineage: Eukaryota > Metazoa > Chordata > Actinopteri > Perciformes > Eleginopidae > Eleginops > Eleginops maclovinus. The sequence continues at coordinate 19,666,076 of NC_086364.1, read as the reverse complement.
GGAAGGAAGGCAACGCTCAGCTTTAGGTGATGCTGGCGTGATTTAGAACGACTGCAGCACGATATAATCCGCAACACCTTAAACTAATATGTGCGTGTGTTTATTTTCCAGCACACTGAGAGATATTAATGAAGAAGGCCCATATGTTACACACATGCCACCCTCTGAAAACGCTAGCATGCAAGGAGTTACCTAACATGTTCCAGGTTGAGGTTATCCTCTTCAGCAGCAGCAGCAGCAGCACACTAAGTTCATCTATGATCATTTCATTAGCTTGATTGTCGGAGCTTTACATTGCCTTATATTATTCAATGGTGAAAGGTTTATTGTGTTGCTGTTTTTGTTTATAGTAAATGTATTATTATTATTGTGTGTTATTATTTAGTCGTTTTTTATGCTTTTATTTTGAAGGAATCGTTGGGCACCTGGTGTAATTGCATATAATGGAAACAGGTGATGCTGGGAGTAGAGCACCAGTATGTGTTTTACCACAGGGAAAGCACATTTTACTTTTGAGTTCATTATTTGTTTTACTTCTCTATGATTTTGGCCGCCACATTGATGAAATCCCACGCTGATTAAAGATGCTGTAAGGCTTTCGGAGAAATTGAAATACGTCTGGCGCAGTCACAACTCCTCAATATTTAAGAAGGAAATCCTTACTTGCTGTTGCTGCCCATAGCCTCATACAACACACACATATTTTCCCTTAAATGATATGGAAAGATTGTGGAATTATCTGAAAGGTGCATCAAGCATAAATCTGCAAAGTTATTTAGACAAACAAAGTCAGTCGTGTTATTTCAAGTATAGCGTTAGTATTTTGACACGGGTTAGATAGTTCAACTCAAGTTACTGCACTAAATAATTAATCTTAAATCTAATCTCAACTGAGCATAAAAACTGTTCTGTCTGCGTTGGAACGACAAATACTCCGGTTCATTGCTCTCTTTTTAAATTATACATTGTCATTTGTTTACACTGCAGTGTTTGAAGGCATTGACTTGTTGATTTAGTTACCTTTGCACAAAGCCAGATGTTCTGTGTCCTGTCATTATGCTATATGCTAAGCTAATCAGCAATATGCCAATACCCAATATTTGGAGTATCGGCATCAATCTAAATCCGTTTGTGTTCATAACTATGGATGTATTCAGTAACAGAAAAGGTTGTTTACTCATTAATACAATAAATAGTTGAAAGAATTACACACTCAGAGGAGTCGCTTGTTTCTTAAACGAAAACAGCCGGTCCACCTTTATCCATGAAGCTAAGCTAACCAGCGACTGGCTGTAGCTTCTTCATAGCAGAAAGAGAGTGAATGAGCTCAAATACACTCACTAAATCCTTCAGATGTGCAATATTTCAAGTTCTCCCAGTCGAGAAATAATGCTGGTTGCATGCGATGAGTAAGGACACATGTATGATTTGTAGCTTCTGCTCTAATAACTCAAAGTGCACATTGGCCAACATGTAGTCCAGACAGTCACCCAAACAGCTGGTGCATCACTTTAGCAACATGTACTCTCTGTGGGGAGGCATGGTAGTCACTGGGGTCTGTAATGGGAAATAAATATTATTAGATATCAGTTTTTCCTGTGAGATTTTGAGAGACCATGGAGAGGGGACGTTGGACCCCCTGAGGTAATGATCCCCAGGGAGAACATTTTATACATTGGAGCACAAATTCAGACGTTAGGGACTTTTTTTGCTCTATTAAACTATTTCTAGTTAAAAATGTGTCGCTTTATCACTGATTTTAATATAAACACATTGTTTGTATAAATCAAAAACTGTATTAATTGCAGACGCTTTAGGTTCTGCTTCTGTATTGACTGATTATGTCTTTGAATTATTTAAAGATGCCGAGCTAAGTAAGGCATTAATGCTGCTTATATGCCAAAAGTGTTTTGATGTACTTCACTTTACTTAACTTCTTGTTGTGTTAGGATTGAACCATGGTGATGTCAGTTAGATACAGTATGGTTTGGATCTGTTTCCACTTCAGCCTTTATTCCTCTAACCAAAACCAAGAATGCAACATAATTATTCTTATCCGTTTCGTTATTGGTTGAAGAAAGTCAAAGTTCCTCAAAAGACATTGTTCCTACAAGTCAAGTTCTCCTTCCTGGCCTCCTCTGACCTCCAGTGCCCTCTCACTCCTTGTTTTCCTTCCTCTCCTTCCCTCACACGCTTACATGAAATGATGTGACATATACGCCACTTGGCTGTTCATCCAGTGTGCCCTACAGTTCCATAAGTGCACTCACATTAGCCTGCGTGGCTAACAGGACTCAAACTCCCTGCTAGTTTTGTGTACAATGCATTAAACAATGCAGGAGTCTCCATCTCTTTCTCCCTCATCTATTTCCCTCTCTTCTTCTTTCCAACCATCTCTTTTTCTGTTTGTGTGTGTGTGTGTGTGTGTGTGTGTGTGTGTGTGTGTGTGTGTGTGTGTGTGTGTGTGTGTGTGTGTGTGTGTGTGTGTGTGTGTGTGTGTGTGTGTGTGTGTGTGTGTGTGTGTGTGTGTGTGTGTGACAGTAGTCGTGTCAGAGTAAGGCTGGCTGAAGCCCTTGCAGCAGTCTGCCTCTTTGATGTTGAGCCCTGCTGAATTAGGCCATCACCCAGCGGTACTCTGCTGCCTGCCTGCACACACACAGCCTCACACACACAGTACACTTGCAAACAAAAACAAAAGCATGCTGGTAGGATGCAGCATGCACGTGCAAAAAACAAAGCATACAAGCTGCAAATCACACAGAAGTAGTCGGTAGTAGTCAAATGACATACTCATGCAGGTCTCAAAACACCGCACTGAAACACGTCCAAACACTCCCTCTCACGCTCACTGCGAGTCGCATTCATCCACCCTAAGTCCTCATTTCCTTCTCCACTTCTCTTTAATAAACATAAATTTGAATTCTTATGAGTGTTTCTCCTTCGAGGCCTCCATACTATAGTACATCAAAGAACGTGCACACACACTCATTTACACACACACACACACACACACACACACACACACACACACACACACACACACACACCAGCACAGGGAAAATGTAGGACATTCAGAGAGAATTTATTCACGAACACAGAATACAGGGGAGAATGTATTCCCTTTCAATCTGCTCCCTCTCTCTCGCGCTCACAATGTGGTTGTGCGAACAGCGGCAAAGTGACTAAGGCAGGAAGCCTCCTGAATTACACATAAAAACAGGCTGGTGCCCTAACATCTCATAAAATGAACATTAAAATGGAAATATATGCTGTGTTCACAGACAGAAATGCAATTCAGTTGCAAAAAGATGAGTCTTTTGTATCCTCTGTTAAGCTCCCAAATCATGCAGAGAAATATTTTAACTGTTTTGTATCTTGTGTCATTTTAGGCAGCGGCACGGTGCTGTTCTCATTTAAATATCTAAAAGAAAAAACACTGTATGCTTCCTGCTCAGCACCAAACAGCATTTAAACATAGTAAGCAGCTAGCTGGAGAACATAGAGGAGCATTTAGACGCTTAAGAAGCAGCTGGTGGAGACCAAAAACAGAGCAAAAACAAGATTTAAATGTGGATTTATATTCATCCGGTGGATCGAAACACACTTTAAGATGAATCCTAATATGTGTCTGTGTGTCGGTCATAAGGGGCTTTCCCTTTCCTGGAGTGTGTTAAATAGGTTTGTGTGCATGTCAATGGTCTGCAAAGGCTCCATTCCCAACGTTCCCTCCAGAGGAAGGTTCTCTCCCACACACCCCCTCCTATATCTGTCTTCATACTGATTTTTTGTTGTTGCTGTCGAAGAATAGAATATGCCCTTAATAGTCTCACAGAGGGGAAATTGACCTCGGGAGCACTTAGTCTTTCGGGGACTTGAACCGTTGACCTTCCCCTCCACCACTGCTGCTATTTTTGCTGCCCCCAAGTAGTCAAAGAGACAATGAATGCTGCTTTGGTTGAAATACAACATTTTTTGTCACCTAAACCAAACCACAACATCAGCACTAAAGAGATTATCCTTCCCTAACTTTAATTAAGAGTTGTGTTGGAGAGTAATTCATTAGAAACACTCCTACAGTGACAGTTATGTAAAAATGATTTTTACTTTTTGTAAAAAACATTTTTAGTGTCAGAAAAATCAGTGAAATTCTTTTTCAGAGCTAATGGGCACACCGGGTCTACTCTGAACTCTCCTGCATCATTAATGGAGTAATGCCCTTTTCACTTGTCATGTTCACTGAACTTTTTTGCAGAAGTTACCGGCTCTGGATAAAAATACATGAAACAGTTTGAAACATTCAGCAGTTTCTATCTGCTAACTAACAAATAACGTGGACCGTTTTTTCCACATTCCTGATCCCATACCGTGCCTCAGTGACTGAAATGTGGGGGTGGCAGTAGCTCAGTCTGTAGGGACTTCACTTGGGAACGGATGGGTCATCGGTTAAAGTCCAGATTAGACCAAACATAGGGAGTGTGGACTGGTGTCTGGAGAGGTGCCAGCCCTCCTCCTGGTCAAATGTCCTTTAGCAAGGCACCAAATACAGCAACTGCTCGGACAGCCTCTCTAGGAATGCATGGGATTGTGCATATCTGTATTCAGACCTGGGTCCAATGCATGTGTGTATACAATAACAGATTCCCCTTTGGGATTAATAAAGGGTCATCTTATTTAGCACTATATTGTCAAAACACGCTTATCTCTGCCTCTCTCTCTCTTTCTGTCTCTCTGGTGGCCAGGAACAGCCCTGTGGTCAAACTGGAGAACGGCCAAGGACCTTTCCATCAATTAGTTGATTTTTTTTTTTTGCCCCGTCCATCTCTGCCTTCACTGTCTTTCTGCTCTTTACTCCATCTCTCTTTCTCTGCCTTTCTCTCTCTGTCAGTCTCATTATTTCCCCTGTTGTTGGCTGGCTAGAAGATCTGTTGAGAGCATTAATATAGGACACTTAGGGAGTAAAAGCTTTTCTCTTCAATGTTAAATTCATCCCTTAACGAAGATAAGACACAATTTCTTCATGTGACTATTTACTTGAGGTCGAGGCACCTTTACATTTCTATTTTTAAAATGTTGGGGGATGAAAAAGTGGAGATAGCAGGTGGTGCCGGCGGTTCACATTAGACAATAACAAGACACTCATGGATACACACATTTGGAATTACGACACACAGTCCCTGCACTCCACGCCGCACACAGCGTGTCATCACTGCATATCAATTACACGGAGAAGTGAAGATCTATTTCTAATTCAATCAGTCAGCGCTGGTGTCACATCCCTCGCTCTGCGTTTTTCCCCCGCCGCCTCGTTCCCACTGATGCAACTCAGCCGTCGTGGGGCTGGTGGACGCGGGTGTGTGTGTGTGTGTGTGTGTGTGTGGCTGCATTCCAAATGACAAACTTTGTATTTTTTATTTTTAGTAAGTACATTTATTATTATAGTATTACATCTCATTTCATTTAGCTGATGCTTTTATCCAAAGCGACTTACATTAAGGGCAATAAACCATGAAGATACAAGCTTGAAATAGCAGGAATCTGTGAGTCCATTAGCTCTCAATACGCCACACCGTTATTTAATGCTACTGCATTGGCTTCAAATGGGCCAACACTTTTTTATGAAGGCTCTATTAGTCTTTTGGGGGTGTCCGCTTTCCTGTGGTGTGTTTGATAAGTTTTAGTGCATGTAAATGGTCAGCAAAGGCCACAAATCCAAAAGTTCCCTCCAGAGACATACTCCGCCCCTGTCTGAAATGCCTCCATTGAACTCCTTTGTTTACTTCATTAAAATAGTGACATCACTATGTACTGTAACACTCACGATCCTATTGGCTAGCACTCCAACACACTGTACAAATAGGCTAAGGGGCGGGACATCTCTTAAGTGGTTGATCAATCACAACAGAGCTTGCTAACTAACCAATCAGAGCAGACTGGGCTCTGGTTTCAGACAGAGGGGGAAAAGAGGTGCTGCAGCACAGGCAATAAGAGAAAAATAAAGAGCATTAAAGCATGGAGACATGTCCCAGTAGAGACAGAAAATACAAATATCGGAGCTGAAAATGAACAGAATGTGCCCCTTTAACGCTGTGAAGCTAATATATCATTGTTGAAACCAAAGTCCCTTTCTGCAATTGCTCTTCAAATTGTCAATACCACACAATGCCAAACACAAACACACGGGATCACATGATTGCTAGAATTACGACGTTATTAACAGATGATCAAATCCTGAGCCATAGTGCACCAAAGCATACAAATATTATCGGCTTCCCTACCATTATAAGACTCAGCCATTACCCAGGCACTGCTTACTTTTGTTCACAGAGCCTTGAAGTCTGTTTTATTTATCCTTTTTGCATTGTGGTTTAATTTTATTTCAACAAAGTCTGAATCGTCTTAGAAATAAGAAGTTCATTGCTCTTTAGGAAGGTGTATTCTCATCATTTTAGGGTCATAAAATGGTCTTAAAATGACCAAAGTATCATCCATGTATGTCATGTACATACTGTCCCATATGTCTGCTTTCCGTGTGTGTGAATCCTAGCAGTTGGCATTCAAAGCGTCTCTGTCCTGGGAAACTTGCACATCTGAAGGCTTTATGAATATATTTATTAATTTAAGCAGAACAATTATGTAACGAGGTATGCGCAAATGGTTATGCAGCCTCAGCTTATCATTGCACCCATTCTGCAAAAAGACCCACCTCCCTCTCTGGATTCATTTTGATTTAAGGACTCCTTAAAGCCTTCATGAACACGAGACTATAAATTGTGAAATATTGTTCCTCCTTCTTGACAGTTTTCTCATTCTCTCATATTTCCTTTGGCTGTTTATAGTGTGAACAACAATTACACATATATGATGTTCTCTCTCTGCTTCTCAGATCACAACCATTTGAACAACGCAGCCTTGTCTCCCCTGGGTCCCGCCATGGCCTTGTCTCACCCTCACAACAACCTGGGCATCGGCTTCAACAAGTACACCTCGCTCAAGGCCGTGGGTGAGTTCGACTACACACACACACACCACACACACACACAGACTCAAACTGACCACACAGAACAGATGAACAAACCTGAGTCATGAGGAGTAAGCATCCCCATACCGATGCACACACTGAGCGAGGGAGTGGTGAAGGGAGAGCTGCACCAATTAGGATAATGATCTCTTTAATAAGCCTGACTCTCTCTATCAGCCATGTTGACTCATTAATCATGTTTGAGTGCCGATTTAAGTCTTCCTCAATATTATATCAGCGCCAGGAGACAGCCATGATGTCAATATTGTGATTGCTGCTGCATTCATGTGGGGTGAGAATAATCAGGAAAATGAGTTACATGAATAACGCTTCAACAAAAAGTCGGGATATCAGATTTTTGTAGCACGGGCTGATTCAATATTATGCAAATACATGGGACACGAGAGCATTTCGTTAGGGATATTTGGTGCTGAATATCAAATTTGACATCAAATTACTTGCCTTTTCCCAATAAATCGTGACGTATAAAGCCTATTTTTATATCCTTATCATCATATTAATGATGCTGTTTGAAAATAAATAAATGTGCTTTCAGTTAATTCTCCTAGTTTGTGTACTTAAATCACCCTGTTGACGAAATTGTGTTTATTCTTTTATATTTTAAGTGTTTGCATGACTACATTTTTTAACAATTCCTTAATAAAGTCTTCAGGGAAAGGCGCAGAGAAACAGCTGTTTGCTTTGTGCACTCTCTCGTTGATTTCACCCCGTCAGTTTCCTTCTGCCTGTTGATTACCAAAATAGAGAGTAATGGAACCAGGGGCCAAGAAAGACTAGGAAAAGCAAGTGCGCCAAAAAGAAATAATTCTGTCCGTCTGTTTATCAAGTTTCCTCGCTCCATTTCAGTAACACGAACATTGATGCGGATACACCAAACAAACTGTAGCAGCAAACGTCCCTGAGTTATCCCACTGAGAGGCTACAGCTGTCTTTTGGCTGTGACGCGCTCCATAGAAGAGTCCGTACTGTAGTTAGAGTAAAAGTGTAACATCTCCACTTCCAAATACACCAAACCGGCATCCCACAGGTGACCTAAATACCAATAAGCCACACCCATGTGATAACCAATAAGAATTAAACGTGGTGTAAACAGAAATGAAGATATTAATAGAAAATAATAACAAGAATTTTCCAGAAACGTGATTTGGTCACTAGGCGAGGCTTGACCAATCAGATTCCACTTCTGGTAAACGTAATATTTACTGGACTTTGAACAGAAGGACAGTCAGCTGAAGGCGGTCAAATGTCAATCTCTTCCTTCATAATGTACTGTGGAAATAACTGTCCGTCGAAGTGTGTTAAAAATAGGATGAACAGATGAGTCAGCACGCTCTTATCGGTGCAACTAGCAACCGTATCTTTCCCGGCAACAACAGGAATGCTGTGTCAACCGTTTACATCCTCAGTCAGGGACACCCCTAAAACTCATGTGCATTGTTGCATGCTGTTTGCTTTTAACTGAGTAAATAATCCGATTTCTAATCCTTTCTGACATCGGGGGAATTCCTGTATTGAACAAAGGCAGCGTTGGGATCATTGTTAAAACTCTGCTGTCCTCTGCTTGTGATTGGCCGGTGAGTCGTCCGCCTGGAGCTCAGACTCTTAACAAGCTGACAGTTATTGACAGCCTGCCTTTCGGTTTATAGTAAATGGAAAAAAAGGTGCAAGGACAGCATGAATTCACTGCTAGGGATGCCATAACACACACAGAAGTCAAATAAATGTAATGTATTGATACCTAATTGGGAAATGGTTTACGAGTGTGAATTCTAAAAGGTTTAAATGTAAAAACAAAACCACAATACTTAGCATGTGTGGGCGGTGATTGACAGGAGCCAGGACATTAGTTTGAAGCGACAAGTCCAGGCCTCCAGCTCGCCCTTGGGCCTCTCTCTCTCTCTCTCTCTCACACACACACACACACACACACACACTCAAAAAATGCACACGTAAACAAACACATCATAAACATGTCTTTGTTGCCCTACACTGACCCAAACTTCTTCTTGACGCATAGGGGCACATAAGGGTCGCTAGCGTAAACATATACAGTACACATACACACACACACACACACACACACACACACACACACACACACACACACACAGACCATCTATCATCTGATCAGTGCAGACAGATAAGGGCGTGGGGACAGTGATGAGGAGCGACAGGTTGACATGTACTGTTCATTGACACAATATGCAGATGGAGACAGCGCCGCCCAGCATAGAGACTCGGACAGAGAAGCTAAAGAGCGTGAGTCATCCCAAGCTCCCGCTAAAGGACAAAGCTGTAGTGGATAGAGGAGCTTTCCATTCTCTCGAGGCATTATTTGATGTCGTTTGTAATCAAAACGCTGGCGAATTTACTCAGATTCTTTCCAACAATGGGTACTGGATATCTGACCGTGGTAGATGAAAGCGTTGGTTGTAACTTGTTTGATTTAAAGCAGTCGAGTCATTTGTTCATTTGCTTTTGGAGAAATGTTACAGCAGATTGTTACCTGGTCTACCTTTAAATATAAGGGTATGAATTCTGTTTAACTTTGAAGGGTTTGACAGGAATTGCTTTTATTTTGAAGTGCAATGAAGTTTCCTGCTCTGTGTTTTCTGGTTTTGGAGATTTCGGGTGGACTGCTGCATTAATGTGCCCCTTCCGTGTGACTTCTAGTCGATTGTTTGTCCTATTCTCACGTATGGATATCTCAAGAACGCCTTGAGCTTGTTTCTTCAAATTTGGTGCAATCGTCCACTCCAACTCTTCAAGAATGAACAGTTGGGCCCTTCATATAGCTTACTTGGTAGCAGCAGGAAGGAGTGATCTAATATCAGGGAGAAATTGAGGCAGATTGCAGCAGCAGAACCGCCCCCCCCCCTCCACTGCTCTGTGATGAGCGTGAGAAGCCAAGAAAACTACCTCAAAATATCAGATCGCTCTCACGTCGAGCTGCAGCGCTCCTTCCTCACCTCTCACTGCAGTATTCATATCTTTCTCTGTTTGATGACACAGACGCTGAACTGCTCCTCTCTGTTTAGTATTTACTGGATATGTCTCTCTAACACACACACACACACACACACACACAGACACACACACACACACACACACACACACACACACACACACACACACACACACACACACACACACACACACACACACACACACACAATTATGCACATCTCTGTTTGAGTAATTTTATTGTAGAACATTTCTGATGAGTCATGGTATTTCTGCCATCAGGGGCTCTGATCTTCTGGCTCTCATTGATACAGCTTACGCAGCAGTCACACATCTAGTTTTTCCACCCATTAATCAACGAGGATACACTCTGACACGCCAGCATTCATAAACAATATAAAAAGCTGATACTGTATAAGATTCAGAATAAGAAATCCTGTCAAATGGAACATTTTGGGGGTTTTCTTGCCCAGAGTTTGGCCTCTTCTTGCTGGTGGTTGTTAGGGAAGATGTAGTTGAAATATAAAGTAAGTTTAGTCTACCTACATTAGAGATTTATGAAGCATTTCTATTGACATTTTAGTTTATTGAAGAACCTTTTTTTGTAATAGTATTTGTACCTCCTGTGTCCTCTTTTGCTCGGAAACGTAAGTATTTATGATGACGATGTTTGGAGAACAAAACAAACAAAAAACTGAAACATTTAGACTTTTTTTGCAGAGAGTTTTGCCTCTTCTTGCTCTTGGTTATTTAGGCATTCAACTCTTAATTGGAAGAGTGCAGACAATGCTTTAGTGGTAAATTAAACATTTAGTAATTATATTATCAGGGGTCCCCAAATAGCCGATTATATAACGACATTTTAATAAATAATCGTAAGTAACGAGTAATGACTAACACAGATAATTAAACACAAGAAAGGGCATCTCTTCAAAAGACAACACTTATGCAGGGGGTCCTGAATATTTGATGTAACATAAGATCTCTTGGTTTCTCCCAATAAATCATGATGTATACTGTCTTGTTTGGTCAAATGATCAGCCTAATTGTAATACTGTTAATACAAATTCCAATGGGGACCAGCAGCCATCATCACATCCTTATCGCTCCTTCCTGTGTCCTCTTATGCTCTCGCAAGGATGGAAATTTTAATAAACACACGGTCCAATCATTTCTTCACACATGCTTATCAGTTCTCTCACTGGGCAGTAAACCAGGCCCCGGGTCCAGAGATCCTGGCTGTGTGGACAAAGTCATGGCTAGGACACTCCACAGGTTGGAGGTGATAGCTGAACGTTTGCCAGCTGAGACCGCAGGTGTGCGGACCGAGCTGCTTTAAATCCTTATCAACACATTGGGATTCCATGCAGCTGTTACCACATCAAGTTTTCTTTAAATATTGCGTTCGTAGCAAAACACAATAAGGGAGAAAAAGGGAAGCAGGAAATATTGAATAATATGATAGAGAAGAAGGAGGGCGATACAGGTCAGAGAGGTCGGGACTTTCAGAGGGAAACCAGAGCCAGGTGGAGCAGCAGGACTCTGGCACCGGCAGCTCCCATATATCTATCTTAATTAAAGCAGGACAGGTGGACAACAACACCAGGTGGAGAGATGTTCTCCAAGAGGCTGAGGAAGAGAGTGTTTGCCAGCTCTCTATTATTGCCTTACACTTTCATTAAATATATTTTATTCATTTTTAAAATAGATTTTTTGAGTTAGGAAAACAACCTTTTACACAATTCACATACTGAATGAAAGGCACGTTGATAAATAGACTAACTGATTAGATTTTAGGAAGGAAGAACAAGATTACATTATTAAATATTTTAGATTTTTTAAGGTAACTTAAACAAAATCATGAACCATGTTTAAAAGATGTAAATGTAACAAGTTTTTTTAAATTATTATAAAAAAAAAGATATGAAAACTAAGAATATATAAATTAATAATAACACAAAATGTATATACATTAATAATAATAATAATACGAATATATAAGTTAATAATAAAATATGTATATAAATGAATCATATCATAAAATGCTAATCATACTAATAATCATTACCTTTTGTCCTAATAAAGCCTAAGTTTGGGTTTTTATTGCCATAGAAATAAGCACATTTATCAATCAGTGTAAGGTTTTCAGAACTCTTAGACTTAGTACGTGATACAGTTATTAGATATGTTTGCCGTGCAGTTGCTGCATTTTTTACGTCTGTTGCAGATCACTGAAATAAAGATCTAACAGCCCGAGCGATGTCTTAAAATAAATATTTGAAGACATTTTTTTATAGATTTTTAGATTAGAGTTAACAACATCTTCAAGCACAATAACTTGATTGGCTATCGCACAGTACGAGATGAAATGACTGATACTTAAATGTGTGCTTCAGGTCACCTAATGGGTAAGTTTTGGGTTTTCTTTTTTATGACTAAATGAACTGCAGTGATCTAAAATTCTCCCAAAGATGGCTTTGAAGTTGGAGGAACTCCTCTGGTTCAAAGTTATTCTTTCTTTCACAAGCAGCGCTCAGTGGACTACCTGCGGTGACTAACGATGAAATCTAAAACCTTTTCCTCACCGGATTCCTCTTAGATGGAATAGATAAGTGCCATATATGTCAGTCTGAATATCATTGAAATGTGCAGTAAGTGATGCAAATGACATAGAATATTTCTATTTTAGGTAATGGTGCAGCTACATGAGCAAGGGCTTCTGGGCTTTAAATATTTCACTCGGGGTAAGACATCCTTTAGCTGGAATGAAGCAGTGACAGGACACTAATGCTGTCATGAAAAATGTGGAAAAGGAGTGGGGAAAATAGTAAAAATGGATAAAGGGTGCAGAGCAACAACTCTATTCAAAGTAGCAGTCATGTTTTCCACAATTAGATCAGAATGAGAAGGAAAAACAGTAAAAGCCTGTGGAATTGCCCCTGCCCCTAAAATATGAGATTCAAATACAGAATTTCTAAGATGGAAAAAGATATGTTGAAACAGTGAAGTGTGGGCAGGAAACAGGGATTTTAGCCTTTGCAGACCATTGACATGCACAGAAACCTATATAACACACTACAGGGAAAAGGAAAACCCCAAAGCGCATAATAGAGACTCTTTAATTTGCATCATACTGAGAAGCTTCTTGGCTTAAATGGCGTTCAAAATAAAGTTAATTGAATGCAGCATGTTGTCAAACTCTGAAATCCTCTGCAGGGCTTCTGCAGTTATACTGCGTTGGCCCAGATTCGGCCCGCCGGCCACGCTTTAGGCTGCTGCCGGGTAGAGCGCAGAGGCTGATGTTTTAGAAGAGTACAATTTAATGAAATGAGGATGGAAACATTGGAAAACAAGCAGGGTGAGAGAGAAAGAAGGAGCAGATGGAGAGCATGTGAAATGGAGAGGAAGGCACACAATGCTGTCGCAGAGGAGCCGGCTGTCAGGTGCTCCTGCTGGCAACATGTGTGGAGACACTCAAATGGACGGAAACAGCAGTTGTTGTGGGGAGGGGAGAGTGTGTTTAATTCATAGTTTCTTAGTCCTCACAGATTCCCCTGGCCCTGTCCAGAGATTGAAGCCAATTTTCTCTCAAATGATGCTGTTGTAGCTCGAGCTGAAGTACATCACACCCACAAAAGAGACACAGAAACTGAAAAAAAAACTGCTGTCGTCAAATGTCTTCGCGTCATCGTGACGAACAAGGAGCCGGTGAAAAACCATGAGAGGCACTTAACGGTGGAGACGCGTACACACAAAGCGGCTTATTCCCATTTTAATGAGGGAGGAATGTATGTAAATGATGTATGCAAATGTGTTGCACAATGCCCCTGCGCAAATACAGTCGCACAAGCCTTGCATGTGAATACAGGAACACACAGACAAAAATACACTCTAATCCTCAACACCCTCTTCTGCTCAATTCAAATGAAAGCAAAGCGGTTTCCTGTTTATTCGCTGCGGTGACACTTTATTGCTTTATAAAGAAAACATGTGCCTCCTTAATCTCTGTTGTCTGAACAATTAGTGATTCATTTAATCGTCCGTCTCTCTAATCCCTCTCCACCAGTCTGCAGGACTTTCCGTCTGAGTGCTTCTCAGTTTATATCAGATTAACTCAGAGCTGTGTGTACCCTCTGGTCGAGTGTTTAAAGTTTATTTCTAACCATCATTAATGGGTCTTAGTTGGATATGTTACGAAGACCGGGGCTACACTTCTACATCGCTGCAGCAAAATGAGAAGTCGGATCATTCGAGGTAATTAAAAACTGGATTATAGTTGCAAATACAACAATATATTAACTACTGGATCACCGAATGAGGTCAAAACAATGCGATAGAGCCAATGGCTGACCGATGGAGCTTTGTAAATTCTCAGTATGATAATACTTTAGATCTGCGTCAACAGGTCCTTAACCTCGTCCAGAAGAATGGATTTGTTGGTCCTGACAGTGGAAATATCTCTTATCATTTTTTATCAATAAACCAATGACCAAATGTTGTTGGTTCAGGTTTAACTTATGCTGCTTTGCCATGCACTAACGTACGATATCCAGCCGGCCTTTGAGGAAAACCACGGTTATAGCGGCACTTTTCCCGTTGGTACGTTGAGAAAAGCAGAATTGTATTTAAGTCTTCGGAGCAGCTTGGAGAATTTCCCCGAACGATTACCGGTAGCTCCATCTCCTTCCTCGACAGCTGCTGTTGAAGAGCCCTGGAGTAACACAATGGACCCGCGTATGAAGTGTTCAATAAGCAATTACCGGACTGTGATGGCACTGGACAGTTTGTTGAGATGTGTGAAAGTGAGAGTACTCCTCAAGGTGTTTCCTGAAAATACGAAAACAAATGTCTCCAGTCATCTTGGCTGGAAAACATCATTAGAATGAATCGACAGCAGTGGGTACGGAGGGGGGGAAATTGGCTTTGACTAAGAAATACAGTAAAGGAAGCCAAAAATCCTCATTCTGTTTTGAGTCAGTCGATGGGTGCTTTTTGTTTAAGGTCTTTATTTGAATAATGTCCGAAAGCTCTTCATGCAACGCTCTGCTTTTCTGAAACTGCATCATTAACTCAAGCGGTCCAGTGGAACGAACATACGGCACCTCAAATGTTTTTTCTGATGTATATATATATGTCTATTAGAAATTCCTTAGCACAGTGTACACTCACGCATTCGTTAACACCACAGTCAGGGACGTTCATTGCAACAACAAATTACAATCAACTGGTCCTGCATCTTCCGACAAACTATTGAAACTAACCTTAATATCTTTCTGCTTGCAGAGTGTTTATCATACGATCAGACAAACACATTTAATAAATCATGAAGCTGATAGCATCTTTATCCCTTGAAGTTATGAGGAAGGAAGACTAAGAAGAGGGATAATTCGGAGCAAAAATGTCAATGGAATGAAAGAGAAATACCCCAAAAAAGGAATGTTTTTCATTTCTCTTCAGGAAAAAAAGGACCAATAAAACCGGGCTAAGCAAGCAAGGTTGTTGGTGTCTTTAGGGCAGAGTGTGTGTAGGGGGGAGGTCAGTGGTGATGACCAAACAGCAGTTGAGTTGCACTCAGTGGGCTCACATTAATCTGACTCGACACGCTGAACCAACTCCATTTTTACTCCCAACAAATCTCCCGTTTTCGCCCGGCTCCTTGACTCTCATCTATTTGTTTCTCTCTGGTGCTGTTGTTATATTTAACTCCACTGTCAGTGCGTAGACGGTTCAAAGCTCAACAACAAACAGCTGTTTGACTATGCTCAGGGTTAGAATGAGGGATTAATGCCACATATGCACACAAAGACACTCAGAACCAAGCTACCAGAAGTTGATTTTTACAAACAACACGTTCTCAATCGCAATGGCTGCTTGGTGAAGACAACTTGCAATAACTTGTAATATCTCAAAGTCCAGGGCAACACATGGATACAAATATGTACGTGAACAAGTTATGTATGTTACTGTACTAGTTCAGTTAGGCTGAGGCATGTAAACTACCTGGGTTAGGTTAAGTAAAGATAATGGTTTGGGTTTGATTTGGGTTAACTTTTTTCTACAGACACAGTTGCACACAGAATATACGTTCAGAAATAGAACATTATTTACATTAAATCTGGATGTACTAAAAACTTGCATACAGTATCTGCTGAAGAGTACTCAGTTTGGTTAAAGTGGATGAGAGGCAGCTTTGTGTACAGATGTGGGGACTGCTGATTCTGAGCTGACATAAATAACAGCATGTTGTTTATTCCGTTTTACTGCTGATTTCTTTGTCTTTATGTTGCTGGTTATTAGGGGTGGGGAAAATCATCGATACAGAAATGCGCCATATCGCATCTTACTATCGCAAAAAGTATAGCAAGTATGGTATCGCATCGTTGGGACACTGGTGATTCCCATCCCTAATATAGGAGCATGGTGAAGGTTACGGTGACTGATTGCTTTTATCAAAGACGGTCTTCACTTTTCATTATGATATTTTAACCTTGCCTCTGCCCTTGTTTCCCTTCCCCCACTGTCTCCCTCTTTCCTGCAGACACGGCCTCGAGAGACTACTACAAGAGCTACCCAATGGTGGACTACACCCACCGCCAGTCCCCTCCCACATTCCAGCCAATCAACTTCCACCCCAAGGACAAGCCCTTCCTCCCGCCGCCCGACATCCACGCGCCGCTGGCCATCACCATCAACGCCTCCCAGATCCCCAAGCCTAAGATCTCCAAGACCAACACCCACCCTCTCACCTCCAGCTCGGCCTTCAAAGCATGGGACCCCAGCAAGAGCCACATGCAGCACCCTGTGGCTTCACACATCGGCATCCAGGGGCCGCAGCACCACCCCATCCAGCAGCAGCAGCAGCAGCATCAGTCGCTGCAGCAACAGCACCACTCGCTGCAGCAGCAACACCACGCGCTTCAGCAGCACCAGCATCAGACGCTGCAGCAGCAGAACAGCCGGCGCCAGGCGTACTCCAACAAGAGGCAGTTCAGCATCGAGACGCTGCCCGAGCTCTTCTCACAGCCGCTGAGCTACGGCCACTCGCCGCACGTGCACCCCAAGCACAAGGGACTGCCCACCAACAGCAAGACAGAGGTCACTGTCTGAACATGGGGACGAATGGGTTAACGGACAGAAGAGGAAACCATGTGGAGTTGTTAGCAACTTCAAGGAAAAGCTCAGATATCTTTTATATCCACAGCCGTAATGGCGAGAAGGGGAGAAAGCAAATATCGTGTATAATTTTTTTTACATTTTCCTCATCATTGTTGACGACAATAATAATAATGTGAGTGATATTTGTGTACTATTACGACCACTGGATCAAAGCAGCAGCAGATAGGCTGTGAAGGTGGCGGATCAGCAGGTGCTGGCTGTGACTCTTTGAACCCGGCCGCTCCGCTCAATAATTGAGTGGCCTCTCAGTGTGTTGGCACAGCACTCTCCCCGTCTTCTCCCCTCAACCCCCTCGAAACCTCTATGATACCGCACCACTACACCAACGCACAAATGCTCAAATATCCCACACACAGACACTATTTACCCCACAAAGTAGCCCACAGACACGCTCTATCTACGTTCTTTTGGGAGACTGTCAGAGAGGCTGGTAGGGGGGAGTGTTCCCCCTAAGACTTTGGCTCCCCATCAGCAGAAACAATGCCATTGT
This sequence comes from Eleginops maclovinus, assembly GCF_036324505.1. Classification (NCBI taxonomy): domain Eukaryota; kingdom Metazoa; phylum Chordata; class Actinopteri; order Perciformes; family Eleginopidae; genus Eleginops; species Eleginops maclovinus. Next base: position 19,648,407 of record NC_086364.1, on the reverse strand, counting down.
GTTGTCAGCTCCCATTGCCCTCCAGCACCTCCGGGGAGTAAGATATCTGCCTTGGAATTCATACAAGCGAGGTGGGGTGGTGGGGGCTGGAGCAAGGTTGGTTATTCATCTCGGTCCAGGGGCAAATGAGATGAGAAGTATGTGAACCGCGTACACACTCGCGCACTACACACTTGTCAAAAACTACAGACGGTTCCCAGCGGTGTCAGAGACCATAGGCACCCCCACACACAGACACACACTCTGAACGCTGATCCTCAGAAACGAGGGGGAAGTGAACAAGCCAGCTCTCTTGTTGGTATTTGTTGGGGTTTGTGGAGCTGCTCATTTCAGTCTCCATCTCTTGGTGGATGTTTCCCTCTGAAGAAACCCCGGGTTTGTGTCACAACGACTAAAGAAAGAGTCCAAGGGTCTCAGAAGGTCGTTACGTTGTAATTGCGTTCTCTACTCCTCTCTGCATGGCTATAGGTTTCACAAATTAGGATGGGTTTGTGTCAGATAATTCTGCGTATCGGACATATAGTTGCACCAGGGAGTGGATTTATGGTGTCTGAATTTAGATCATCACACTTATCTGTAATTAGCCGATAGATCCATTGGTTTCCAGAGACATGATTCCATAATCAAACACCAATAATTAACATTACTGGATAAAGGGAGACAAAATCAGTGATGCACCTTTTCCCAGTATGGCTCTTCCAGGACACAGCTGTTTGATGCATGTGTTTACAGCTGCAATGCTAACGTAATGTGAGAAGCTAAAACCACTTCAGTGTACTGCAATTAACTCCCTACATAAATGAATGACTGTTGGCTCCCAAACAGAAAGCAATATAATTCCTGCTCTCGATGCATTCAGACATAGTTAAACCCTCTAGTTCCTTTGGCATGAGAATGTGTCCAATTGAGTTTTTCGGATATGTAATTTACATGTTGAGTCTTCTTTGCTGGTTTGCTAGCATTAGCCCAGTTAGGACTCTAGTCAAGCTAGTTGTGTTCAGAGTTGTGCAATCTCTGATATTTCCTGGGTTGTGGTGTAGCTCAAACTCCCTTTTTTACCACGCTCGTCATTGTTTACAGTTTAATAGAATTGGATTGTTGTTACAATTAGCCAGTTTACAAGCTAATTTAAGCTAATACAATGCTAAATCCTCGACAGCGCATGATGCTTTACGGCCATTTATTTCTGCCTCGTTCGCTTTCACTACGGACTGTTTACCTGCATGCAACCAAAGCTAGCTTAAACATGATTGGTCAATACTACCCCTACTATGAATCTAAAACCAGAATACTTCCAATTGCAAAGTCATGTTTCGTAGCATTCATATGCGAAATTTGTTTATTTTAGGGATGTTTGAACCTCGTAGCTTCATTGTGTGAACTCCGCATGCGGTCACCATGGCTAACGTTAAGCTAGCTGTTGTTGGACAGTAAATACATCCAAACCATTCGCCTAAATACTTATATTATAAGGTGTGGATGTGGAGACTTTGGAGTTGTTTAAAGGAGCATTTTGGTATATTTCAACCTGACGTGTTTCCAAGTACCAGTACTGTAACTGAATTGTTTTTTATGACCCATAGTGTCACAAAGGCCACATTTAGTGTGAATATGCCAGGTGGAGAAACACCGGAAAGTCTCTTTAAAAGGCTCAGCTGGGCTCAATAATAAATCTAGCCATGTGCTTTTGTTGACCAGTAATGTGTAAAGCAATAATTTTGAAATAAGTAATATAACATTTCCTAAGTTACGTGTCCGACACTGGTAATTGATGGCTTCACTTGCTTTCAGTCTTCAAAAGGCCTCCACAGCACATATTGTCACCTCTTCCTCCTCCTCTTCCTCCTTCTCCTCCTCGGTACAGAGCAGTTTAACAGGCAGTGAGTCTCCCTGAATGAATTCACCTTCATTTGTTATCGTGAGGACACCAGCCATGCCGCAGTGCATATGCCTGGCACATGCTATAGCACATCAGACAGGTGGTGGAACCTAATCAAACGGCAGCGCTTACCAGAAGTCACACACTATTTAGCACTTTCTCTCGCTCCCTCTCCTTTTTTCTCGCTTTTTCTCTCCCTCTTTTTTTTCTGCTTCCTGGCACGCTGTCATCTCCCCCAACCCCCCTCTGTGCATCCATGTCCATGGAAGCTTGAGCGATGGGTACCGAGCACTTTTCTGGCGTTTGGTACCCAGTGATACAAGCTGTTGTAAACCATGGTATTCCAACTTTGTCTTCACTGTGTTCAAGTGTGTGTGTGTGTGTGTGTGTGTGTGTGTGTGTGTGTGTGTGTGTGTGTGTGTGTGTGTGTGTGTGTATGTGTATGTGTATGTGTGTGTGTGTGTGTGTGTGTGTGTGTGTGTGTGTGTGTGTGTGTGTGTGTGTTGGGGGAGAACTATAGTCAACCACCGCATGGCTGACTCCAGATTCACTCCCTGATACACCCTCATGCTCACCCACTCCAGCACTTGAAAGGATACACAAACAGAGGGCGGGATGGATGACCAGATGCTTTGCAATACATTATTCACATCCGGAGATTTGTTGGTACCAACTTGCTACCTTTTTAAATACTGCACCAAAGTGGATCTTATGCAAAAAAGATGTTATTTGATTTATGAATTGATCTTTTTCTCCCAAGCAGAAATGCCAGTCAGCCGAATTCTCCAATTTGCATCCCAATTTAATGGAGCTGTGAATGTACACAAGCAAATAAAGCGAGCGGCGGAGTCAAACTTTAATGAGAAGGAATAAATTAGCAATATAATGTTTGTAATGCCGCCACGGCTTCTCCACTTCACCTCTCCAAGATGTGAAAAACCTGTAAAGCAAGGCGGCTGGAGTGCTGCTGGCATGCTTTTGTAATAAGGGATCAGCGGAGAACGGGGATCATCAATACAAAAGCATGAATGGGATATGCATGGTGTGAATATGCATCAAACACATCTGCGCTCTAAGCCCGGCGCTGCACTGTAGGTTATGTACCAGGGGTTCGTCTCCGCGGCTCACTGTCTCTTTGACTTTTATTCCCGAGAGGTGCCATGCTATTTAAGTGGGTCACTTCATATATATAAAAAAAGTTTTCTGGCCCTCTAAAAAGCCCTCTCAAAATATTCTGTGGGGTCTGTCCTTAATCACTCTGAATGCATTAGAGGTTGAGAACAAACAAGGAATGACAGCAAGTAAACAAGCAATATGTGTCAGTAAAGCAATAAGCGCCCGACCATCCTCACCCTATCCGTATTTCTCCGTCTTGTCTGGAGCCGTCCCTCAGAGTTTGGGTGCTAATGAGGGTCCGGGTGTTCAAACCCAAAGGAGAGATGAGCAAAATGTTGGGCGTGGGAGCAGATGAAGGGTATAAGACGCAGAAAAAAGATGCATAAAAGCTGCTGATATGGCGATGGTTGTTTCTCATTCGGGTTTGTCTGGGGCTCCTAAAAACAATAATTCTGGGTTTTATCCCCTCTGATGTACCCAAACAGAAAGGTTTCATAAGCATGGTGTAACTGTAGCTGAGAGGGGAATTGGTCTTTACTTTCAAACGCACAATTTTATCATCAAAGCTATTGTTGTGGTCGGGTCTTGGAGGACCGAACTCTTGACAGAACAGGAGGTTTAACACAATGGCAGCATTGGCTTCAGGATTTACAATTACAGGAGTGAAGTCCTGCAGGACAAACAGAGCTCCGGGACTGGCTACCAGCAAACTCCTGACAACTTTCTTCAAGTTTCATTGCCTGACAACGTCTCACAACGATTGGCCAACCTGAGTTTAAGCGAGCACTGAACTGCGGACATCGATACATCTTCTCTCGTCGCAAACACAAAACACGATCGTGCTGATGTGCTGGAAACACCCTTTAGTGTTAATTTCCCTGTGGTCAGGCATCCTGGATTTCGTTTCTTCTTCAATGCTGGATGGACATGGATGGACTGCATGGAAAAGAGTTGAATAAATTATACTGAAAAAGCCTCTGATGAGCCACAGTTTTGCCTCTGTTGTGGACAATGTACATACTTGAACACACGCACATACACACACACCAAACACACGTTATATATCTTCCATACAATGTCCACAACTTTGTGGTACGAAACAGGACCAAAAGCCTTGGATCAGGAGAAACTGAGTACACCTAACTGATGCTTAACCGTCCAAAACAGTGAGAATGCTGAGACTGTTTTGGATCGTCAGCTTAGAGTGCTCTTACTCAATCTCTCCTGATTATCAGACAGACTATGGCGTCACCAGCTCGTCTCAGAGCTAACTGACTGTTGTTTGTAAAACTTCCTCTCTATAAAAAGAAACAATGCAAGTATTCTACCGCAGGTTATCTGAATGCAACCTGGTAGACATACTTGGGCTCCATGATCCCTAGCAATATATAGATTATGGTGTATGGTTCAAATTGTTTCTTTGTTTTCTGTCGGTTTGTTCTTTTTGTACTGTGTTTTTTCAAGGGATTAAACTCCTGTCAAAATCAGAAAAAAAAAAGTTAATTTGACCAATGGAAGTGCTTCCAAATGTTATACTCATGGCTGCGCCCCTCCCACCCCTCCCCTTCCCTGCCCCGCTCACACCCACCTTCCTTTACCACCGGAGGATGTCATATGTTTGAAGCTTGTGATCTTTATGAGTTACATTGTGAGGTATACATGCACTCATGTATTTAATGTTAAAAGATATTGCATTGTATCCAAGTGCTTTGCCAACACATTCGCTGAAAGTGGAAAAAGGAAGATTTCTTGTACAGCTTTTGCATCTGCAAAAAAAAAAACGAAAAAGAAAAAAACTCATGCGTTGTTTCATGATAATTTGTAATAGGCAGCAATAGGCTGTCTTGGATTGCTATGTACTACTTGTGTATATATGTATGCTGTACCACTTGTCTGCTGTGAAATTTGTTGACTACTCAGCTTATATAAGGGCTTTTTATAGATATGAAAGCAGACGGGGCAATCTGACGTCACTCTCTGTAACTCAAGACAAATTTCTCTAGAGTTTTTTCTTTTTTGTTTTTAGGGATGGAGGGAAATGGACAGAATTTTCATGCATAAAAAATGCTATATACTGACTGTCTAACTGGCTGAAATGTCTATAGGCACTCATACGACGTTGGCCCATTTGTCCTGTTTGAATAAATCTTTCGAGAAATATAGCATTCATTTGTCAATCTTACCCGTGTGTACCGGCTCTTTCTGTTCATATATTTTAAGAAATCCAACAATGAAGAACTTGTTTTTGACAGTTGAAGGTCTAAACTCCTGAATTTCCCCACATGGATAAATAAAGCCCCATCTTATCTTATCTTATCTTAAAGGAATAGTTTTACCTTTTAAGTTGTTTGCTTTTTCACTGTCTTGGTAAAAGTCTCGTTACATCAAATTGTTAAACACATTTTAAGCAAACTTTTGAAAAAACACAAAAAATAAATGCAAGTAAACAGCTTTTCCATCAACTGGTTTGGAGCCAGAACTGGTAGGTTGATTTTGTTATTCTTGGGGCAGTCTTTATGCTAAGCTAACTGATAGCTTTAGCTCAGACATTTTGAGCATTTCGATAGCAGCAAATATTTTTGGAGTGTCCGTAGAAAGGTGCTGGAAAAATCCCTGGGAAACAGTATTTTAAGTTCCCTCATCATTTTGTTTTTCTAGACATAAAACATGAGTTAATACCCCACTGAAAATGTCTGAAGCCTTTATGTTACAATTGTATTGATTAAATGAAACTACTAAACCTCATCCCAGCGAACATTAGCCGCCTCTAGCTTAGCAGTAAGGTCATGTGGCCCTAATGTAGTTCCTTTTGATAGCCTAACGTTAGCTTTCTGGTTATTTCATTTAAGCTTCAACTATTATAGACGTGGTGTTAATATGTGGAAATGATCTTACTGTGCAAAACATGTAAGTATCATAAAGGTGTCTTTGCCAAAGATCTTATTTTTTGTTGCGATATTTGGAAATAGAATATCAAAATCCCATTGCTTTTTTGTTTAGGTAGCCCTTGCTCTACTGGGTCGATCTACAAAGATATGTCATGTCTTCACCATTTAAACATACAGTTTTTTACTGTCAATTTCCAAAGGCCCTGACATACTGCCCCCTGCTGGTGTGGAGAGTTATTTCATCTCAAGCAGGCGCAGAAAATATATGCTAATTTACTGTTAGCTGTATAGGCTTTGTGGCTTCTTCAAAGTGCTTCTTTTTGGCCAAGACAAAGTCAACTTGGGGCAACACAACAGTGGGCCTCCATCGTTGTAGTTCTTTAAGTCGGTTTGGTGTGTCTTGGCCTTAAAGACTTACTAATTTTACTTCTTTGCATCCAGGAAGAAATCGATGCAACAATACCAACTGTAGCTTTAAACACATCACCTTGCCGATATTTCAGGAAAAGACACTCCTGGATGACATTCATATTGTTCATGCTTTTAGGGGCTTGTTCAAAAGGCATCCAGAGGACTACAGAAATGAAAGGAACAGAAAATGTATGGCACCACAGCAGGGAAAGTTAAGCCACTTCATCTCAAATGAACAGACTGACTGTAATAGACTCATGATGAAAAACAGGCACAGGTTTATTCACAGATGAAAGCTCTTTCCCCTCAAATCTTCCTAATTAAACAGTCGTGACAACAACATTCATGCCAATGCAAGCATGGAAACTACCGCCCCCAACAAACTGCAGCCCAAAAGATCTGCTTCAAGCTTTCATTTGACCCAGTTAGGGAGTTTCCAAGCGTGACGCCCCGCACAACATGCTTTCAGGTTTACAGTGACACGTCAGAAACAGAAAAGCACGTCGATGGTTGAAGAGGTTCCTCATCCTCTGCCATCACCTGTCTTCAGCTGGATCATTTCTATATTTCTCTGCTCTTTCCTTCTCACACAAGGCCTTAAGTATGGATTTCCAAAGAGGCGTGTTGCCACTTAATTTGTTCTGACATCATCTTGGATTTGACTGGATGTTTTTTCTCCCGGTTATAAGCGAGCTGGCAGCGTGTTTTTTAGAGTCCTTAAGTGTGTGATGTCATCCGACAGCACATATAAATTAACTCCCCTATTTCCTGCAATTCCTTTTTTTGCACACACTTGATAAAAGTAGGCTCGATCTTAATGCATTCATACCAGTTTTAGTTTTATCATTTATCGAGCCTGCACACCATATTAATTGACCGACTGTTTCTAATTCATTCTAGCCCTGTGCAACAACATCCTCCCAAATGGATCGATTGACTAATCCGGTTATGAATGTCTGCACTGAGATCTAGCTCAATTTATTTTCAACTGCAGCGTACATTAAACACTTTTTTAAATGACCTAGTTAATCGTTTTTGACACCGATGGTATAATTGCCCATTTATCCCGCAATAACGACTGTAAATTAGACATTTCATTGCTTTTGACAACTTGAAAATCAGACCCCATTGTGTTGTCATTATATTGTACAGGCAAACATTTTAGTAATGCTGCCCTTGAAGCACATGGCTGAGAGAAATAGAGCAAAATAAGCATATCTAATGTGCAAAGAGTAAGTAATGTGTGAAAGACAGGAGTAACAGATGTTCACACATGGACACACACTGCAGCAGAACAGTGTGGGAAACGCTGTCATGTTTATTGTAGAAGCACACAAACAATGTCAACTCCAACGAGCACAAACAACCCAGCTGAGAGGGTGTGTGTCACTGGAGGCAAGTGTATCCTTAGCCTTTAAGAGACACTGAACTGAAAGGCCCTTTTTGAGGTTTTTTTTTTTTACATAATGACACTGCTTTCTCTCCCGGAGGCTTGAAGATAAATTCACAACGCGGCTGAATATTTTAATTCAAAGGGCTTTGAAAATCTCAGCGATGCAAGTACAGAATGAACCTCTAGTTTAGCCTCTGAACAAAAACACAACTTGGGAAACCCTTGCCCCAGTGTGTGTGTGTGTGTGTGTGTGTGTGTGTGTGTGTGTGTGTGTGTGTGTGTGTGTGTGTGTGTGTGTGTGTGTGTGTGTGTGTGTGTGTGTGTGTGTGTGTGTGTGTGTGTGTGTGTGTGTGTGTGTGTGTGTGTGTGTGTGTGTGTGTGTGTGTGTGTGGCAGGCAGGGCAGTGGGCATCATCTCCAGCTGTCAGAAATGTCACAGTTCATTTGTGTGTCTCAGGGGTTTGGACCGAATCCATCACAGAAAGCAAAACACCGTGTGCCACAAACCATGTCCACAATAACACACACTCTCTCTCTCTCTCTCTCTCTCTCTCTCTCTCTCTCTCTCTCTCTCTCTCTCTCTCTCTCTCTCTCTCTCTCTCTCTCTCTCTCTCTTTCTCTCTCTCGCTCTCTCTCTAACTTTCCCCCGTGGTGGGCATCCCGGGGCTCAGTACCAGTGTGTAAATGTTGTTATTCAGGTCAAAGGACATTGGAATATTGCATTAACCATGACTTATTCAAGCATCTCTCCAATTCTGATGCAGGAACTCTGTATTCCAGTGGCAAAGGGAAACCTTTCAGGGAGCAGTTTGCAATTTTTATCTAGGAATTTAATTTAAACAAATCACTGGGACTCAAAGGATGCAATCAAAAGGCTTTATCTCTGTGAATATTTTTAAATGATCATTTTAGAAAGAAGCACAGCTGTTCCTGACAAACAACTGTTCAATAAAGGTGTCCCAGTGAGACAAGACAGGGAGTATTTACAGCTGTGCTTTTGTTCTGTGACATATCTAAAAAGGAGTTAGTATTTACTTTGCGTTTGGAGTCCATTCAAATAATGAGGAAGAGATAGATTTTCTAGGATCTTGGTCCTTTAATATAGAGAACGAGTTGAAAGGTAATCCTTGATTTATAGACGGCATTTAAGATACTAACACACAGTATTGGTTATTTTGAAGCTGCGCCTTATATATTTAACATGAACTATTCATCAAATGACTAAGTTTAGTGTGGATAGTGTCCATCAGTTCATCGGACTGCTTTAGAGTCTTTCAGGGGGTTGTTTTTGTTTTGCTTTCCACCCGCAACAGGACGCTGCTTTCAGCAAAGAAGCTCTGATTATCCTACTTTTTGCTAGAACGAAAAAGAAGATAAACCAGTCAGCAACACGCTGATAAAAAAGGGCAATGCACATCGGCTTAACATCCCATTATTCCAAAGCTGTAGTTTTATATAATATTTTTGGAATCCTGACCTGCTGTACTCTGACATCTTGATTCTTGTGTTGGTCGGGTTGGTTAGGTCTGTGCGTGATGATAGAAATGTGTTTTGATAGGATATGAATATGAGGCTAAACCAATAAGAGTCAGAGAAGCGTGGGTCATTCCTTTCATACCCAGGGAAAAGAATATGGCAACCGGGAATGTCAAATGACGTCTTTCTGCATAAAAATTCAGTGTTTTGACATGAGAGTGTGCATTTCCTGATCAATGAGGCCTCAGAACAATGAGCCTTTGTACTCGGGCTAACGAGCTGTCAGACAAATGGGCTGGCGGTCCAACGGGACATTTTTTGGACTATTGGGGTTTAACAATAATGGGCCATCGTGTGGCATAGCACCAAAGCATTAAGCAGCTAATGAGCCATATATTTTTTTTCAGGGGTTGGCAGGGACAAAAACAGAGCCTAAAGGAGAGCGAATATTGTTGTTAAATGCATCAGGTTGCCTAAAACTGGACTCCAATGAATGCTAATGTTGCCCGCTGGATGTGTAAATAAGTAATTGTTAGCTAACAAGTTTGCCATATCAGCTTTAGGGGATGAAATATCGTCCTAATTGGTTAAAAATACTTAAAGCTGTAGCGCAACATGTTTTAATCTGATTATTGTTTATATTATTTTTCATATGACTGATGTGCTGAAGTGTATCTGCTTATATATTCTACATATACCATAAGCTAAGGCTAGGGCTATGAGATGTAGCATTCATAAGTAAGGTTAGAGTTTCAGAGCAACACACCTTACTTATTTCATCCACTGTTCCCCTGAGAGTAAGATGATGATAAACTAAGAGAGGAGAAAGGGAATCAAGTCACGTTTAGGGCCTGCAGTGTGTCCAGCCAAAAAAGAGAATTCTTCCCATTGCATTATGGAGGCAGCACTGGCATTTTACCAGCCCACCTTTGTGCATCCTAGCGATGAATGGATTTTAACCGGGTACCTGACAGAACCAGATAAGACAGGAGCTGCCACACAAAGCCTCTCTGCTGCAGTCGATGATGACAGGAAAGAGGACTAAATGAATGAAGCGAAGGAAGAAAAAAAAGCTATAGGAGGAGGAGAAGAGGGAGGGGAAAAAGGGAGGAAATATCCCGTCTCTGAGGAAATATTGTCAAAAAGAGAATGATCTCGAGAATGAGACTGAGATAGATAATAGCATGGAGAAGAAAGGAAAGACAAAGGGAATCTGAGAGAAAAGAGAGATGACATTTCCAGCAGCACTGGGAGGAAGAAGGCGAGAGGCGTGCATTTGCCGCAGAACTAACCGAATGTAACATAAGCTGCGGAGAGAGAAAAGAGCTGCACGGGCAGAGGCAGGGAGAACCAGAGGACAGCTTTAAAGCTGGTGCTGCAGGAGAGAGGCAGACAAGCAGAGAGAGCCTGGAGGTTAATCCAGCTAATGCTGTGGTTGACTGGGGAGTTCGCAGCTGGAAACGGGGCCATGGAGAGCCGAGGAAGTGCTTAGCCTGGTGGTTTGATGGGCTAAGTGACATTAAGGGCCAAAAGCATGTGTGTTTCATTGGTTTTCATTTCCAACCAGAGGCCAGTCCACTGAGCCGTTCAATGACACACAACCTTACTTTGTGTTTTCTAAGCTTGCAGCTCGGCTCTAGGGATGTTAAGTCCCAACTGAATTTGGACCAGACAGAAATATCTTTACAACTACTGGATTTTGATGGGTTGCTAAATCCCTGGAGGATCAATTCTCCCTGACAGTCACTCAGCGTTAGGTGGACACTTTTTGTTTTGAGTGGACCTTTTTGATGAAAAGCACAGCCTCAGAGTGCTGCTAGCTGGCTGTAGTCTTATGCTTTGTCTCAATCCACTCACAGCTGTTGTGCACTCTCCACAGGTGACGAGCATCACTGTTAGCGAGCTAGCAAGCTAAAGATGGCAACGAGGCTAGCTAGCATCGATTGTTTGCAGTTCCAGCTCATTAAAGACTGCTCAATGAGCCCTATAGAGTTAAGGTTGGCTTTTTTTCATCACCAGTATAGTGGTACGTTACTTAAATAGTGAAAAAAAAGATGCATAACTTGTATTATTATGGTTTTCTGTTCACTGAACCAAACGCAATTGTGGCCGGTAGCGTATAGCTTCCGTTCTGTAGCCATGATGGCGATGGCTGAGAGGCACAGCATTAATGTTGTTTTTTATCAAACTTTTTGATGTAATAACTCAGATGATGTCATTATTATCTTGAATTAAGTTATTTAAGATACTCTTAGGATTGTTTTCTCTTCTCTTTACCCCATTTTCCCGCTCTTATTCCATCTGTTCATGTGTTTGTAAATGGGTGTGTGTATCCTGGTCTTCACTGTTTTGTCAGGTCATATTTATATAGTAGTAAAGCATAGTATTAGTATTCTCTTCACTTCTGTCTAAGCAGCTTTAATTAGATAATAAGCGGCTGATCATAGGAAATACATTCAATAAAACTGGAATGGTTAAAAGGGAGTTAATAAGAGGCGTTGAGGCATTATAGTGTGTGTGTGAATGGCAGAGATTTATAATCACAGGGGTAACAGTGTGACTCTGAATATCATCAGGGACAGCCTGTTCAATGCATGCGCACATGGGGAGAAAGACACACTGGTGCACACTTACACTCACACACACATAAAACACACACACACACACACACACACACACACACACACACACACACACACACACACACATATACACGCTCTGCTCTTTTATTCATACAATATGCATTCATTAGCATATCATTTTCCCTCTTCTACTTTGCTCTGCATTCCAAAGACATGTCTCTCTTTCTTCCTTGCGCTCTAATCTTCAATCAATAAATTCTCTTTCATACAAGTATGCCCACACGGCTACTGCCAGCCCGACACACACACACACACACACACACACACACACACACACAAATCTGCAACTCTGCAGGACTGGCCAGCAACAGCTTCATCAATCTGGTCAGCTCTCTGTCTCCGGCCAGCTGTCAACACACAGTCAGGAGTGTAACAGGCTGACAAAACAGGTTTAAGTGTGTGTGTGTGTGTGTGTGTGTGTGTGTGTGTGTGTGTGTGTGTGTGTGTGTGTGTGTGTGTGTGTGTGTGTGTGTGTGTGTGTGTGTGTGTGTGTGTGTGTGTGATTGTGTTACTGTGTATCCTATTATAAATAAATATAGGATAGCAATTTAGATTACAGCTCACAGTATAATTATGATGGGTATAAATGAAATGCCTATACTGAGACACATCCATCAAGACGAAGCGTTGAAAATGTGTTGTGTCCTTTCCCAAGAAATGTTTTAGGTAGACAGGCTTTTTGTATTTCAGTGTATTAACCTTTATATGTACAGGTTATGATATTTACAAAGTACCAGGGGTGGAATGGAGCATACATTAGGGTTGCAAAGGGGCGGAACATTTCCGGTAAGTTTCCGGTAAATTTCCATGGGAAGTTAAGCTGGGGAATTTTGGAAATATTCCATATTGGAAACTTCATGGGAATAATGGGAGTTATGGGAATTAATGGGAATTGATGCGATGGCATGAACAGATATATAAATAGTTAGGCTAGCTAAACAACTGGAATGATCTTCAAAACATGTTGCAGGAGGCAGATAAAAACAGCATCACGTTTGAGGTAGCTAGCGTCTTTATAAGAGTGCCTCATAGATGGTAAATGAAGTGTTGCTAGCTATGGCTTATTTAGCATCTAAGTTATCAGCTAGCGATCTACTAGATGAATGCATCTGTCTGTGATATTTGCAATTTAAACATAAAATAAATATATAACCCCATAAAATCACCAAACCTTACTTCACTTCGTGTAGTCCACAGGCTCAAAAGTGTGGCTTCAATAGTCTTGTGCTTTGGGCTCAAAAGTGTGGTCCAGTCTTCTAGAAATCATATGTGCATGTGATGGAGGAATGCACAGTGCCTGTAGGGAGTGATGTCTCAATAGCCATGCAGTAAGCAGTGTGCTATGTGCATGTGATTGAGGAATGGCATGGACATACTTGAACGGCATCTGTTTGTTTTAGTCAAGATTATGCTGAAATATACAATACTTTCCACTACTATATTTAAGTTCCCTATGAAGAGCCAACCTTCAATTTTGAAAGTGTATTCCCATAAATTCCCATGGAAACGTTTCCATCTTTGAAAATTCCTGGAATTTTGCAACCCTAGCATGCATTTAGTTATGTACTTTAATATAAATGTGAGGTACTTCTGCTTCACTTTAAGATCTCTTTCTTAATGCATGTCCTACTGCATCTCAGAAGCAATTATTTTACTTTCTACTACAATCCATTGAAGCTTAAGTAACATTCCTGATTGCAATCAAATTTTTGATCAAATAAAGTCATAAATATACATATATGATAGTAATTGAAATTCTTTTGCAGGAAAAGTTGCAATGTAATCTGACACAAGCTATATTTTCTTGTAAGTGTTTGTGTGCTCTGTGTATATTTTCAAATCACGTCATCCCTCTTTCAACACTATCTCTAATAAACACACTCTCTGTCCCAAAAATATCTTTTAGAAAAAGGAGATGGAGATTAGCTCTGACAATACAGGTAAAAGGAGAGTTGGAGATGTGCCATGAGAGGAGAAAAGTAAAGATGAAAATGAATGATTTACAACAGTTGACAAAATCAGGAACGAATTGTGAAGGTGGAGAGTGTTTCAAAGTGGGGATGGATGTGAAGATCTGTTATGAAAGAGTGGTGAGGAGGAGGTATAAGGAGAAAGAAAACAAAGTAAGGAGGCGGAAAGAAGGACAGTAAGTGAGATGAATAGAGGAAGAATAAAGGCGAAAAGAAGGAGAAAAGGTTTAGGTGAAAGATGCAGAGCGAGGAAGAGGAGAGTCCACAGGCATCATGGTGCCATTAGATGGATGTACTCCATCAATCTGCTCCGTCCAGTGCTTCATAAACTCAATTAAACTGCAGGCCTCCTGAGGAAGAACACTCCTTCTCCAGCCATCCATCTGAATCTCACTCTCCACCCCCACCCCCCCTCCTCGGGAAATCTACCGGTTTGTTCCACCGATTCTCCACCCTGTCCCTCCACAACAGCAACCTCCATTGTTAGTGGCAATATAACAAAGGGGAACTTAAAAATACCGCCGCTTCCCATACATCATTTACACATTATTTGTCATGATTTGAAGAACGAACGATCAGAATTTGCAGCTTTATCTGATTCCTAAATGCTTCATACCCTTGAAAGCTCACTGTCGAGAAAAAACATTATTATTTAGGGCCAGATTTTACAAAAGACCTCCATTTTTTATTACTGCAGTGACAAGGCGAAGTCAGAGTTGCTCTCAGCGCCAGAACAACAGGCGAATAAAAGGAAAGAAAAACAGAGAAATGCACTCCGGACCACTTCATAAAACGACGACAAGCCCCAATCAATACGTCTACTTTAAAGGGGAAATGATGGGAGATGGAGCGGTGGGCGGCAGACAGCACATAAAACCTGACGGATAGGAAGAGCCAAGACTGACTGCACGAAATTAATTAAACTTAAGGAAATTCATGGTGATTGGACACATCCATAATTACTCTTTCTTGATCGTGTGTGTGTGTGTGTGTGTGTGTGTGTGTGTGCGTGCGTGCGCGTGTGTGAGATGGAGGTTTCATCACGAGTAGAGGAAGGTTGTGAGTAGCTGAAATTAAATGTAGTGTGTGTTTGTGTGTGCTCTTTTTAAATTGACTGTTTGGAAGTAAAGCACCTCGCTCCCAGTGTGCAAACCAGTCAGTCATCAGGTATCAGTCTGTCAGTAGTCTCTCTGACCTGAAATCAACCACCATTAATCAGTGAGTGTCTGTTTGGGAGCTTTTTCTCCCTATATGTTCTCCAGTATAGCGTTGCTGAGTAGCTCCATTTTTCTTTACATCTTTACTGAGCTGATCCATGCTCTTACTGGGAATTGCGCGTATTGATCAAGCAAACAATAGATATAATTGCTAAGAGGGATTGAGGCACTTCATTTAGTTCTCCCGCCTGCTTTGGGAACGAGCCGGCAATCTTTAAGTCACAAACCTGATTTACAATTGACCCAAATGATGCTGGTTTTTTAAGCAATGCTAGCTGTGTTGCTCTAGAATAGCAATGTCTCAGCTCAAGAGTAAAGTACCTCAACAACAATTGTGTAAAGACATTCATAGTCCCTGGAGGATGAACCCCAATGACGTGAATGGTGATATCATGACCTATTGTTACACCCTGCCCAGTGTCCGAAAAATGACACTCCCGTACATCAAAACTGCATTGTCAATTAGCTTTCCGAGCAAAACCTAATGTGACTTAAGGTTTCCATTTTCTCAAATCAATCCATTGCCATTCTCTTCCTCTCCACCAGATGTCCTCACTCTCAGATCCATCCACTCCCTCCTGCCCTATAGTAACCCCTTTACCTCAAGTCCCAGTCACCTGATCTTCCCCCATACCTGCCCACATGTTCCCACTTTCCCTCATCAGGCCTGCAGGAAGTTAACCAACCATTATCCACTCATTCATAGCTAGATTGTCAAAGTTGCCAACATCTGTTTATACCTGTATCCTGTTACCTGAAATCCTTTCTTCAAATTCTGTGCCTGATCCACGGACTGGGGATTCTCTACCAAACCCATTGGATAAGTTTGAATGTCTGGACTGCCTTCCTGCCTGTGTATGTACTCCATTTTGCCATTGCAACCCTGAACTGTATCAGTCGGCCTAGGTTGTTTACATTTGAGTCATCTCCATGTTGCCCCTCTCTCATAAACCTTGACATATAACCTGCAAAATGTATGACATTCAACATGTAACACAACTGATAGCATGCTAACACGCTAAAGTTGATGGGGAGCCTGGTAAAAAGTATTCCTGCTTAACATAGCAAGTTAGCATTTTGTGCATGTTAGCTTGCTAAAATTAGCATTTAACCGAAAGCAATACAAGCACAGCCACATGTAGACTTAGGGCACCACTGGTATTGTTTTCCTCTTGTGACAGAAGAGGCAGTCACGAAACAGATGGCCATTTTCCCCCATTTATATCAGTTGCTCCATTTGGCGTTGTGCCTTGTGTGATCCCATTGGAGGACGGTTTGTTGTTGTTTTGGAGTTTCATTTATTGAAAACTCCTGTACTGGATTAGCAAACTATAGACTTATATTATTATATTGCTTCATTTCAATTGTACTCAATTCTCAGACTGACAGTTTCATCAGAGGGAAAGTGACTCTTACAGCCTCAAAGGCAACTCAAAATCTTCCTCCCACCATCCAATTCATTTGTGTAATTGCCTGGAAAGACAATATTCTCAATCAAAAGTAGGAAATAAGTTGAATGAGCTCAATCCTTTGTGAATGTAATGGCACCGTTGACTACAGATGCTTCCACAGCCTCTCAGGTAATGTTCACACAGATGGAGAACACGGGAAAAGGAAACATTAGCTGAGAGTTACTCATTTAATTTCTCTCTTGACATCTGCTGAAATGGCTTAAACAATTCAGAATTATATCGTATTTGAGGCACAACACCACAGGAAAAATACTAAATTACACTCCTCAGTGGACATTGAACACTTGATATGTTGAGTAAATGGCAGCAAAGGAAAGGAAACCTGCTGTTCATGTTAGAATATAATAAATGTATCCTGGTAAGAAGGACTATCTGTCTCCCTTTCATTCTTTTTTCATATGATCAAACCCCAAATGCGCTTGTTTTTCTAATCCAAAATAGGTATTAAATTCAGAACAGATCCTTAGAGAGCAGTAACTCAGTGACTATGATTGAGTCCTGTCAATCTCTATCACTACTCTCTCTGTGTTGCGTTCAACTCATCTACCTCAGGAACCACTACAGTCTTTTCCCCATTGCTGGACTGGCAATATTTTCTCTCAATTGCCACCATTAATCGCATTCATGTGAAGCTTTTATGTTCCCTCTCCACAATAACTAAACCCGTGTCCCGCAGCGAATCAGTCAAGCAGTTATTTTGTAGTGAAGAGCTGAACGATTGACAGAAAAAATGGAACATGGTATCAGAAAACAAATAGGGTTTGAAACAGAACAATCTGATGTTTCGATTCAATGTCTCAAATCATATCCATAAAACGCCAAGTGCAGATCAACAATATTGGAAAAACATTCAAGTGCTGCACGCCCGCAGATGTCTTCGATTACTCCTGCTGATGGGATGTCTTTTCAGGCTGGTTGAGATATGTTGGAAGTTTTCTCAGGCCTCACGATTGTACTCATGGTTAACATAAATGGACTTGAGGCTAAAAGGCGAAGAAACCTTATTTTATTCCTACTTTTTGTTCCCCTTTTCTCGGTCATTTGAATAGACTGTATGTAGAAGCTGATCGCTCATCGTCACGTCACGCATTAGTTTTTAAAGCTTCAATCTTGTGTCTTTTTACCAGCATTGACTACAGTAGGCCTATGTGTGGATCTGGCTAGTGCTAGCTGGCTGGTTAGCTTGGTTAGCAAGCTGCATCTGTAATTCTGTGGGATGCTAATATTGGCTAGCAAAAAAACAGAGAGTATTTACTGGGAAAAACAACTCCTCAGACTGTCTTTAATTAAAACCGAAGACTGAATAATGGCATGCTGGTGATAGCGCGGTCGTACCTGTCAATCAGGAGGTATAGCCACGCCCTAAAGCATTCCCTGCTGTATGTCAAGCTGAATAAGCATCAAAACTAGTAATTAAGACCCTTAAACTCAGCAATAAAAGGTTTAATTGTTCATATCTGGAGTCAAATTGTAATGCAATCAAACTCTATTCAGTAAAAATGTGTATTTGTGTTAATATAATTTGTTTAACTGAAAAAAACTGAGCACTCCAACCAGCATTTAATATAAAATGTAAAACTGCTAATGGAAATGAATGTTTAATGAAGCAACTGTTTAAATAAATACAATATTTAATTACCTAATCACTTGAATTGTGTTTTATGCAAATAACCATTTGTTAAACTGGAGCCTTGGACGAGGGGCGACATTTAGAGAATATTGTCCCTCTTTCAATAACTCCTAATGGCTGTCCTTCATCTGCTTATAATAAACCAACTTCCACATTTCTTCCACGTGTTTTTCATTTAAAGGAGTCTCTTTTATTTAACCCTGCGTCGGATTAGATTAACATTCAGATTTACAGAGCACCAATCGTTCTGATCCCCCATGCAGGTCCCACCTTTTAATCAGCTACACCGGGCAATATATCTGGCACCTTAGAGCAGCTGAATTAATTTATTACACTCCGCTTTGCAGCTAGTTGGCCTGCCTTTCCCTCGTGCCATAATAAACAATTCGATCCCATTCGCTTGAGTTAAATCGATTCAGTCCAACTGTCTTTGTGATTGCTGAATGAGGAACAATAATGCCAAGGCGTTTTTAGCACATAATCAACATTGTTTTAGAGGCTGAATGAATCCCATCCTCTCTTGTAGGGGGAGGATTAGAGATTAAAGATTGTAATCATGCAGCAAATTCTGACACTTTAGCTCTCCAGTGTTCAGAACTAGTAAATTACATTGTTATTTATAGATTATCATTATCAGCACTGATGACTAAAACATGGAGATTTACAGCAATAGGGAGTTGAGTGGGGGAAATTAATTACTGCTGTGAAATACATCCTCTTATTTCAGCTATCCACTGGAGAGTTATGACCGCTTTTAACTGGTTTTGTCTATTATGTTAAACTGATCTCATTCCCTTTCTGTGCTTTTTCTCAGCCGTCCTGTACGTCCATCACTCTGTGCCTCCGTCTCCATGCATTGTGGGTGAGAATCTGTTGTTTTGGGGTCAGGTTGAGAGGATTCGACTGCTGTGTTGAGCTGACTTTGGCTCCAATTAACAGAATACCACTTGACAGCAGCAGAATACAAAGTGAGAGCCACTGCGGCTCAGTGCCCCGTATACTCCCTGCTATCTAATTCTCTCTCTGTTTTCCCCTTCCCTCCCCTCTGACTCTGATAAAATCAATCTTTCATGATCTCGGTTGCGGGAAAAGGCCACATTGCAGCAGCAAGTAGCAAAAGGCTACAGCATGTACAGCAAGTGTGCATTTCAACACCGGTAGCCAGTGATGTTTAAAACATGAAACACATGGCCCCATGAAGAAATAGCAACAGGAGATGCAGCAAAATTACTCAAATATTTCAAACAAAAACCTATAATATGCAAAGCAATGATTGTGACATATGGAGACAGTTAGCCTAAGAGAATCTAGCTGTGTATATGTACGTATTTATGTATACTTCCCCTCAGGTCTTTTTTCTTGTGTGTCTCTATCTTATTCTGTTTGTGTGTCCCTACGTCTATTCTGTTGACTCAGCTCAGTGTGCCTTCATATCCTTCGCTCGCTGCGCCGTCACTTGGTTGCTCAGGGCTGCTTGTTTCAGCTCATCAGTAAAGTGAACTGTACAGTGCAGAGCTCGGCTCACTGCAGCTCTCCGGCTCTTTGCTCGGATCTGAGAAAGCATCCAAACTTTGTAATAGAACAGCGGCTAATTTTATCCACTCTGAGCAACTGCAGCACAGTTTGTAAGAATTGACGTACATTTAAAAAAATCTTTAGCCATCTAAATTGACACCTTTGGCTTACAACTCTTCATTTCAATGCAACTAAAAGGCTAAACACTAAAAGATTGTAAAACCACAAGCCTCGTTCAGCATCTTAAGAGTTTTGAATATTTTTCAATTAGTAATACAAAACCAAAATCGTGTGAGCAATGATTTAAACCGAGTTCATACGCGCTAAAGTTAGCTGCAAATAGAAGCACGCCAGGCTAGCTTCGGTAGCTAACCACCAAAGTTAGCATTGCCAGGAGCATTCAAAATGCTGCATTTGGCCAGAAACTACATGTGAGGTTTCAAGTTGCATTAGTGTAAAAAAAAAAAGGCCCTTTGGTATAGCTCATTCACTGTATATCATTTCCCTACTGCATGGAAATCAGTCAGTATTATATCAAAGTGTACTCGTTGCCTTTAGCCACACTGAAAGATTTCATGTCCCTGAGCATTCGCGTATACTGTGCATGCTAGATTAAACTGTATGAAGGGCGAATCTGAGAATAGAAACATTAAGAAATGCAGAATTTAAGTTCTAGCATAGATGGGAAGGTCAGCTTTTGTTTATCTCTGCAAAAGGGCCATGAGAAAAAAGGCACTGATGAATCCAGGAAGTACACATCATAACGAATGAGACGCAATCAGGAAGCTACGTGCGCCATCGGCTTAATAAGGCTCCGTTTCTGCCCATAGACGCTAAGAAACAACCCCAACTTTAAACTAAAATGTTGTCAAAGAAGTAGTTCTTTTTTAACCTGAGTCAGACAGAAATATATATTTGAAGGAAACTAACTCATGGAGCTGACGTTAGCTTAATTAGCTAGCTAGCAACATGACGTAACTCTGCTTCTGTCTTTCCTCGTTTTTCATATTAAAGCACAAGAAAAATGTGTGTCAGTTGCGACAACAAAATATTATCCAAGTTTGGGAATTTGGGAATGCTGAAATACATTTTTATCAAGTGGAGAAAAATGTCTACAGAAAGATCAGATGTGATTTCTCCTTTATTCACAGAAAGGCTCTGAGATCATCAGTCATTCATGAATTCAAGAAGTCTCTTTGAAAAGATGTCCTATGGATAAATGATCGTGTGGTTTACTGCGGCAGGAGGATGTAGCTTGCTCAGGAATAAAACATTTTTGGTAACAGCTAAGACTCTTAACTTTCTCATGTAACCGTTATTTCGGAGAGAAAAATGTCTTCAGTTAATATGGAGGGAAAATGGCCCTCAAGACGTATTGAAAGGGGGCAGTTGTTCTTAACACCGATTTAAAATGATGAGTGCTTATTTTCTCTTCAACAGCAAGAACTTATTTCCCTGTTTCTTTTAGCTCTTCCTTTTTTATGTTTTGTTATAGGGACACTTCTTTATGACATATTCCGATCTCTTGCATATTTCCCTTTCCGTAAGTCTTATTTTATTTGTGTACTTCTACTTAATTTCTACTGCTTTGTTGATGTAGTGTCTTGACATTCTTCCCATGTGTGACATCCTCCTCTACATTCTCTCCTGTCGTTTTGAGGTATAACTCAAGGTTTTATCCACAGAGTCTTAACCTTTTCAGCTTGACATCCAAAGCAACTCCTAAGTATTTCGTAAAGGTTAAAAACACAACCTGTGGCCCCGGCCGTGGCACGACTGGCTGGGGCACCTGCACCGTATGCCGGCGACCCGGGTTTGATTCCCGACCCGTGGTCCTTTCCGGATCCCACCCCGACTCTCTCTCCCATTTTCCTGTCACTCTCCACTGTCCTATCCGATTAAAGGCAAAAAGCCCCCCCCCCAAAAAAAACACAACCTGTGAGGGCAGTCAATTAGATCACTTCTCAAGGGCTACAAACGAGATGAGTGACTTGACAGCATCCCACCTTGACTTAAGGCCAAGCCATCTTTCTACCAGTCCTTCTTCTAGTTCTTTGCTGCCCCGCTGATTCCGTGTCTGTCAGGTTCCCGTTGTGTGTCGCGCCCTCGTCTCTCTGATGGGCAGAGTCCAAGACGCTCCACTGCCCACCAGCCCATGCAAGTCATTACCTTTGGTCCCAACAGCCTGTGAGTGTGTGTCCAGTGATATTTTAATCCTTGTTTTAGCGGTTGTTGATACTGCTGTCTTTGTCACAATGATACCCTAATTCCAGGCTGTAGGAATGTTTCGAAATTTGGAAAAATATTCAATTTGCAAATGTAATGCATGTACAGTATTAATGAAGTTACAGCTAGCAGCCACTTAGCTTAGCACAAACACAGGAAACACAGGGAAACAGATAACTCTGCTCTGTCTAAGGTAACAAACCGCCTGCCAACGCTCCTCAAGGTTACTTATGTCGTGGTTTTATTGCATGGTACAACTTGAGTCACTTTTGGTACCGAGTTTGTACTCTATCTTGTTTTTCACTATGGTTAGCACCCTTCAGAATAGTAAGAATTCATAGCTGATGGCATAGCGACCCCGCGGTAACTGCTGTAACATCATCTTCACAAGAAATCCTTTCACCTTCAAGCAAACAGAAGAATATCTGTATCAATACATCTGCACCTGTCTGTCTGAATTGACATTAATACTAAGCTCATGCACACTTTCGGCTTTAGTCAATGATGCAGACTGTACGTATAGAACCACCATTACCCACATTTATTCAAGCTGTCCATAAAGAAATGGAAATACCAGTTGGAATGAAGTGTGGTTAGGGAAAATGTGCATGGGTTGATCACCAGACAAATGCAGATCCTTGATTGCAGTATTAATGGAACTGCATGCATGACCGAGCCGTAGATGCAGAAATGATTTTGAAGGCTTTAGTTTATTCAATGAATGAAATCCTCCCTATCGTTCTCACGGGAGGATCCTCCGGGTCACATTGAAGTTTTAGTCTCCCGCTCGGGGATTCTCAAGCAGAGAAACTGTCAGAGCAGTGATGTCCCAGCATCAACTCCAGGGAGGTAATTAGAGGACCGCTGGTTTGTGTAACGCTGTGGAGGAGACGCCAAATCAAAAAGGAACATACATATTTGATGTTACAAAAAAAGATAAACACAGCAATAATACCACGCACACACAAAGCCACTGGTTAGTGTAACAAAGTTTCACCAGTTTTTGTGAAAGTTTGATAAAAGTGTAGGTTTGTTTCTCTGATTGTTCAACAGTGTTGACAGTTTGGTTCGACAGAGATATTTTTTGTTAGCGAGACAGCTCAAACTCCTTCTGGAGGAACTGTTAATAATGGCTCAACAACTGAGCCCTTGTGAGATGTTTTTATTTTCTGCTTCTCTCTTGTTTTTCTCCCTGATGACAGGGACAGTTACTGTCATACATAGCTTTTATGTGAAGTTGCAGTGTATATGTGCACGTAAAATATCACTCTGTATCGTTTCTGGCAGATGTGAAAGGAAGATCTGAAAGTAAACATGCTCTGTTTTTGACAACAGAGTTGCTGCGTTGCTGTTATTTATTCTCTGTGCTACGGTTCATTCTGTGACCCCCTCAGATTATATGACCTGGTTTTCAATAGCAGCTTTATTGCCATGACAAACATCATTAAGATAGTCCCATACTGTATTTTGATAGCAGGTAAATGAGTATTACTTTATTCCAAGGCATCTATACGTTGCTGTTTCTCATTAGTGTATCTGTGCTGATGCTGGTGCCTCTCTTCCAACAAACTGTTGTAATTACAGAAAGCAGACTTGGCAGCTCTTTGAGATGGATCCGTAGCCAGTGTTTCTATAGTTGATCTCGCGGGACGAAAGAGAATATAGTGCGCGGTTGTGGATGAAATGTTTCCTCTGAGGAGACATTTGTGGGATGCACAGAATTGCCTTCATGAGGACTGCCAGATGGCGAGTCATCCGTCTGTCTCTAAAACGCACCAGAATCTGTCAGCACTCTCTCTCTCTCGCTCTCGTAAATTACCTCTGTTGACTTCTGTGGACGCCCATTGTTTTTGAATTGCATGGCGTCGACCCTGCTCAAACAGTGGCATACTGGATTTATTACAATCCCGTTATACATCCCACTGCTGCTGTGAGAGTCGAAGCCTTTTGGACACAAGTGTGTATGTATGATTACCGTGTTGTCCTTGGGCAAGACACCTAGCCCCTAATTGCTCCCGACAGCATGGGTAACAGTGTGGGAATGGGTAAATGCTGACTTGTATGTAAAGTGCTTTAAGCTCTCGCAAATATTTGAAAATCACTTTATAAATGCAGTCCATTGATTATTTATGATACCTCAACGTCACACTGGTCGTAGGTGCACTTCAGAGATTACGGTCGGATCAATTGCAAGGCTGTTGCAGAGGAGGGACCGAGTCAAGTCCAAGTCACAACAAGTCATAACTCTCCTCTACCTGCATGTTTTCATGCTTCTCATTTGCAGGTCCATATTTGTATTCTGTGTCTCTACTGTGACATGTCTCCATGCTTTAATGTTCAGAAAGCTCTTTATTTTTCTCATACTGCCTGTGATGCAGCACCTCTTTTCACCCTCTGTCTGAAACCAGAGCCCAGTCTGCTCTGATTGGTTTGCTGGCCGGCTCTGTTGTGATTGGTCAACCGTTTAGAGATGTCCTACCCCTTGGCCTATCTGGTACAATGTGTTGGAGAGCCAATAGAAGCCAAAAGAAGCTTGAGTGTTACACAGTGAAGTCCCTCTGGAGGTAACTAACACGCTACAGGAAAGGGAAAACCCCAAAAGCCTTAAAGGGACTCTTTAACCCTTAGATGCATAAGTGGGTCAAAAATGACCCGGTGAGGTTGTTTTCTTGAAATATCTTCGTAATGAAAAATTGTTATCATTTCATATTCCAGGTATTCCTCAAAAAACACGTTTTTGATATAATGCCATTTACATTTTTAACTTACCTTTTATACATTTTAAGAAATTGTAGTTTTTGTATTACTACCCCAAGCTTCCATAAGTGGGTCAAAAATGACCCGCATGCATTTTCTATGGAATCCAATGGGAACCTTTGATTCTTATCAACTGTGGCTGTCAGGAATACATTAACTGTGGACCACACAGACTATATCAGAAGTGTCACCCCTCAGGAAGATTATTTTACACAGCAAGAGCTGATACGTGTAAGTATTATCTTCATATAATATTGTGTGTGTGTCTTTCATGACTGTTGTTATTATTATGTATCAACAAATTAGCCTACTTTATAACTAGCTAACACTAGCTAGCTAACTATGATAGCTAACATTACTATATGTATTGTGTGTGTGTGTGTGTGTGTGTGTGTGTGTGTGTGTGTGTGTGTGTGTGTGTGTGTGTGTGTGTGTGTGTGTGTGTGTGTGTGTGTGTGTGTGTGTGTGTGTGTGTGTGTGTGTGTGTGTGTGTGTGTGTGTGTGTGTGTGTGAGTGTATTCATTTATATAGCTACATATTGATCTATTGAAAACATTACTCTTATGTTTCCTCATCCAAGGTGTCATGGCTGCTAGATACACAGCTGAAATGGTCCTACAGATGCTGGATGATGGAGAGGCAGTAACGGGGTTGGACTCCGAGTCTGAAATTTCTGATGATGAGGACCCAGACTATTGTCCAGGTGGCAGTGGCAGTCGCCCACCTGGAAATCCAACTGAACAGGATCAATCTGACTCAGAAGATTCCTCTTCTGTGTCTTCTGAAGAAGAAAGTGTCCAAATCATGTCCAACAGAATGAGTCGGAAGGGCTCTTACTGGAGCGAGTTACCTCCCACCCAGGGCAGAACACAGAGCCACAATATCCTCAGAAGTCGGTCAGGGCCTGCACAAGGGCTTAGCACCACTGTCTCACCAAAAGATGCATGGGAGCTCTTTATCACTGATGATATAATACAAGAGGTGATGAAGTGCACAAACTTGGAAGGACGGAGAGTAGCAACAGCTAGAGGAAAAGAATGGAAAAATGTCACCAAAGATGAATTCATGGCCTTCATTGGATTGACCCTGCTTGCAGGAAGTGAGAAGAACTGGGATGTATCAATCCATGAGCTGTTTGGGAGTCCTCTACATAATCCCATGTACAAGGCTACTATGGCTGTTGGAAGATTTGAAGACATTCGCCGTACCTTGCGCTTCGATGATAAGAGGACCAGCACCCAGAATTCAAGAGCGGCATCACCAATGCACGACGGCTCTTCCTCAAAGAGCTGTCAAAGGAGCTTGTCACACCACACATGAGGAGTCAACTGGAAGGCTGCCCCCAACTGCAAACCCCGATTATTGAAGCAATGGAAAGGTGTGGGATGACAAAAGCCACAACCCAGCCACAGAAAAGAAGCAGACAGGGCCAACCAAAGAGAAAGAGGTGTCAGATCTGCCCGAGTAACAAAGATCGCAAAGTCAACAATAGGTGTGGGAAATGCAATGTACCTGTGTGGAATGATCACAGCCAGAAACAAAATGCATACAGTGATGAGACAAGAAGGCAAAGCAGGGAAAAGAGAGAGGAACTGTCAATAACTGGACAGTTACACACATACATACACACAAACACACACACACACACACACACAGACACAGACATAGACACACACACACACACACACACACACACACACACACACACACACACACACACACACACACACACACACACACACACACACACACAATGGATGTTGACATTTTTCTATTGCTGTTCTGGGTAATTTTCTTTTTCAAAAATGTTAAAAAGTGAAAAATAAAGATATTTCAAACATGAAATCATTGTTGTGTGGTCCTGAATATAACACTAAATATTATACAAGTGATTATTCTTAACCAAATTGACAAAAATGGCATAAAAACACATTGATTCTAATATGGGTCATTTTTGACCCACTTATGGAAGGGTGTAGGGTCCAGTCACTCGTGCATCTAAGGGTTAAGCTGACATTTGGGAGTCTGACTCTAGTCACGTGATTCCTCCACACCTGCGGTATTTTGTCCAGCTGTCAACTCTTATAAACTTAGTGTAAATAATTAAACAAATGTGATTAGCCTGCCACAGCTTTATATTCACTTGTTTGCCGGACTTCAGGCTAACATCTCTACCTCGAGTGTGCCTCTACTTCTAACAAAGTAATCATCTTCACAGCTGACACTCCGGTGTGCACTTCACATTTGATGCATTGAAGTGGACGCTCCAGTGCCACATCTGTTCACATAGTCTAAAATGTGTACCTCCGAGTTACAGGTCTCTCTCAGAGCCTCCACATCAGGGAGCACACGGGCTGCGTGCTGTCGATGAGTCAGCTTTTGCGGCACTCAAATTGGGAAAATCAATATAGAAATCCTGGTGTAATGAGGATATACTGACTGTCTTTTGAAAACTAAAAGCTACCTGATTTCCATTTGTCATTGTGATACATTTGAAGGGCGTTTTAAGTCTCCTTCACTGTAACAAATAGTGTTTCCAGGTGTCTCTTATGCAAGACTGTGACGGCTTACACTGGGCTTCAAATTAAGAAAACCCATTTTTTAAAATCCTGTCATATTATACCTTCTTGACAAACACCATCGGTGTCATAACAGCTGCCTGTTACTTCTGTCGGATGCGTTTTGAGCTGGTGCCTTCAAGTGGAAAATGTGAGTAATGCAAAATCACAAATAACTCTGTTGCCATTCAGAGGGTACTGAAAGCTCCCAGGCTTGTTATTTCACAGTCTCTACTGAGCAATATTATTATTATAATATTATGTCTGGGAGTTCCTTTCTGAAAGTGGGCCATTGTGTTAGGAGACATTTTTTATTGGGATCAAGATGATAGCAGGTCTCGATGCTGCCACAGCCAGTGTGTTCATTAAGGACCATTCCACCCCGAGCTATCAGGTAATTAGTGTTACCTTCTCTTGCTTCCTGCTCTTTTCTGTCTCCTCTAACCTTCTTTTCTTCTCCCTCTCTGTCCTCCAGCCCCCCCCCCCCCCCCCTCCTTACAGGTCTGCAGGCACCATATCAGGTCCCTGTAGACACCACTGCTCTACAACTACACAATTCTCCTAATGAGCGACAAAATGGGTTTTCAGCCCCAATTCAACTGTAACACTGACTCGTGTGTGTGTGTGTGTGTAATAGATACACAAAGGCAATTTCCTGTGCAGGGTTACATGGTTGGCTTTGGACTGATTGACCTACACATGATATTTTCAAAATAAAAGACTGACTAAGGGG
This sequence comes from Eleginops maclovinus, assembly GCF_036324505.1. NCBI lineage: Eukaryota > Metazoa > Chordata > Actinopteri > Perciformes > Eleginopidae > Eleginops > Eleginops maclovinus. The sequence goes on along the minus strand of NC_086364.1, from coordinate 19,620,525 downwards.
GGGGGTATGCTTTTAGTTTCTAGAGTGTTTGATCGTGCATGCTGGACTTTCACATATAAAAAAAACATTGTTTGCCAACTGCTGATTAATCCTATCGCCATCGGTGATTTCCTCAGTTTATTTGCAGTATTTTGTAGAATTTTGGAGCGATTTCCTAAAGCTGGTGCACTAATGCCGCTTCTCCCGAACCCAACGAGTTAGCCAAGGTTTTTTTTTTTATCTGAAGCATCCCCTCCAGAAACTTCCGCCATGATCCTGGCTGCTGCTCTTTCTCTCTCCCATATGGTAATTACTCTCTCTGTGAGAGGGGGGAGACAAAGTTCTGCACTCTAATTATAATTGTTACACATTACTCTCGGAAAAAAACCTTCTCTGCTTTCTTGCCAAGACTTTTCCAAAAGAAAATTGATACCACTCTTGCGACTCAAGCCTTTACACACCAGGAGTATTACATTTTTTATTTCAAATATCAAATTACTTTCAGTTAGGTGTCTTCAACGTTGTCAGGCTAAGGTCCACTTGAGTAATTGAGTAACCAAAGACAGTATACGATTGAGCTGCATTTACCTGGGCTCAGAACAACATGTGGGTCGGCATAAAAGGGCATTTATAAGCATACCTTTTGTGGAGCATTGTTACCAAGCTATTAAAATAATAATATCCGGCCAAAGCTAACACAGTTTTATGGTATTGATAGGTGACAGACAATGTGTATATCTCAAGTGATTTCACAAGGACTCCTGTGTATCAGATAGAGAATCATCCATGTTGTGTGGTGACCTTGGTTGTTTTTGAAAAAGAGCAATTTACCTTGACTAATAATATGTTTGATTTAAAGTGTATTTTCATACTTTAACTTTCAAACAATAAGTTGGCATTCATGAACCACCTGTCGGGGACCACATGTCTTGCAACGATCGAAAATTGAGGTCACTTAAACTTCAAATAACCACGGGCGCACAGGGACAGATCATTTTCTCTCTCTCACACACACACACACACACACACACACACACACACACACACACACACACACACACACACACACACACACACACACACACACACACACACTGTCCAGATGGGACAACCCAAGGGCATTGCAGGAAACGGCTGTACACGGTGACTGATGCGGCAGAAGGTCTGGAGGACAGTTCACATGTGCCTCTATATATATTTATGCATCTATGTATTTATGCAAGGGCACGGCACTTACCCTGGCCTCGGCTCGACACAGACAAGGAGCACACAGCAGTTTGTTAAAGGAAGTTATTCCAAAGCAGTGACCTGTCCAGCTGGTTGGCCGTTGCTGGCTGGTTGCCTGTGGAGCGAGCCGACAAGTTGGAGGTGAAAGTAAAAGAAGGAGATAGAGGTGGTCTAAAGATTAGTGTCCAACTCTGGCTTTGGTTTTATTAAGAGGCACTCCTTTGCTTTTGGGGGTTTTTCCTTTCCTGTAGTGTGTAAGATATGTTCTCTCCGACACACTCCCCTTGCCTGAAACATCCATTGGACTTCTTGGTTTACTTCTTTGTTTACTGACATCACTATGTAATACTCGCGCTTCTTTTGGCTAACGCTCAAACACATTGTACGTGATAGGCTAAGGGGCGGGACATCCCTAAGCGGTTGACCAATCACAACAGAGCCAGGCCAGCTAACAAATCAGAGCAGACTGGGCTCTGGTTTCAGACAGAGGGTGAAAAGAGGTGCTGCAGCACAGGAAAGTATGAGAAAATAAAGAGCTTTTTGAACCTTAAAGCATGGAGACATGTCCCAGTAGAGGAGCAACATACACATATGAAACCTGAAAATGAGCACAATCCAGAAAAGAAAGAACTCTTGTTTGCAACGAACTTGGCCTGCAGAAACTCTCCTAGTTGTAATACTTTTTGCATTGCGTGCTTTGTCCAGTGAATACTTTATAATAGCTGCAGAGTCCAAGCCCATTACAACTCCAAAGCAAAATGGATGATGGGAATGGATAGGGTTTAAGGAACAAGGTCAGGAAAGTCGGAGGAGGATGCGAGTAGAGAAATGAGAGGAGGTTTGGAAAGCGGAGGAGGGTGCAGCCAAGCAAAAACTCACAGGGTAATTAAGGATTTTGAGAAATGGGGGGTTTTAAAGGCAGGGTATGGAGGTGTAAGAGGAGCAAATATGAAGAAAAAGATGAGGTCTGAGGTAAAACGGGTGAGAAATTATTAGAAAAAGAAATGTATGCATATGTAGTACTGGTGTAAGTGTGCTGCAAAAGAGGTCGAAGATACAACGAACACGTGGCAGATTTGCTGAGTCAGGAGAGCATTGAACATGCAAGAGGAGGGAGATGGAGGATGAACAGTTAAACGGTTCAAAAGAGGACATCCCTTTTTTCATCATACATGCTAAAACAGGTTGCTGTGACAGTCATTCAACTGACACCTACAGCAGAGATGAACCCATGTCGGTGAAGCATGACTGGACAAAAATAATCATCACACTTACTGATGTTGCTTTACAACATTAAGCCACACTCCTCTGTGGACACAACGACTGTGACAACACAAGGAAGTATCTGTGACTGTGAGCAATGCGTGTTTTAAGAGATTATAATAGAATTAGGGAAGTTTATTCTACTACTAAGAGTTGTTTTGCTTGAATTTGGTTAGACTGAGCAACAAAAGAGATCTGAGAACCAAACCTGTTCCTTTTTTTGAGCAGATTTCACAGTGGCGTAGTGTTTCTCAAGCGTGCAGATTTGTAAACGAGATTAAGGGATGTCTTCCTGCAGAACACCAGAAGCCGGAAGCACGGGACAAATTATAGGTTTTTCTCCAACCCCTAAACTAAGAGCCTGGCACTCTGCTACTGTGCAGTGTGCACACATTAATTATTCGCAGGGTAACCTTCAAAAAGTGGTACATGAATCCTTTAATTATGCATATCAGTTCTAAATGAAACATTAAGCCGTGGGGATGTAGTTCTACCGGGCCAATCCTTCAGGAGAGCTCACCCAATGCAGCTTTTAAACACTTACCTGTTAAAAGCGTCCCTCTTTTCTCACCTTCTCTCCCCCACAGATATACACACAGAAACACACACTCACAATCTTTTAGGGCACTGTTAGAGAGTCACAAATCAGAACCTATCAAAATGAATGTGCAACACCTCAATGCATTTGGTTTGTGTGGTTCTCAGGCCACAGTTTACTATTTTCCTAAAGCTTCTTCAACCAACATATTTATGCTAGTGGTATGAGCTAATGCATAGCCACGTTGGTCTTTTGGACAGTCCTCTACTTTGTTCCTGTGTGATATTTGGAGTACTGTTGGAAGGATAAAAATCGCAATATCTACAGGATAGAGGTCTACAGATGCTCATGGTTCCCAAAAGACGAATGATATGGATCCCCTGACTTTCATCGAGCGCTGCAACATTTTTGGTTAGAGGTTAAATGTCTTAAAACTCTAAATCTGTATGAGAAATCATTTGGTGTCTAAAGTTTCATCTAGTGCTATGATAGTTACATTGAATTTCTCATATATTTGAGTTCAAAATCTCCTTTTTCTTTTAATGCAAATGACCAAATGTTAGCATGCCAGCACGCCATAATGTGAGCTGAGTAAACACTAGCTGCTAAACTGCTAAACAACATGTTGTGTTTGTTGGCGTGGTCAGGTTAGCATTTTACTGCTTGCATTTTGAACATATACCTCTAAAAACCCACAAGCCTACATTTGCTTTGAAGTGTACCAAACTGCAGATTGATTAAGCATCCAGCTGCTGAGCTTTGTGAACCATTTAGCAGCTAAATAGCCAGACATTTCATTCAGGGGGTAGGTGGAGACCAAAAATAGAGCTAAAAGGAGATTGATTATTGGATATGGATTGAAATACGTGTGTAAATAACACAGTTTTTGCTAAATACTGACAGTATCAACAGCATTAGATAATTCTTAACTTATTCTATTCACTTATTTGGTCTTGCTGGTAGCATACTAGCTTGACATAGTGCATATAAAATATGATGTGGTACAGCTTACTTAAATAAATCTCATCTTTTCAATGTATTTTAACAGAGATACTAATTTGCTGAAAGGCATGGCACTTGCCCTGAACATTTAAACAGATTAACTTTCGACCAGAGCAAAAGTGAAGCCTCTACATGTAGAAGGAAAAACCAAATCACTCTTATGTGCCATGGCAGGATTTGTCCTCCCAGCAGGGGGGTGGGGGGGGGTGTGACTCACTGGGTTTTGTCACAGAGGTACTGCCGTGCTAACAACTTTGGCCAGCTTGACAGTCCCCTTGTAGTTGGAGAGAAGGTTAACGTTTGTCAAACGTCATGTGGAGACTCATAATTGTGCTACTAACCAAGCTGATTCAGCAACTCGGCTGCAGGGAGCAAGGACAGGCTAGGTCTGTCTTAGCATTTATTATCCACTTCCTCTCAAGACAGGTGCTGTTTCTAAATGCCATGGACCAGGTGTGCTTCACATCTGTCCAATCCACAGTTTTGCTGCAGAGTTAAATATCTGAGGTCTCTACTTTCTCTGCAATAGTGATTGTTACCACGGAGTTTGGATGACAAAATACAAGATCTGGAATAGACAGATCTGGAGGGTAGTGGCTCGAGAGGTAGATTATCTTCAAAACACCCAATGGTTAATAGTGAATATAGTGGAACACATAATATGGATTATTATTTTCCATGGTTATTCCTAAATGGTTATTTTGATCAGAAACAGGGTCTGTCCTGAAGCTGCATCTCTAGCTATCGATGGAGCAACACTGACTCTCTGTGGAAACTTAAAGGACTGCAGGTCACAATATACGAAACCCAGAAAAAGTTGATCAATTTAAATTGGGTGATAACAATACGAGGATTCATTGTCCACATATTTAGCATTTGTTATTGCAAACATCTCATGATAGATATGAATTTCATTTAAATATAAACGTATATACATTTACACCTTATTACCTACCGATGTGCAATCTATGAAGAAGATGTACATGCATACCTGAAGCTATAAGAACGAGTCAATAATAACACCAGACGTTCTGCAGTCAATGGCTTTATATGTTTAGGTAGATTTACAAAAGAAAACAATCACACAAACAATAAACATATCCAGTATAGTTAGACTCCTTAAATAGGGAATAATATCCAGCACTATCTGTTGCAATTTCACATCACAGGTAGCAGCCAGCAACAACACACGTCAGAGCGACGGAGAGAGATGTGTGCAGGAACACATTTCACTGGTCTGGTCGGCATGTCACTCCGTTGGTTAGCAAAAATAACAAGAACACAAATTAAACTGAGCCTTCAAGCCTCGTAAAAGGGCAAAAAGTAGCCGAATGCTGACAAATATCAGGTTCGAAAATGACTTTAAATGCTGCAGGATAGAAACGCTCACAGCTTGGAAGGTACCTTTTGTGAGATGTTTGTTTATTGCAGGAAAATGCAATGACATTTAATGCTGGTTTAGTCATTTTGTTTTTTATTTCCTTGTTTTTTGTTTGTTTGATCATTTAGTTTAGGCTCATGAGGTTCAATATGGTTCATATGGGTAACACTGTCTTTATCAGGCACACCTTAAAATGTCAAAAGCTTGAAATGAGACAGCTTGATGGCCGTGTATAATAAACTGGTATTATAGGCTGTGAGTGTTACTGAACTACTTGAGTTTTCTACTAAATTTATTCCAGGGTTTCTCACTACTTCTACCCACTTTCACCTCATTTGTGTAAAGTTTTCTGGAGCTCCACACACTAACCTAACTAGCAGATTTGAAGGCAGGCAGCACAGGGAGTTACCATCTGTGCTACACAAAAAAAACATGCCCACTCCTAACAGTGTGACTGTCGCCAAGCAGAGGGAAATGAAGGCACAGAGGTGTAGTGTATATGCAACACACTCTGGTGGCTGTCAAAGGATGCGAGCAGGTTGTATTTAAAATCTGTGGCTGAGCAGTTTTTATAATACACATGGCAACAAAAAACGGTATAATAAAACGTAATTATAATCAGCATCTCCCTGTGGAGCTGGAAACACAAAGAGGCACGACTCATGGAATATAACAGGACTGTGCTGCAGTTCACTTTCAACAGACAAGAGGACATCTACTGCTAATTTCCAGGTTCATATTTGTATTTTCTGCCTCTAATGTGACATGTTTACATGCTTTAATGTTCAAAAAGGTCTATATTTTTCCAACCAGAGCCCAGTCTGCTCTGATTGGTTAGCTGGGGCGGCTCTGTTGTGATTGGTCAGCCGCTTAGAGACGTCCCGTCCCTTAGCCTACCACATACAATGTGTAGCCAATAGAAGCACAACGGTAACAGTGATGTCACTATGTTGCAGAAGTAAACAAAGGAGTCTTAACATGTCCGTATTGACCAATCAAAATTGAGTATTCAACTAAGCCATGTAATAACTCAATTTAAAGTGAACTGATCCCAGTCCTGCTATAATGACATCACCTCTACATATATTATAACTCCAGTTTGAGTTAGGCATCGATGACCTGCTTTATCACAAAAGATGCAACAAATCAAATCATATCATGAGAGTTGAACTCGACAGAAACAGACAAACGTATTACAGGTATAAAAGGGTCAATGACGGACATTTAACTACAGGCTACCAAATAAAAATAGACAAAACAACCATAAAAGTGCAAAATTAAAATATGACTGACATTAAAAGATCCTTCAACTACCTGGTTTTCCTTAATTTTATTGAATATATTAAATATATCTATATAGAGGTGTACACTCAGATAAATGATGTCAGTGGAAAACAATTAAATTAATGATTAAATAACTGAACTACAGAAATATAATCTTATTAAATTAAAACCAAAATGGGAATCAAACTAGTTCCAACTGAGGAACATTGTTTACTTTGTTGTATAAAATGTAATGTACTTCCTAAGTTGGATGCACCAATGCGCAAGAGGTATTTTAATGTTGTAGGTGGTGTAATAACAGCCTATAGATAAATGTTATGGAGTAAAAAGTGCAATATGTTATGGAGTTAACGTTTAATTTCTCGCAAAATGTAAATGCTAAGTAACGCCGCAGTGCACCGAATCAATAATATAGATTTGTCGGTTATATTTCACTTCTGAAAAAAGCTAAATTGGACAACTGACTTTCCATAGATTTATATATAAGAAGGCAACATTCTTTAAAGTCAGATTTAAGTGTTAAAAAGCATCTTATATCCTGCTATGCTGGTAAACCCTTAACTGTATCAGTGTTTTTCTTCTAAGTACATTGAATTCGATGCCAGATTCCCATTTAACAATATTCAAGAACTAAATCATGTAGATCTTAAGGAGGTGTAAATTGTAGATTTTTTAAGAAAACACTGGTTATTCATCAGTAATAGCTTCCAAAATGGCCATTAGCTTAAATGCTATAGTGTGTAATGTATGTACAGAAGGAAAGGAGAAAGAAAGACAATTATTTTTGACTGTCTGACTACAATGAAAGTGACCTTGTGAGCACACGGTGATTCTGTTGCTCTCAGGTTACGCATTTCTCCCCCCGTTGATGACGTTTCCTCCTGGAGGGGCGATGTGGATCGAGTCCAGGATCGGCCGCAGGATTTGGCCGAACGGTCTGGAGATAGACAGAAAAGTTTAGATATTTTATACCAGCAGCCAGGGTTCTTAAAATTGATTTGAGTCCTTTTACATGCAGTATAAACCACATGTAATAAACTGGTTTGACTACAATTTCCAGAAGCTTGATGTTAGTTCAACTATTTTCACATTTAAAATGATTATTATTGTGACTTTTTTACATTATATTGTCTTAAACCTTCGATTGAAATCACAGGAAGAGGACAGATTGAGTTAAACACTCACGTGGAGAGGACTTCTGATGGAAGGTCGGTGATGTAGGATGGGATGGAGTTGCCCGTCATGAACTGAGCAACCTCGTTGGTGAAGGTGTTGCAGTTGTGCTCAAACAGACGATACCTGTCACCTCTGAACCCCAAAAAAAAGTTGTGAAATTAGCCACACGTTACAACAACCAAACTTTGAGAACTGAGTGAGCATCTTTTGTCTTAAATATTTACTACATGTCTTAATTTGTATAGCCTTGAAGAAGAGCTGTATATCAGTCACTCCACCTGTATGTGCTTTCTCCCAGGGAAGAGAGGTACTCCATGAAGATCTCCTCAGATACTTCGGTCTCGCCAAGCTCCACTACTGTGTCTGGAGGACCCAGCATCGTCCCACCCTGACAAACACACAACAGACAATGTCTCATAACATTTACATGTCGTGTTATAGCTGTTGATAAGAGCAGGGGTCATTGAATGGGCCTGTTTAAGTATGCTCAGGGTATAAGAAATAACTCATTCTGAGAAAACGGCCTTTAAAAATATATTAAACCTAAAATGATTTACAGTTTACAAGATGGGTGAATAGGTTAAACAGATTGAAGTAATACATATAACCATTGCTTAGACTGAAACATTTTTTAAAAATAATTTTTAATTAAGTTCTAAACGATTTTTCTGAATTGTTATGAAATCAAACTACGAAATGTTTGTAAATCTCTCCACTGTAACTTTTCGTTTGCAGGATTTTCCTTCTTGAGTATGTGGAAAATAACAGTTGTGAAAGAAGTCAGTCCCCTTTATACAGACTCACCGGCGGACAGCTGGAGATCCCCTCCCCTCCAAAGAAGAACTCATCACCGTATGCCACTATAGCTGTGTGCCTGGAAGAAAACCCAAAATGAACAAAGAGGTAAATACAGATCATAACAGTTTAATTGTATTTATTTAAAGTGGTAACTTAGTGTCTCTTTACAAAAGAGCAAGCCATAAACCAGTTAGACAAACTACAAACCGAGCCTTTGATAAATGGATTTTTATAATGGACTCTCTAAGTATGTGATTTTTTATACAATTTTCTTATATTGTCAAATAATTCTGTATTTTAGGATATCCTTAATTTGGTTTAAAAATAATATAAACCAAAACAAATGAAAAAAACCTCAATAAATAACAATATAAGGTAGAGCTGCAACAATTAGTTGCTGTATTAATAAGCTAAATGACGCAAAAATAAATGGCAACCAACTGATTGATCATTTTTTAAAAGTATGCCTGTTCAGTTTCAAATTTTCAGACTTGTTAAATAATTTTTAGTGAATATTTTATGATTTTCGAGTAAAAAAAAGACAATAAAAGAGATACCTTGGATTTAAAAAAAAAAGATGGATATTTTTCTTTTTTATTCTTGCCATTGTACTGACCAAATGGTTTATCAATATTCAATGAATCAATGAAAAATAATCCTAAATTTCAGCCTTTAATTAAAGAAAACATTTCGAGTAATTATTACAATATTTTATTAAATTAACTAATGTGTTTTCTGTGATAATTAATGGGTGACTGGCCTAGACAAGCAATGTTTTCATAACTCAATAGGTCTTTTTAGGTCTCAAACAAGACAGCTGTCAAAATAAAAGAAAAAGGTTCATACCATATACCATCCAGTTGCTTTCCTGTAACAAAAAAAGGAAAAAAGTGTCGAAAATAAATGGTTTGCAGTCGATATTCAGAGCAGCTGTAAATATCAAGTGAGTGAGTTTATTATCAACCCATAATAAAGACCTAAACCATTCCTTAAAATGAAGATATTAGTCACGATTCACATTATATTTTCAAAATAAATGTATAAAATAATATAACTAAATATCAGTTTACTGAACGGTAATAATTGAATACAAAAACAGTGTTAAAAAACTGTTAATACATATATAATAAAACCTCTGTTTGTGTCCAAGGCCGGATTTTGTATCTGCACTTACCTAACATGATGGGACTAAGGCTGCGGGCCATTCCTCTCGATAAATCATAAATATATAGCTGAACATTGTATCGCGTTATATTCTTATCCATAATGTAAAAACTAAAATAGCTTTTTTTATTTAATGTTTTTCTTGGCTGGCTAAGCGACGGATATTTAACTGCACAGCTGACGGGGAGGATCTCATACAAAACACTTCCGATTCCACTGCTTCAACAGCCCTTCAAAATAAAACATTTTTTCTCAAGACGTCATCATGCATCATAAGCTTTCTTGAGAAACGTTCTTATTTTGAAAACACGTTATACCTCTTCCGGTTTTACTATCGCTATCTCTTAATGACTTGACAGTTTCTATGTAACTGCATTTTTTACTGTAGCCTACATTAGGGTTAGGAAAAGGAAATGTGCAACTCATAATCCCTAACACAAATAGATTCCTGAGAATGGAATCGAATTAATCTAGTGCCCCACACTCCCATAATGTTTTGCTAAATAAAAGTGTTGTTATCTAAAGGTAATGTGTTTAATTTAATTTAAATCTTTAGTCTGAGCTTTTAAATAAGACACCTTAATTAGCAAGTCCTGATTGAAATCGGGACACCCACACAGCCCTGGGTGCATTGTAATCCCTGGTTATGATCACTAGGTGACGCTGTAGGCACTCATTATTATAACCTTTAGCACACATTCCGAAACAGGCGGTGGCAGTAATGATTACTTTACTATTCAAAAGGTATGTCAGACTATCAAAGTTTAAAGGGAATTTGCAGAAAATAATGTACAGTTTTCTCCAGGTTGGGATTGGGACACACTGGACTCGATGATACATTATTCATCATGAACAAAACAGATACAGATAAATTAGAGTTTTGTAAATGAATGAAGACAGTTGAACATGTGTTAGTAGAGAGGCAGGTAGAGAGGCAGGTAGAGAGGCAGGTAGGTAGATAGGTAGGAAGAGAGGCAGATAGAGAGGCAGGTAGGTAGAGAGGCAGATAGAGAGGCAGATAGAGAGGCAGATAGAGAGGCAGGTAGGAAGAGAGGCAGATAGAGAGGCAGGTAGGTAGAGAGGCAGATAGAGAGGCAGATAGAGAGGCAGATAGAGAGGCAGGTAGGTAGATAGGCAGATAGAGAGGCAGATAGAGAGGCAGGTAGGTAGATAGGCAGATAGAGAGGCAGGTAGATAGAGAGGCAGATCGAGAGGCAGATAGAGAGGCAGGTAGGTAGGTAGATAGGCAGATAGAGAGGCAGGTAGGTAGAGAAGCAGATAGAAAGGCAGGTAGGTAGAGAGGCAGATAGAGAGGCAGGTAGAGAGGCAGGCAGGTAGAGAAACAGGTAGATAGAGAGGCAGGCAGGTAGAGAGGCAGGTAGGTAGAGAGGCAGGTAGAGAGGCAGGCAGGTAGAGAGGCAGGTAGGTAGAGAGGCAGGTAGGTATAGAAACAGGCAGGTAGAGAGGCAGGCAGGTAGAGAGGCAGGTAGGTAGAGAGGCAGATAGAGAGGCAGATAGCGAGGCAGGTAGGTAGAGAGGCAGGTAGAGAAGTAGGCTTATAGTTTACCTGTCAGGCAGTCCCATTTCAGTCCTTTGACAGTAAACGCCTTGGCAAGGAATGTTTTTAATTGAGTAATATGGGAGATGTAGTTTTGTGACAAAGTGTCTAAAATACTACCCACCTAAGCTTTAAGGAATCATGTCATATTGTTTACATGAGCTGGAACTGATGCAAAGTAACGTAGGTGCAAAGGTTACTTCGGCTAAGCATTTGCTTGCTAAGTTTAATTTGTATTACTCACTTGCATACATTGTCCAAAGACTTCCTTAGATAAGTCTGAAATCAAATGTAGAACCTGCAGAACCTGCTATCAATGTTCTTGATGTGATGTGTTGTAAGATCACCTGTTCAGACACATAGACTTGACTCATGAGCAAAAGCAGTTAGACCACATTGATTGTTTTCTATAATGTGCATGTCTTTGATGACTCACGCAGTCAGTCCAGGCTTTGCATCAGGCTGTTCAACATGACTGATTGTCCAGTTTCTTAACATTTCTATTGAGGACAGACTTCATCCAGTGCCCTCTGCAGAGCGTCTACTCTACTCTACTGTAAAAGGAGAAGAGCAGTAAAAATGGAAAACGTAAAGTAAAAAAAGTGCAGAGGAATTGTGTGTTTTACATTTTTAACATTTACAAGTGCAGTACTCAAAACATGTCCTGGCTTCTAGATTTGCTGGTTTCTCAAGAAAAACAACTTTATATCCGACACTTGCTTCCTTGGGTCCTTAGTAATAAACATTGCTTGGCATATTGCATCCCCTAGCAATGAGTGAGCTCTACCCAGCATGCTGTTTGGCAGGGAACTGTCAGAACTATTTGTGTACGTAATGCTAGCTGCCATGTTGGTATGATATGAGAATAGTACGAAGCTGGATAAATAACTTTATTGTTAAATGACTGGCTGCTAATATCAGCCAGTACAGGATGACATCATGTCTATTTTTATTCAATTGTAACTTTTAGTTAAATCAATAATTTTTTAGTCCAAAAATCGAACATACACATGAAATCGCTGTTTCTAGACTGAGAGCGTTTCAAAGTACTTTATAAATTGAATAAGCATCGAGCCGTTTATTTATCATTCAATAAATGAATAAAACACCAAACTCGGACGGTATCTCTTGGGAAACTGGGTTCGGATAAAACCAACGAAGATGGCGAACAACCCTTTTACAATCAAAGAGCATGAGGAGAGGATAAAAGAAGCTGCCCCATCTCTCTGCATCAGAGGGTTTCGTGGTAAACTGAACTTAAACTAAGTCTTACCAACCAGTTTGGTGAAATATCGTCCTGTGACATTGACACTAGCTAAACGATCCAAGTAGACAGTTCAAACAACGGCCTAATTCCTGTGCCCACCTAGCTAGCCGAACTTCCTGCATGGGGTTAGACCAGTGTCAATTTAATGGACAATACCTTCTGCTTTCCTCACAACTTTCCTGGCATTGTAACCATCTATCATGGAGTTTCACTGAACACTGTTGGTAACTACACTTTAAAGAGCTCATCGAAGGGGACTTGTGAGTTAAGGCGTTTGCAATGCTCACTGTTGCAACTCTGTGATACAAATCCTTTCACAACAGTTACTTTTCAGCGATAGAGTACAATCCAACCTACATGGAGAAAATCACAAATGAGTGTTGTAAATGGTTGGGACATTTTGTCCAGATGAGAAGACGTTTGAGGCCATTGAAGAGAATTGAAGAAAGTGAAAAGGGGGAGCAAAACTGAGACAAAGTGAAGTTGATTGAAATTTTAAAAATCGTTGAGTACATCATTTACTGTCACAGTAAATACCTATTACCAGTTTTAATTCCTTATGAAGGAAAACACTTCCTTTGCAATTACATTTTTTACTTTTTTGCCAAAGTGCTTTAGGTCTGAATACTTTATGCATTATTTTAATCTCCATAGGGTCCGACTATAGAGGTCTATCAGAAAAAGATCCAATCTATCTATTGATTTATTACCTAATTTAACGGTTTACCACACACACACACACACACACACACACACACACACACACACACACACACACACACACACACACACACACACACACACACACACACACACACACACACACACACACACACACACACACACACTTCAGTAAAAGCTTTGACTCCTGATCATAGACTGTAAATTAAAACTACCCAACACAGTTTGTGGTCTATTAGGTTGAAGAAGATTCACTGGAGAAAGACAAATACTGAAGGGATATGTATTTAAAAAACAACATGTAGAATGTGGTAGAAGCTAGATCACAGAGGTAAAATCATATTGCAAAGAGTTACTTGCATTACAGATTTGATTCCACTGGCCAAAGACTATTAAACACCCTAGCTCTGTAAGGTGCCTCTATAAGCATTTATCTGTTGTCATCTTGCTATTTACTTATCTAAATAGTTATCAAGGTAATACATAGTATTTAATTTCATTACACTGTATATATCATACTCAATTTACATGTATATATAGACTTGTTCCTGCACTCATTTCTTTCACTATTTGTATTGGTTTTATGTTCGATATATATTCATGTTGCATTGTTAGAGGAGCCTGGGACTTAAGCTTTTCCATATCTACACTTTACAGTCCATATCACAATAAATCATTGAATCTTGAATCTTGTTGTAGTATTATAATTGTCAAACTAAGAAGATAGATAGAATCGGAGGATGAAACCCTCTTTATTAGTCTCACAAACATGCACACAGCAGAGCACACACAGTGAAATTGGTACTCTGCATTTAACCCATCCTAGTACTAGGAGGCAGCCAGTTTCAAAGGACTTTATTTAAATATAGAATATAGCATCGTAGTTCCCGTTTAATTTAATCATTTCAATAAATGTAAATAAAAGGCACACACTCCGGTACGGTAGGTGGCACTATGCACCTTTAAACGTTGGTGTGTCGCCCGCCATTAAAACCAACGAAGAAGAAGCGTACCGCAGCCACATCCCTCCCTGCCTCTACCAAAATAGACAGTTGAGGGCAGAGCAGCTGATAAAGCATCCAGAAATGGCTGCCACCGGAGTTCTTCCCTTCATCAGAGGGGTAGATCTCAGTGGAAACGACTTCAAAGTAAGTCTTCCAACCAGTTTTCGTTGGTTTTAAATTCGTCGCTGTTGAACACGTTGAGCTAGCTAGCTAAAGCTATTCCAAGTTAGACAGTCACAACAAACGGCTAAATGCTAAACTTGCTAAACACTAGCTTAGCCGAACGTCGCTAGCATTGGGCGTTAGCCAGTTGTCAGATGTTTGACATGGACAGAGTAGCTGTCTGCTTTCCGTCACAAGTCTATTTCCTGGCATTTTAACCATTTCTATTCAGGGGAGCTTTCTTAACTGAACGATTTGTTATCTACTTTGTTAAACGTTAGCTCATTCTGAATAGTTTGGGATCTTTAGCTCTAGTTTCAACGTCACGTTAGCTAGCAAACTTAGCTTCACTGTTGGCTAACTCTGTGACTCAAACATCCCTTCACAACACGTTTCAGCTTTATCAGCGTTAGAGTACAATCCCTAACCTACATGGCCAACAAATCAATATATTTGGTTAATGTTTTAGAGTTTGTTGACTCAATGTCGTCATGGTTGCAGGATTTAACACAGACAACACTTTGTGAGCTTAGTTTGACAGACTGGAATTAAAAGCAGCCCGGCTGCCAGCAGTGACAGCTGAGATCATCTGGCATGTATACTAACTGTCAGAACTATTTGTGTACGTAATGCTAGCTGCCATGTTGGTATGAGAATAGTACAAAGCTGGATAAATAACTTTATTGTTAAATGACTGGCTGCTAATATCAGCCAGTACAGGATGACATCATTTCCTCTGCCTAACATTGAATCATAACGAGTGAAAGGGTTCTTATAAAATACTACACATCACAGCTAGCTAAATGTTTGCTTTCAATGCTCATGTAGGTGATTTAAATTGCTTAGTTGTTTCGACAAGTTGACCCACATTGAAACCAGCAAAGCTGTCCACTTCTGTTTTTGTTTCTAGGTGCATACGAGAAATGTACCGTTCTTAGTCTTATGGATTAACACGGTTCATATGCTGTGATAAATACATTTAGCTAAAGATATGGAAGTTATTTGGAACATTTTGGGAAAAAAAGAATAGTCGGAACTTTGCTCTATTGGCTGGCATTGTATTAAATGTATTTCCATGTGTTTTGGTAACACAACACTAAGGGTCTTACACCAACATTTCCATCTCAAGTTATTCAGGTAATCAGACAATGGCCGGTGGGTTTTATTTGCACCCTCCACCAGCTTCCTCTCAATTTAACTTTACAGAGACGTGGCATTGACCTCCTTTCCTATCTGTCTTTGCAGGGCGGGTACTTCCCCGAGCATGTCAAGTGTATGAGCAGTCTGCGATGGCTGAAGCTGAACAGGACCGGACTGTGTTACCTCCCAGAGGAGCTGGCCTCTCTGCAGAAGCTGGTGAGACGTTCAGGACTGCACTTTAAATCGTCGTTGTAACCTGTAATTTGACATGCCGTCTATAACAATATCTATGAGGATTTCAAACGTAATGTGTGAGCAACCAAGAAAGTCACAGTCATTAGTAGATTTAGGAATCAGTAAAACATCACTTGATTAAAAACACAGCCTTACTTTTATCCTAGATATCTTTGATAGGATTATCTCTAATCTAAAGAGCTTTATTCAGCAGGCTGCAGTGAAAAAGTGAAGCTAACATTCTTGATATTACCAGGTGTAGGTAAATAAGATTGGTCTGTAATCTGGACTAGGAGTCATAGTGTCTGGGCTGTGTTTGAGGTGATCCTGTGTGCAGTTGAATCATTCTATTTAGGGATAAATGGGAATTAGTGCAAGAAGTACATTGCAAACTGCACCACAGCACGTTGTAGAGCGTATTTATGGGGTCATGTTTTGTTTGTGCAGTTCGCTGCATATCTGTAAACAAAACCTCTGTTTTCCTTCTTCAGGAACATCTTTCAGTGAGTCACAACAGCCTGACCACTCTACATGGAGAACTGTCAAGTTTACCGAACCTACGAGTGAGTGACACCCACACACGCTCAAGAAAAAGCATGTGGCAGTTTCTTGCTAGCTTCAAGCACTGTGATTTAAATGTGATGCTTTAAATATGGCCTGTTTCTCCTCGCACCTGTGTCGTTTTTTTTATTGCCCTAAATGTGTTTCTCTGTGTGCAGGCGGTGGTAGCCAGAGCCAACAACCTGAAAAACTCTGGAGTCCCCGATGACATCTTTCAGCTAGATGACCTCTCTGTGCTGGTGTGTAATAATCTCACAGAATCCCAGTTCATATGCTGATCAGCTGACAATTTTCACAGCGTCAAAATTCACTTATGTTCTAATCTAAAGCCTCAACTTTATAATTGTCACTGTCCCAGTTTTCAGTTGATTACCAATCGTTACTGTTTCAGAAAATAACTCCCTGTAAGTATTTTCTAAAAAAAGAAATGCCCCATTCCCCATTACTTTCCTTCAGGACTTGAGTTTCAACCAGCTGACAGAGATCCCGCGGGAACTGGAGAACAGCAGGAACATGCTGGTGCTGAATCTGAGCCACAACAGCATCGACGCCATCCCCAACCAGCTGTTCATCAACCTGACTGACCTGCTGTATCTGGACCTGAGCGACAACAAGCTGGACAGCCTGCCGCCGCAGATGAGACGCCTGGTCCACCTGCAGACGCTCACCCTGAACAACAACCCGCTGATGCACGCTCAGCTGCGGTAAGAGGACGAGACTTCTTTACAGCAGCTATGGCTTAGGGAGTCAATGTGCTGAATCTGAGGGTCCGTGTTTCTACCCCAGCAGGCAGCCAGTGCAATTTAAATTTCTTTACCCAAACCCACAGAAATTCAAAGGTTAGCCATAAAGCTAACATGACAGAAACGTGGATTGATTTGGTGTTTCTTTCTCTCTCTTTATTTCTCTGTGCGTCTGTGTGAGCAGTCAGCTGCCAGCCATGGTGGCATTACAGACTCTCCACCTGAGGAACACCCAGAGGACCCAGAGCAACATGCCCACCAGCCTGGAGGGTCTGACACAGTTAGCAGGTAACACACTTGGATACATTCACACACACCACTGTCATGTTTCTTCCAGACCATTTTTCAGGGACCTGGCACATTCTCCTTCTTACATTTACCTCTTGGCACTGTGGTACATATGGTACATACTCCCTAACTACCACGTGTTCCCTCTATCCCCCCCGTCTCTCCCAGATGTTGACCTGTCCTGTAACGACCTGTCCCGGGTGCCGGAGTGTCTCTACTCTCTGGGCAGTTTGAAGAGACTGAACCTGAGCAGCAATCAGATCACAGAGCTGTCCCTCTGCATCGACCAGTGGACGCAGCTGGAGACGCTCAACCTGAGCCGCAACCAGCTCACCTCCCTGCCCGTAAGCACACTGACACAGCTGTGACTCAATGCCAATATTTGTAACTTTTAATGTTGATCATTTATTAAGTTGTTTATGTTTACTTGCTAGAGTTTAGTATTTTCAATCAAATACTTACTTTGAATCTAAATGTCTCTTGTGCATCTCTATTCAGTCTGCAATCTGTAAGCTGTCCAAACTGAAGAAGCTGTATGTAAACTCCAACAAACTGGACTTTGACGGGGTGCCTCCGGGCGTGGGCAAACTGTCCAGCCTCACAGAGTTCATGGCCGCCAACAACAACCTGGAACTCATCCCAGAGGGGCTCTGCAGGTCAGCTTAACACACCAACACACTCACAGATTGACGTGCACTGTTACTCTGGTATTGATATTCTTCCCTACAAGGCTGAGTCTTGATAAAGAAGCATTTAAACCAAACCAGATTCAACAGCTGTGTAGAAGTTGACTGGCAGTAGCAGATGCTCTGTACATGATGAGTTATGTCAACACAGGAGTCGCCGTTCATGTTGATAAAGTGTGTGGTTTTCTGTTGTCTAGGTGTGGCAAGCTGAAGAAGCTGGTGCTGAATAAAAACCGGCTGGTAACGCTGCCGGAGGCCATCCACTTCCTCACTGATTTAGAGGTAATTACTAATTCACTTTTTGAAACACTGACTCGGTGCTACCAGACGGTCGAAATATGGAATATATGGTCTAGTTTTAACCCATCAATTTCTTTATAGATTTTTAAAAATTGTATTATAAGGAAATCTTATTTGCCGTGGTGTTGGATGACCTGAAATTCCTTGCAATGGCGCGAGTCAATTACAGCATTTATTTTAGGGAAAATTGTAAATTATTTAAAAGTGCTCTCATGACTGAGAAATATAACAAATTCACTATAAATGTAGGAATGAAATAAGATAAAGTTGGATAAAGCAAATGTCTGACATGCATAGAAACTAATGAAAAAGAAGAATATAATCCAGTAGATTTGACATTTCTGTAGGAATATAACATAAAATGACAAACTGACCTGAAAGGATTAGTGCTCTAACGTCCAAATGATAAACACTCCCAAACATATTTTATGATTTAAATGGTTTTTTTTACCCCCTGCAGGTTCTGGATGTGCGTGAGAACCCTAACCTGGTGATGCCTCCGAAGCCGGTGGACCGCGGAGCCGAGTGGTACAACATCGACTTCTCTCTGCCGAACCAGCTGCGCCTGGCCGGGGCCTCGCCGGCTACTGTGGCCGCCGCCGGAGGAGGTGTGTGTTTACGTCTGTTACTGGAGGAAGCGTTTCTACTTTAATGTTTATAGTATCAGTGCCTTATTGGATATTATATAGTAAAAAATCACGCGCTGATGATATCTGTCAGCTGATGGTGAGTAACTCCTCACACCCGTGTCTTCATGTCTCCAGGAGCCAGCCCCCGAGATCCCCTGGCGAGGAAGATGAGGCTTAGGAGGAGGAAGGACTGCTCTCAGGACGATCAGGCCAAGCAGGTGCTGAAGGGCATGAGTGACGTCGCACAGGAGAGGAACAACCTGGAGTCAAAGGTGACGATCAGCAGGGATACTCTGCCCAGGGGAAGAAGGATGAACACAGTATTTTTTATTTACCAACATATCTTTTGTTCCTGCAGGAGAACGGGGATCCCAAATACGCTGACCTGAAGATCCGGCGCTGGGACCAAAGTCTGGAGAAACCGGCGCTGGACTACTCCGAGTTCTTTATGGAGGACGTGGGCCAGGTAACGTGCACAATTTAAATATTTGTAATCCATTCTATATTTTACTGGATATTTAATGTCATGTTGTATGTTTATATTGTATTATATATTTAACTCTAACCTCTGCTGTGTCTGTCCTGCAGGTCCCAGGGGTAACGGTGTGGCAGATAGAGAACTTTATTCCTCTGCAGGTGGACGAGGCTTTCCACAGCAAGTTCTACGAGGCTGACAGCTACATCATCCTCAAGGTGGAGCATCCCATCAAACAACAAAGAATATGAATTTCTTTGGTAATCTTTCATGTACTCAATGTGCCAGGACATCTCTCTTGACTTCTTCTGTGGTGGAATTGCAGACCTACCTGGATGAGAACGGCCAGCTGAACTGGCAGATCTTCTACTGGATCGGTCAGGACGCCACGCTGGACAAGAAGGCCGGCGCCGCCATCCACTCCGTCAACCTCAGGAACTTCCTGGGAGCCGAGTGCCGGACAATACGGGAGGAGATGGGGGACGAGAGCGACGAGTTCAGCGCCGTACGTAGAAACATACTGTACAGATGATGAGGGCGCACACACGATATGCACACACACTATTACTTTAAATCCACCTCAGCTTAGATCGAGTCAAACCTTGGTTCTTCAATATTAAAGTCACTTTTTCCGTCTGGGTTGCAGGTGTTTAACAACGAGATCTCCTACATCGAGGGAGGAACAGCCAGCGGCTTCTACACCGTGGAGGACACCACCTATCCCGTCAGGTGAGATGCAAGGAAAAATGTGTCTTCTATATTTCTTCCAAGTCAGGAACATTTTACAGCAGCCCTGAGAGGCCAGTTAGAAAGACAGAAAACCCTGGATCCATTTCTTTGTAACTTTTGTTTTCTTAACTGAGTTTAGAGCCAGGAGAAAATGCACAGGATGATCTTTCTAACTTCCTTAAAATGTTATAATTGTGAAACTTGTTGGGGTAAGAAGTGATGCCAGGATTGTTTCTTAAAGGTTATGCGTATTTGTTTCCGGCTTGTTGTGACTGCCCGTTCTGAAATGCTTCATTACTTTCCAAAACTCATCATATGTACTTTATGTTTCAAACTCACCCTAATGCAGTTCAGCCTTTAGTGGCCGAAGTGAGTATTACAACAACAAACACTAAGAAATCATTTGAAAGTGAAAATAACTTTTTCACAGATGAGTAAAACATGCTTAAAACATTCACACATTGTAATCCTGTCAGAGATTATTTACTTTTGGATTAAATGAGTCAGATTATAGCAGTAAATCCTTTTGATTCTGTGATAACTATTGTAATCTGTTGGTCTGAAAACATTTTTCAATGAGGTGTTGAATCTTTTTTTGTTTCTCACAGGCTTTACAGAGTTTACGGCAAGAAGAACATCCGCCTGGAGTCTGTCCCGGTGAAGGCGTCCTCACTCGACCCACGGTAACGCTCACACACCTTTCAGCCTATGCGTGCTCTTCCACAGTTTGACACACACTCCCACTTTCTTGGATAGTTTCTGTTTGACATATTAACTGCGTTTGTTAGTATTTATTTTTAATGGTTGATCATTATTGTCCTTCCTTTTTGTCAGGTTTGTCTTCCTGTTGGACAGTGGGCCGGACATCTTTATTTGGAGAGGAGCCAACGCCACTCTGAGCGGCACCACAAAGGCCAGGTAGGTTGATGGGCCAATCTAAAGGTGGTTTTCTGTTGGGAACTCAATAAAAATAAAGTGAATGACACATTTTGTGCATCGTTTCATCTTGCAGGTTGTTTGCAGAGAAGATCAATAAGAACGAGCGTAAGGGGAAGGCCGAGATCACGACCATCTCTCAGAACCAGGAGCCCCCGGGCTTCTGGGAGGTTCTGGGAGGACAACCGGAGGAGATCAAGAAACACGTCCCTGATGACTTCTCTCCCGTCAGACCCAAACTCTACAAGGTACGTCTTTTTAACGACCTTACACAGCGCTGCCTCTGAAGTCAGGGTGGAGCACAGTAGGAGTGATCCTGCAGTGTGGAGGGAGTGTAACGGGGTCAGGGCTGTGGGAGGCGTGTGGGATTTACTGCGGAGCTTTCTGCTTCATCTCAAAGTCACGTGTAACTGCTCCTGTAAATGACCCATGATGCAGTATGTGGGATAAACCAAACAATAAAAAACCCCTTATTGAATATTACTTTATAATAATGTAATAAAAGAGGTTTAACGTTATTTCACGGAAGTTGATCATTAAAACTAGTCCTTTTTTAACCTTTAAACAGACGAGTCATAAGTATATCTATATGAGGACAATGTTGACACTCGGTATATTACTCATTTAGCTCCACATGAAATTATTGTCATAATGGAAATTGATGTATGGTTATTATTTCTATTGCAAGAGGGTAATGCCATGGGTGTATGGACTCAAATTAAAGACATCCCCTACTTTACCTTATAACGGTAATACATCATTTATCTTGTAAGGGGCTAGGACCTAAACTTTGCAAATAAACCTATTCATTTTTTGTAAATTAGACGAGGTTTAGGAGGGTTTTTTCCAACTTGAAACTTTCTTTCTTACACACATTTCTACTGAAATGTGTTCAAAATATGGTTCTGCTCAGAGAAGTACGGGCTTAAAAACTCCTTCAAAACAGCGTTGTAGGAAATGTGATCTCTCCTAGTTCTTGCAGAAACAATAAGAAAGGGACTATCAAAATCTCTATATTGCTTGATAACAGCTAAAGCAGCATGTTTTCGTTCTCTCATGTTTTTCTCTTATGTCTCTTGCCCTGTAGGTGGGCTTGGGTCTGGGCTACCTGGAGCTGCCTCAGATTAACTACAAGCTGTCAGTGGAGCACAAAGACCACAAGATCAAACTGGACACTCTGCCGGAGCTCAGACTGGTACGTCTGTCTGCTAAAAACAGGAATTTATAACTGAAATATTGCCTTAAGAATGGGTAAAATGTCAATATCCCCCCCCCCCCCCACCTCAGGTGCAGTCTCTGCTCGACACTAAGGGCGTGTACATCCTGGACTGCTGGTCCGACGTCTTCATCTGGATCGGGAGGAAGTCTCCGCGTCTGGTCCGAGCCGCCGCCCTGAAACTGGGTCAGGAGATCTGCTCCATGCTGCACCGGCCCAAACACGCCTCTGTCACACGCAACCTGGAGGGCACCGAGTGCCAGGTAACCCTTCACACTGCACCCACTGCAGAGACAGGGGGAAGTAAAGGGTTCGGGTCAGCAAAACCCCTTTTTGAAACTCCATAACATCCACTTGCTTTACATGCTGTCTTATGATGGGATGTGTGTGTGTGTGTGTGTGTGTGTGTGTGTGTGTGTGTGTGTGTGTGTGTGTTCAGGGATGAATGTATATATTTATAGATATGCGTTACTGGTCAACAGAAACTATTTCAAACTTTGGGATGAATAAAATAGATCTGCAATCTTTCCATTCTCTTCCTCAGGTGTATAAATCCAAGTTTAAGAACTGGGACGACGTGCTGAAGGTGGATTACACCAGAGCAGCTGAGACCGTGCAGCAGAAGGACAACCTGCAGGGCAAGGTCAGTGACGCATGTGTTTAGAAAAGAAACGTCTTGATGATCGTGCTTTGATCTCAGGCTCCCCATCAAAGGCTCCCAAAGCACTGACATGATCCTAGGAGCTCCAGAGTAATGGTTTCTCTGTGTTTCCTCTCAGGTGAAGAAGGACGCAGAGCAGAAGGATAAGATGAAGGCCGACCTCACCGCGCTCTTCCTCCCCCGGCAGCCCGCCATGCCCCTCACTGAGGTAACAACAGGGCTATTATTCCCTTTAAACTCACTCATTTGAGAGTTACACACACCTGGAGACGTTCTCTGAGGCCGAGGTCTTACTCGTGTCTCCGTCTCTGTGCAGGCCGAGCAGCTGATGGAGGAGTGGAACGAGGACCTGGATGGGATGGAAGGGTTTGTGTTGGAGGGGAAGAAGTTCGCCCGCCTGCCTGAGGAAGAGTTCGGTCACTTCCACACGCAGGACTGCTACGTCTTCCTCTGCAGGTAGGGACGCGAATGTAGGACTTTAGGGGGGGGGTACATGAGCCCGTCACTTTAATAGCTTTTACATTTTAAACCTTTTAAAATAATGATTCAAGTCGTTTATTAACATGGTTAGCTTTTTACGCTCGGGCCAGTCAGGGCTTGTTCCAATGGACCAACCAGAGGAGTTGTAACAATAGGCCAATCAGAGGGCTCGCCAGTGATCTAGTGATTCCAATAAGCCTTTGTGGGTCTTATAAATGACTAATTACCTAGCAGGGGAACCAATCAGAGCCTCTGATGGATCAACAACGGTCAAACTCTTCCTACAGGTCTATAATTAATAATAATTCATACATTTTTACTATTTCCCACCAGATGTACTCTTCTTTTTTGCTCTGCCATGTGTGTTAAAAACATGACATTTTCCTGGTTTCCACTCTGAGCTAATTTAAAAATACTGTTGCTGAACATTGATATATCCAAGGCTGGATATGTCGTTATCGTCTCAAAGGTTAAGCAGAAACTGACGGGACAGAGAGAGAAGAGAAGAGTCTCTCCTGGCTGATTCTGTCAGAGCGAGTCATGCCTCACTCTCACCCGCTCTGCTCCCTCAGGTACTGGGTGCCTGTGGAGTACGAGGATGAGGAGAAGGGGAAGAAGGAGGGCGAAGGCGCTGGAGGACAGAGCGCGGCAGCAGCAGCAGCGGAGGAAGAGGACAAACAGCCCGAGGAAGACTTCCAGTGTGTGGTGTACTTCTGGCAGGGCCGGCAGGCCTCTAACATGGGCTGGCTCACCTTCACCTTCTCCCTGCAGAAGAAGTTCGAGAGTCTGTTCCCCGGGAAACTCAAGGTATGGGAGTGGATTGGAATGCTTTCTTGGACAATATAAATCCTACTCTGAGTGTATGATGAATAACTAACCCTTCCTTCCCCCATGCTCAGGTGGTGCGTATGACTCAGCAGCAGGAGAACCTCAAGTTCCTGTCACATTTCAAGAGGAAGTTCATCATCCACAAAGGGAAGAGGAAACAGAAGACGGATGCCGCTCAGCCCTCACTCTACCACATACGCACCAATGGCAGCGCACTTTGCACCAGGTACACACAGTCCTGTTCTCTATTATCAGATCCCCCCCACCCCCCCCGCTGTCTGCAGGAGTTCAAACCTCTGATTTTTCTCTCTCAGGACGATCCAGATCGGAACAGACTCCAGCAATCTCAACTCAGAGTTTTGCTTTATTCTCAAGGTTTGGTCTCTTGTGTACCGTTTGAATAAAGTTTGATACAGTTTTTTTCTGGTTCCTGTGTGACAGTTGATGTTCTCTGCAGGTACCGTTTGAGAGCACAGACAATCAGGGCATCGTGTACACCTGGGTGGGCCGAGCCGCGGACCCCGACGAGGCCAAACTGGCCGAGGACGTCATGAACAGCATGTTCGACGACACGTACAGCAAACAGGTGTGTGTGTGTGTGTGTGTGTGTGTGTCTTACTGGGATCATTATGACTTTTATTTGCCCTTTTGTTTTTATTCTGCTTGTAGCTCGTAATGCTCTACAAAAACAATCAAGAATCAATTCCACACACACCAGCTCGGTCTCCTATATCTCCTCTGTTAACTCCTTTCATTGCTGCACTTAACTCTGAGCTCAACATTACAATACTCTTTTAAATTCCACTTAAAGATGGATTGTTTGCTAGAGCCATAGTGAATTTGTTTACAACTTTGTCCACAATTTCAACATTTTGAATTCTAAATCAACATTTTTGTGACGTCATAAATCACACAAAATATAAAAGCTTCTCTATAAAGTGTCCGTAAAATCTATCTCTCTATCCAGATTTGAGGAAGATACTTAGCTGTGTTTTTTATTTTTTATTCCCCTCAATAAAGTGTTTGTTGTCCAACTGACGAAAGAATCTGTCTCCCAGGTAATCAACGAGGGGGAGGAGCCAGAGAACTTCTTCTGGGTGGGGATTGGCTCTCAGAAAGAGTACGATGAAGACGCAGATTATATGAAGCACGCTCGGCTCTTCAGGTGAGTGAACGTTACCTCTAGGTGTCATCGAGTCGTACTTAAAAGGAAGTGCTCATAGAACTATACATTAATATGTGATACCATCTGCTTCCTCCTCATTTTCATCAACAGTTAACGTCACATTGTTTATTTCTCTCCCCTTTCTGCCTCTCCCCCTCCCCTCAGGTGTTCCAACGAGAAGGGATATTTCGCAGTGTCGGAGAAGTGCTCGGACTTCTGTCAGGACGACCTGGCTGATGATGACATCATGTTGCTGGACAACGGGAAGGAGGTAACGATGGATCTTAAATCTGACCGAATCACTTGGATTTCTTCATTTAATTCATAACTTTTTATCTGAATTAATCGTTGTGTTTTCGCGCGATTTCCTCTCCTCCCTCAGGTGTACATGTGGGTCGGCACTCAGACCAGCCAGGTGGAGATCAAGCTGAGTCTCAAAGCCTGCCAGGTGAGTGAGAATCTGTGTTAATACATGCTGCTGTCATCCACCCATGTCCACGTCTCACTGGATCCTCTCCTCTGCAGGTTTACATCCAGCACATGCGCTCCAAGGAGTCCGAGCCGCCCAGGAAGCTGCGTCTGGTGCGGAAAGGAAACGAGCCGCACTGCTTCAGCCGCTGCTTCCACGCCTGGGGGGCGTTCAAAACCACGCTCGCATAGACAAACCCAGAACGCTCGCCCACACACACACACGCGCGCATCAAACGTATCCGCTGACATGTCATTTTCTTCCAGTAAGATGATGAGGATGTCTTTGCCTAAGCCAGCTTTACATGAGCTCTGATTGCCTCCCCCCCTCCCCCCCCTCCTCCCTCCTGCCAAAAACAGATTTAAAGTTCAGCTTAACTTCAAAAAGTTATTTTGGTCAAGAAGCTGTTCCTCTTCTTCGGGACAAACTGCAAAATATCCCTTTTTTTTCGACAAGCTTTTCGGCAGCATCTGAATCCTGTTGTTAAATGAGAGGGAATGTTTGGGATGAATTCTGTGTACAGAGGCTTTATAGAAACCCAAAGGGAGCTGAACACCCTGATATATCGACCCGTTCTGCTGCGAGTGGTGCGGCGATGAGGCTCTTCTGTAAGCCGACCTGGAAGTTAGCATTGCAAGGGACGTCAGAGCAAAAAGCTAATGGGATTCATTTGGATTGTAGTAAACATGCTCTGTGGAAAACACAAGCTCATGATATTTCCACGTTTAGTTGAGCAGGATATTCCCACACATTAAGACCATCTTTAAAGCGTAAATGCAACAGCCAGAAGTAAGAAGCTATTACTCGGACATAGACGAACTACATCGCGGTCGCATGGCTTCACGTCAACACCGCTAAGATAAAGCAGTTTAATGTTTGTCATGATGGCGTTTGGTCGTCTCATTAGGCTCTTGTTATCAACTGCCATTATTGCTTCAGACAGTTGGCAGTGGGGTATTTTGTGACAGAATATTTGTCCTAGAACAACACTTGAAAATGTCTTAACCTTGTTTCAGGCATCTAACCAAAAACACATAAAAAAACAAACATGGATTTTGTCTTGAGCAAACAAGAAATGGTAAACTGCTAACTCATTACCTGGTTTTGGGACTCATTCCTGCACCACTCATTCAAGGGACAAAACAGAAAACAGCACTATAATAGTTTTTCTGAGGAATGTCTGTTTTTACCTATATTTTTGTCTGTTTTCTGGAATATACTTATGGTATGTTTGTCTGTTTGCCCCACCTTCATTGAAATAGGGACGGCTGATTGGTCACCTCTCAGATTCTTCCAACAGTCATTTATTAAAAAGTTGAATTTATCTGGCCAAAGAAATCTTAAAGGGTTGTGTCCAAGTTAAGGTGTGAGACAGAGTCTTGTTTTATGTTTAATTTTAGGGACAAATGTTTTAAATGTGCAATCGGCAGAGCCCGGGAGATATTGAAACTAAGTAATACTGTATTCTGCTACGACACCGGCTGCGTTCAATCTGTCAAACATGTTGATTTTCTTGCTATTCTGGAGCGAAGAGAACAAGAAAAAGCTAGTTTCTTTCCAAATTGAGTCTAATAATGTTTGAAAAAGTCTAATTCTACAGGTTTAGAAGTTGAAGCAGACATGAATGTTTTAAACGTTGCTGCAGATTTTAATGGGAGATGTTTTGCAGCATGTGAGAGATATATCTTAGTTATTAAAGTGACTTCTGGTTCCACTGATCTCCAATCAGTAGTTTATGTCGATCAGTTTAACCGGTTCTGGATCGGAGCCTCCAGGGTCAACGTTTAAAGAAACTCCACAACTGCTGCAGTGATCATGTGACCTGTGTAGAGTTCAGGCATTGATCCAAACCACACATATCTACGTACCGTATTCTCTACATGCCTGCTACTACCATCATTTTGTTCCTTTGTACTTTTTATTTTGTGGGGTGAACTGTATGCCTGGTAGCGTGTTTGAGTCCTCTACATATATGGATGTGTATATGAACATGTGCACATGCTTCTGATGCCACTTGCAGATGCTTTATTTATGTATTTTATATTAAAATAAAATTTCACATCACATTTTTTGTCATTTTGCCTTGTTTCTGCACTGTTATGTCATTTTACACGTGTGTTGTGAGGGGAGCTGTGTTTCTGCAAACACTGCTGGGAAAGGTGTATGTGGTTTATCACTTTTTATGACATTACCATGACTTTAAAAATAATATACGGTATCATCTCAAAATATATTTTACTTCGACCCTTATGGAGCTTTTGTAGCATGCCTTTTTTATGCCAGACGTATTTTACTATAAACCTTTTTTTGACATACTACATTGAACACCTGCAGAAGTTCTCTGATGACTCTCCAAGAAGGGACAGAGCAGACTGTACCTGCTGAGGAGACTGAGGCCTTTTGGGGGTCAGGGGGCCCTCTGTGACTATGTGGTGGCATCAGATCAGCCATCTTCTCCGATACTGATGGGAAGAGATGGGTAAATAAGGCCAGCTCGGTCCTGGGGAGTCCTCTGTACACTGTGGATGTGGTGGGAGACAGGAGAATGGCAGCCAGGCTTTCCTCCCTGCTGCACAATGCGTCCCACCCGCTCCAGGACACCCTGTCCACACTGTGCAGCTCCTTCAGTGACAGGCTGCTGCACCCGCGGTGTCTCACAGAGAGATACCGCAGGTCCTTCCTTCCTGCATCGATCAGACTTTACAACCAGCACAGCTCCTGGTAGACGCCCTTCTATAATACACCTTACATTACACGTCACTCAGTTCTGAACATGCTGCTCATCATTTCTTAGCCATGGATGTGTACGTACTGTGCTGTGCCGCTTCTGCTGTAACAAATGTAAAGGTCCCCGCTGTGGGACTAATCAAGGATTTCTGATTCTATACTAAGACTTCTTTTCCCCACACACCGCACCAACACATTAAACACAAAGGATTTCTGTAGAGTAAATAATTTTATTAACATTCACAATTCATCAGTCAACACGCCAAATGACCCAATTAAAATCCTACACACAACTTATTGACAAAGTAGAAACAAGTTCATCTAAATGTGGAATTAAAAATGTGAATCGTGCCAGCTGTAGCATCGAGAGGTTAAGTGTGTGTGTGTGTGTGTGTGTATGTGTGTGTGTGTCAACCAGAGCACAAAAACAAGCTAACACGAGTTTAAAAAAAAGCGTTAACATGATTCCTACCTGATGAGCTACATGAGTTAGTAGTGAGGTCCCTTTTTTACTTTGTTTTACGTGAGGTGATGAAAGAGCTTGAATATTGAGCGGTGTTTAGGCTACGACTACAAACCGTCTATCGTCGGCTCTCCGTTATAAACCTAGGTATAGATACTGTATGTATTTTTTCTTTTTACACAGTAAAACATTTTTTAAAAGGGTTAAAAATACTGGTGATCAAAGCTCCACATCTAAGCCAATATTACCCAGAATGCACCGATTCACAGAAACCCACGAAAAGAAATCTCCTGGGTGCATGATAGTACACAGTACGTTACACTTAGCATTCAGACTGACTTTGCTTCCCTCGCCACACTTCCCTGAGTCCCGTCGAAAAGATTTCAGATGAGATGATGGAGGATCTTCATTTCTACACATTCTTTAACTTCTTTTTAAATTACTGCTTTTATTTTCTTTACTCCTGAAAGTCATGATCTCCAAGCTCTTCTATCTGATTTTATCGAATTTATACTGAAGGATAAAGAATGCATTTGCAACCCAGGCCATGCGTTTAGCAATAAAGGTACTTCAAAAATATTATTTCAAATAAATCTGCTCTTACACTTCAGACATAGTACCGCTTTCCCGTCCCTCGTCACCAGCTTGTTCCCTTTGAAATCTTTACTCCCTTTCTGTTAGTCATTAAAATATCTTGCTCCTAAAGCCGTACAAAACATATGCATCCATCTTTACAAAACTCCTTCATCATCCATTGTTTTCTTCACTACCAAGAGTTCTCATCACTTTGGGGTGATGTGCTTGTGTTTGATAACATGTCGGCTCATTTTATGGCACATAAAGAGGCGGAGAATACACATTTATCAGCCTTCAAATATTCAAAATACTTCATTTGCTAGTCTTACTCTCCTTAAATCTACACTGCTCCCTTTCTGCTGGATTCCCTCATTTCATAAACACCCGTCATGCGTCAGCGTGAGGAATCAAAGGGCGCATTCTAGCACCAATTCCGGTTCAGGCTGTGGGGAAACCTCAGACTGATCCCAGCACACCAAGGAACTGTGGGTAGAACAATTGGAAACACGGAAATGTCACTGGTAAGTCTCCAAATGCAGGATGTGACAGGTGTTTCCTGAAGGCTGCAGTCACTACGTCCCGTAACCATTGAGTCACAACGAGAAGAAGGGCCAGGAGGAATGATCACGGTAAGATGGACGACGGAAAGTGTTCAGTGCTCTATACTCGAATAATCATCCACAAATCCATCCAGCCCCTCTGTGCCAGGCGAGGCCGTCTCCAGCTCCATGTGGGAGGCAATGTCATGTTTCCAAAGTGGTTATATAAGAAGATGTAGGTCTTCTGATGTCGTGTTCTTCGTCCGTGTGAAGGCTTTCCTCCCAGTTTGTGCCAGGCTAACAGGAGATGGGCTCCACAGCGGGATGATGGGAAATGTTTGTGGTCCAGCACTGAAATCTGGTCCATCCAGATTCACTCGAGCCCCTTCCTGTAATACTAACAACGAGCAGAAAAAAAGGATAAACAAAAAGTAGTTTTACATCAAAACATTGCAATATTTTTACATTGGTTTGTAGCTTTATGCTAACACTTCAGCACAAAGTGACAGAAGTCAGCCCATCTGCAAAACGTTGTAATTATTGACCCTAAGGTTAAACCACGGTCTTGTTTATGTTCAAATGTTTGCTGTTCTTGTGTAAAAATAGGGAAAATCACTGTAGGCCTGTGAAACTACTAGGGGTGGGAATCACCAGGGTCCCCCACGATATTATACTATCGCGATGCTTAAGCCACGATATGCTAGTTTTGCGATTCTACGATATGCAAGGTATCAAAATTCTGAATTTGAATATGTATAGTTTATATAATAAAATATAGATTCTTGGGGTCCGTATATCGATACAAAATCGCGATACTCTGCTGTATCGATTATTTCCCCCACCCCTAGCAAACACATAGTAAGAAATCGTTGTGTTGTTGTCATTGTAAGAAAAAGCTTCAGGTTTTGCTTTATTTCAACATCTTGATTGAAATGATTTGAAGCAGTTTTATTTATACGTGACAGGGAAATAAATATCTGGGATTATTGGACTGTGTCGGTCTAACAAAATAATAAGAGACACAACTTAAGGATCTGGCATGTGTGATGCAGATCTTTCACTGACATTTTCTGACAGATTTAAATGAAATAGATTAATCAAAAGCTGAGTCACATGAGTTGATATGACAAATGTACTACTTCATGCTCAAATGATGACGTATACAGAGATATAACTCTTAAAAATGTCAACATTATTAGTAAATACAACAGAATATTAAAGACTGATTAACTAAATGAAGTTTATCATACACAATTATGGTGTCATATCTATACTTCCAGAAGGCACCAGCAGGGGGCAGCAGAGGGCTTCCTAAAGGAAATAGAGGCGTTGACAAACAGACAGCGACCATTACCTCTGATTTATGAGTCCTGTGAGAGCCGACTGGATGGATGAGAGCATAAGTGCTGAGTCGCTAACCACCACACACTCTCTGATTTAACTAATTGAATGGTGGATATATTCTTAAGTCTTTATCATAACACCAGGACAAGCTCCAGCTGCTGACATCATAACCTCCTTTATTTTGCCAGATCCTGTAGCGCCCATATTTCTTTCTTCTCCTATATTTTTTTATATAGAAAGAAAAATACTACTTCTAAAGGAAACGTTAATGTGCCGCTAACAGCTTTACAAAAACTCTGATCTTCATGGAGCTTCAAGGCAAATGTAAAGACTGCTCCATTTTTGGAATTTCACACCTTTAAAGAGGCTTTTTGGGGATAAAATGAGACATAACTCCCACCTGAATAGCTGATAGGTTTTTGTTGTTATGCACTGTTAGTAATGTTATTATTTTGATACCTTTTAATGCTATTTCCTCCTTAAATGTACATACTTATTGATCTATGTATTTGTTTTTATTTATTATTATTATATAGGTTTTTCTTTCTGGGTATAGACTTAATGTGCTTTTTTTGAAAACGTAGGAATGGGAGGGGTTGGGGGAAGGGTATTCATTGTCTCTATTGTAACAGTGTATAAATGTACCTGTCCTTTAATAGAAATAAAAAGACGCAACTGAAGAAACTGGTAGTGTGAACAAAGCAGGCTACAGCAGGTCTATGAGCCATGTCCAAGTCTAGTTGAAAGGCAGGTGGAATAAAAAAGCCCAACCTAGAGAATGAAACCCTATTATAAAGTATTTAATCTGCTTCAATGGAGGAGATTTCTGCTCCCTTTGCTTTTCAGAAGAGGGAAACAGAGTGCAGCGCTTGTTATTGGAATGCAGCGCTCTGTATGTCACACTTTGAAGTTTCCACACTCTGGACGTGCTCCATTAGAAACAGGTGTCTGTGTGTGTGTGTGTGTGTGTGTGTGTGGATCTCCTTTAATACACCCTGAGTTGTGTCTAAGCCAGTGTGAGCTCATGCCTCTGCTCACTCTTCATCAGATACCTCCACTGTTCCTCACCTGCTCAGTTAATGAGGATGCCGGTCGAGCGTCCGTCCTCCTCTTTGATGTTCTTCAGGTTGTTCTCCGCCTCGTCCACGGTGCTGTGCATCCCAGAGAACACACGTTACATCATTGTCGTATGAAAACAGAGCCAGGTGTGTGTACGTATAGGTGTTAGTGCCTACGTTAGGAAGTCCCTGACATCCTCCACTGTGATTTCTCCGGTGGAGTCGAGGGTGAGGTCGGCACAGCTGAGGGGGGAGTCCAGAGGGGTGTCCATGAGGGGGGAGGACAGGGCGCTCGGAGGCTCTTCTGTTTGTCCTGTGAGGGAGAGAACCATTAAGTCTAAGGCTGAACCGCAGAGCTAAATCTGCTACAGATGGACGATTGGCTTTGAAAAGTTTCCCCGGTCATGTTGGATTGAGTTAAAAATGTTTTGGCAAACAGTTAGAAAACAACTTCATCTCAATTTGGTTTGACAGTAAATTCAGGAATGCTCATGTCATAAAGTTGATACTCTAACAAGGATGAATGGAGTTCAACAGTGCTTAGAGAACACATAAAGATGGATTAAATCTGTACTTGGTTTATTTCGTCTGTTGTTCTAATCCCAAATATGTTGGTTTAACATAAAAGTGATTTTCTGTCTATTTCTTATATTAGTTCAAGGATTTCTTAAGTCACTATTTTTTTTTAAATGTCAAGCCTGACTTTCGAAATTCAGCTTTAACATCAAATGGCGGCTTTAAAATAAACTCAAATGAACTATTATTGACAAACAAATCACAATGCTGCAGTTTGCCTCTGCTCAACAAGGCTTTCAGCTTCTTTCAGTTAATTGTTTTGGTTTCACTCTCTCTGCTCACAAAGCCTTACTTTGAGTGACAGAGGAGCAAAGTTAACCTCGAGTCGGTACACAGAGAGAAGAATCTAGCAGCTAAAGAGCTGTAAGGAGTTAGTGGAGACCAAAAACAGAGCCAAAAGGAAGAGTGAATATTGGATTTCACATGGACAGAAACAAACTCAATGGACGCTAAAGGTGTGTTTATTGAATGGGGAGTTGATAATATGTCAATGTGCTGCCCCCTAGCGGCCAACCACCTCTATTCATAACATTCTTATTCTTTATTAGGATCCCCATTAGCACTAGCATAAGCATTGACTATTCTCCCTGGGGTCCTCACACACACACACAAAACAAACATTAAACAAAACTAAAAGCAAAATAGAACAACTCATTTCATCATACAATGGATATGAAGTGAAACAAAAATGGTCATCACATTTTAGCCATCATCACAAGGCCCAACCACAGGCACAGTTACATGTTACTCTGTAATGCTCATATAATGTTGTAGCAACCTTTTAAAATGTACTTGAGAATTTTCCTGAATTATGTGGACTGGTAAAGAGTTCCAGCTGACCATGGCTCTGTACATGACTGTTTTCTGTCTGATATTTGATTTAGATGTGGGTCATACGAACCTTCTTTCTATTGCATGTCTTGTTTGATAGTTATGTTGAGTGTACTGCGATATAAACCTTGGTGATAATATATGTGGTAAGTGTGTCACTGTAATATTCCTAACTAAATTTAACAAAGTATAAGTGGACCTCTGTCTGACACCCAACCATTTAAGGGTCTCCAACATTTCAGTCACTCTGGTTCTGTAGGAGCACTGCAGTGCACATCGTGCTGCCTTATTTTGAGCTACTTGTAGTTTGTCTAGATCTTTTTCTGCAGCACTAGACCAAATAACAAAACAGTAATCAAGCTGTGACAGAACCAAAGCATCTAGAACTTGTCTACTGACATCTTTTGGCAAATATTTTACAATTCTTTCAACAAGTGACACACCCCTTCCCATTTTACATACAACATTATCAATCTGTTTAGACCAAGATCATTTTTGATCCAGAGTTATACCTAACAATTTCGTTTCCTTGACCTGTTCAATTTCAATATGGTTTAAATGTAATAGCAATTTAGGTTCACTCATCATTTCTTAACCTTCTATAAATTTGCCCATCTGACTCATAACTTGATGAGAAAGCTACAATTATGGCATCATCTCTTTGTTTCATCAGATCTCTTAATTCATCATCCAACCAGGGTGCTCTAAAGTTCCTTACTGTCAGTTTTCTAAGTGGTGCATGTTTGTCAATCACTTGCATGAATAACAAATTAAATACTGCAAGAGCATCATCTGGATTTAATTTACATCCTTTATAAATGACTCTTCACAAAAGCATTTCACTGATCTCCTCACAATTACTTTCGGTCCTGCTTTTGGCACCTTTGTCTTTCTCACGATGATTATTAAATGATGATCAGTACACCCTACTGGAATTGATATGGCCTGCGAACATAAATGGCTAACATTTGTAAATATATGATCAATGGAAGTTGCACTTGTTGCTCCACCTTTTCTTTATGCATATCCTAGTAGGTTTAGTCACCATTTGTACCAAGTTACATGTATTAGCTATTGTCTGCAACTTGTTTTTTAAGGCACAGTGGGACATACTCCAGTCAATGTTTAAATCACAGATAAAATAAATCTCTCTATCAAGATCACAAACTATCTAACATTTGACATACTTTTTCTCAATAGAACTATAATGTCAGTAAACATGGTTTGGTTAGTAGTAGTAATAGTCATTAAGATAGAAAGCCCACCAACACATGACTAAACTCTACTCTGGTCTCCACGACAACCATCATTTCCTACCAGTGAGGGAGGCGCTGGGCAGGAGAGCATTCTAAATGGTTACTATGGACACCGGAGGGGGAACCCCTGTAGGGCCTGCTTTCAGTTTTTAGAAAGAGTGAAGAGGGAGAACAGTGAGGAGGGGGAGGGAGAAAGTGTGTGCGTGTGTGTTTGTACATACCCTCAGCCTGACCCATTTGGTTCTTGTGGGTCCCGTTGGCCTGCGTCGTGGTGCCATCGCTGAGGACACACACAATCACACACCATTAGCTCTGGCAGCAGACGGAGTAATAACAGTAAACTATATTTCTCTGGTTTCACACCGAGCAGAGAGCATGATGGACAGGAACAGGGGGTTTAGAGGTTTGCAATGAGGGGGCCTGGGACCACCAAGAGACTCCCATAGTGGGTCGTTTTTGCACCAATGCGTTGAGTTTTCCTAAAAGAATATACCAAAATGGCATTATAATATACCGTGTGATTGTTTCATTAAAGAGAGAGGATGGTGCGTGGAGATGTAGCTTCTTATTAAACACACATTCAAAATGCAATAACACATACACACAAAAACAGCATTACATAACACACACACACACACACTGCAGATACAGACAACTCGCTCACCCTCTCCTTCTCCCACACACACCCACAGCCCTCAGCTGTTCCACAAGAGAAATTGGCTAATAGGACACCAGAAAATAAATCTATCTCATCAGCATAAGGAGCGATTCGAGCAGACAGCCTTCGGTTGATTTGCTCTATATGTTTGGAAGGTGTATACCTAAAATAAACACCTGTATTTAAACATAAAGACACCCTGATGCAGTGGAAAGATGTAACCAAATCCCACAAAAACATTCATCAAACTTCAGATATTGTGTGAGGACTCAATCTGTATTGCACGACAACGGTTTGATTGTATTACAGGAGTGTGTGTGTGTGTGTGTGTGTGTGTGTGTGTGTGTGTGTGTGTGTGTGTGTGTGTGTGTGTGTGTGTTACCTGGCAGGTGTGTGCTCCAGCGATCGGTCCAGCTGAACAGAGCACAGCGGTTCTGTGACGACTTTAGCCGACAGCGAGAACCTCTCATACTCCGAGGGGGAGATCAGGTAAAACCCTGCGCAGAAAAACAACCACACAGCATTTAGACTCATTTCACTACATTTCACTGCAAACCAGCCCAAAGTGAAATGTGCAGTTAGTCAAAATGTCCATGCTGTACTTCCATTATTATACTATTAGATTGTGATGATATAAGCAGCCCTGAATCGTCTCAAAACTGGCCTCATAATGGCGACATTCAAATGTTACTCTTCTTAATAAGAGCAGAACAAATCTTCGGCAAATTAAACAATAACAATCCGCATGACTGGAAACAAATTGGGCGAGTGGAACATTCGGTTTTTGGTATAATCTGTGTGAAATGACCCTTAAAATCAAGAGCTGTCTGTATTTTTCAGAGTGTTTTAAATGTCATGATCACAATGCAATTTCTTTGTGAAAAGTAGGAGATTTTTTTGTGTATATTTCTAGAAATAAAGCATGATTTCCTCACCCTGTCCATTCTTGGTGAAGACGCAGGATGCAATGCCGCTGATGTCTTCTTTACGGATGCAGTCGTAGCGCACCTAAAGAAAAACAAAATATTCATATACTTTCAGTGCATCATGAATAAATGATCAAATAAAGTCACAAAATGCCTGTAAACACTCCCTAAATGTTTATGTTATTGTCCAAAGACCCCTTTGTTTTCCTACCTGAGGTCGGAGGCCCGGTATGTTGAACAGGTGCATGTCTCCCAGGTTGGTCAGACACACCAGTGTGTGTTCACTGTAATCCTCCTGAGCCGTGGAGCCGAACACCACCAGCGCCACCTTCCTCACCCTGCAGCCTTCGTGAGCCGTCAGCTTGAACTTGGTCTTGGCGCTCACCTTGGGGAGAGAGAACACCTAAAGAGAGAGAGAGAGAGAGAGAGAGAGAGAGAGAGAGGGGAGACAGGAAATGTAGACCTTAACATCATCAGTCTTTCATGGTTTCTTAAGCTCACTCTTAGCATGTTTTGGGGCATTTTTAAATGGGGTGGTCAATGCATATAAAGTCTTTATTCTTCAAATGTTTACATCAACCCGGAAGTTTACATCACAACTGTAATTATCCCAAAATAAAAGCCAATGTAATTTTTACATTGGATTTTGAAATATTGCATAAAGCAAGATCTGTGGCATACACACCTCAATGACACTTACACTTTTGGTTCAGCAGGATAATCTCCACATATACGCACCAATTTAAATTCATAGTAGTTGAAGCATAAATTCAATCACTAGAGGTAAAAAGCTAACGTTTGGCTATAAAGGAACTCATCGCCACAAAGCTAACGTGGCTAATGTTCGGCTCAATGACGTTGATTAAGACAATTAGGGTATTTACTGACATATTTTATGTTGTAGAACACGTGAAACTTTGTTAACCACAGACTTTATCTCAGGTTAACCAAAGACTTATTGGAAAAAACATTGACCTTGAAACAGCTAGAATGCTTTCAGGGTTCAAGACGTATTCAAAGTACACCGTTTGTGTGTAACATATATATTTTCCAGCCGTTACCTTCAGCTGTTCCTCCGAAGCGATGAGCACAGAGTGAGCGTTGGTCATGTCGGGGGCGATGGAGAGGTCCTGCGAGGCTTCGTACGGGTCGGGTAACGGTTTCCCCCGGCCGTCCAGCACGGAGATGGACACCACGGGTGCTCTGTGCATCAGCTGGATCTCTTTACCCAACACCGCCTCCACACACACACTGCTCTCGCCCGCCCCGCCACGCTCACACACCCGACCCGAGCCGACACCGGGCACCTCCAGAGCGTAGGCGTACACACTGCCCGAGTTAGTGCCTGCCCAGAGTGTGGCGCCGTGGTGGGTACCTGGAAGATGATGTACAGTTAGTGGGGTGGATATCGTTAGAACTGTCACGATAATTATGTTATACATTTTTTATAAAATATAAGGACATTGTGTCGATTTTCGTTGAGATATTGATGCTCAAGAATTTAAGATAAGGTATTAGCCAAAATTACTTATTTTTTTTTTAGGATATTATGATATTTTCTTACATCACAGAGTCAATATTCTGAAGAAGTAGAAGTGTGTTGCTCTTTAAACTGGTTTTACTTGCACTATTATGCCTTCTATATTGTCAATAGAGCATAAAATAGTCTAGAAAGGACATTAATATTGTTAAACGCAATCATTTCAGGGACAATATATCATCTATCAAATCTGTCAGACTTCACATTTAACTTTTGGTTTTCTTAGCTGCAACAAAAGCCAACAACAATGGGATTTAAATCTGAATTCATAGCAGTTCTAAATCCTAATGAGCGAACACACCGTCGCGGAGAAAAGTGTCCGCGAAGCAGAGACATCGGACCACTCCGGACAGCGAGTCGTCTGCTGACCGCGGTTCGATCCTCCGCTGGATCGGAGCCACGTCCTCCTGCTCTGCGAGAGCCGCGTTAGCCTCCTGGACCTGACCAGTCAAAACATTTAGACATAAATTCAACCTTTACAATCCATATGGACCTCTCATAACTTACAGAGACCGTCTTTCACCTTGCTGGTGGGCGTGGTGATGGGTCGTTTCTTCCCCGACACCCTGCTCTTGCGGATGCGTCTGAAGCTCTGTCGTAGGGACTTTTTCAAAGACTTGACTCTGGAAAGAGGGCCCTCCATCGCCAAGGAGTCGTTAGGGTGCAGCGTACATCTAGGGGGGAAGAAAGAGCAATAGGATAATGCTTATTGTATCGCAAATTGGTGAATTTTTCAGCTTGATCCATTTAATTTATATTACACATTTTTTCTCAAGGGGCTTTACAGAATGTGTGTGTGTGTGTGTGTGTGTGTGTGTGTGTGTGTGTGTGTGTGTGTGTGTGTCTAACCTGGCCAGCACAGCGTTTCTTCTGTGGTAGTCGAACAGGCCGAATCCGTGACTCGTCCCAAAGGAGATCAGGTTCCACTCGGCGTGCAGAGCCACAGCGGTAACGGAGGCGGGGGGCATGCACTGCACCAGCACCTGTGGCTGGAAGCCCGGGGGGAAGGGGGCAGGTTTGAGGCGGGGCTCCAGCCGGTCGTGGCCCTTCCAGGTGAAGCCCTCGCGGTCCTGCAGCAGATCCACCACCGACACGTCCACAGTGTGGTCCGAACGCTCGTCACTCAGACCCAGAACAATCACCTGGAGAGAAGAAAAAAGGGTGTAGAAGTTTAGAGGAAATACAGATGCTCCAATGGGGATAAAACTTTACATTTTCCCCTGATTATTTTCCATTTCCAACCCCACAACTGCTAAAGCTACATTTGCAAAAAAGTAACTTCAACTGTTTGACCTAAATGTAGTTTAATTGTGGGGAGCAGGAACACTTAACCACAGTTTGTTGATGTTACAAATATTATACGCTCACTTAGCCTCGCAGCTACAGCCCTCAAAGCTGAGCAGAGTGTGTGTTTATGTGTGTGTGTGTGTGTGTGTTTGTGTTTGTGTGACTGCAGCTGCAACTCTCAGCTGCCAACTTAATCAGCGAGCTGCATCTCATCCAGAGGACATGAGGCTATTTTAAAAGAGGTTCTTCATTAAGTATGATCTTTAAAGTCCAATGGTCTCATCAATCATTCCATTAGCACATTAACAGTTGGAGAGCAGAGGGAACAGAAGATTAGACGATGTGTTTGGTTTTTATTATAAACTGGCAAAGTGTGTGTGTAGTACACATTACATGTATTCATAAATGCAGGGCCTTGGTACGTTTTAAATTTCAAAGGCGCTGTTAATTGGACTTGTAAATTACAGTTCTTGAACCTTAGTGCTCTTTTTCTTTCAAGAAGCTGGCAGTGCCTCCAATAGATTAAGAATGATTATTAAAGCTACATTTCTGTCTGTGTTGTGCCGTACAAAACCTGCATTATTTATATGGCGCCACAGGCTAGCGTTAACGCATGTATTAGAATTTATCAAATTAACTTTATCGATCCCAATTTAGTTTTTCTTTTTTTTTTGTCACAGCAGCAAGTTAACAAGGCATTTCACATCAATTACAAATAATGACATGATGTGTGTGTGCAGTTTACCTGTCCAGCAGTTCCAGCCACCAGCAGCTTGTTGCTGTATTTGCACAGACTGATCTTCTGGATGCCCAGTCTGGGGTCATCGCTGTACGGGTCAAAACAGCCCACCTACACACAAACAGACACACACAGGTATGGTTGGATTGGCAAGATTAATGCAAAGAACACAACAGAAACGTTTAATTAAAGCAAGATAAATCCAAATCGTATGAGAATCGCAGCATGGGCTAGTGCAATAATAAAAAGGGAGCACAATATTACAGACCACAACAGCTATATGTATGACAGGTGTTAAAATACCATTTAGGATGAAGTATTGTGGAGTTGACACCTATAAATCGCTGACTACAGACTTAATTAAACAAATGTGTTTGGTACAGATCCTCTTTAAAACTCACTCCATGACTAAAATCAATACATTTCTCAATGATAATGAGAAAAATGATCAATACCTACAACATCGTGAATCATATCGCAATATCAGTTAAAAAATCGAAATCAGCTATTTTTTTTCACGTCATGAAGCTCCACTTTCTCATTTTGATATTCAATTTGAACCGAATACAGACAAATTCAGTTTAAAATGTCTCCCTAAAGCTCTCCTCCTCCCTCCTCAGGAGCCTCTTTACTCCTAAGCTCTGCAAAATGCCAATCCCCCCCCGCTGCTCTTCATACATACTCTGCAAAACATGGGCATTAATCTGTCTCTCACACACACGGGAGGAATTCCAATAGAATTCCCTCGCACAAAACAAGGAGTAGGAGAGGTTGGTCACTAACTAACACACACACACACACACACACACACACAGACATGCAGAGAACGAGTGGGCTGATGTGTCTGGTTTTCATTACACGGGAGAGGGAAAAAAGGGAAAGGCTCTTCATCCCATATGAGAGCCACATTCCTGAACATGCAGCTCTGTTACCACAGGATACATGAGGAAAGGTGGGGGGAGCCAAACAGTGAATGGGAAGAGAAGAAGAGAAAAGAGGCCAAATAGTAACTCAATCAATTTGTCAATGTTCAATTCACCTCCATAAATCTGTTTCTGCTCTTTTTACGCTATGAAGGGGACCCATCCTGCTAATTTTCAGGTTCATATTTGTATTTTGTGCCTCTACTGGGACATGTCTCCATGCTTTAATGTTAAAAAAGCTCTTTATCTTTCTCATACTTTCTGTGATGCAGCTCCTCTTTTCACCCTCTGTCTGAAACCAGAGCCCCGTCTGCTCTGATTGGTTAGCTGAGATGTCCCGCCCCTTAGCCTATCACGTACAATGTGTTGGAGCGCTAGCCAATGGAAGCACACATAGTACACAGTGATGTCAATGGAGGCAAAACACCTATATAAACACATTGCAGGAAAGGGAAAACCCCCAAAACGTATAAAATGCATTTCTAATAAACGATGACAGTCCTCCAATGACAGCTGGTCTCAGTGAAAGAGCAACAAACAGATATCAGCTCCACAAAAGCCACAACTGAATTTCTTCCCATCACTGTCTTCCCTGCCATCTACAGATGTGAGCTTATCTTGGGAGTCCGCCCAAACCCTGAAAAAAAAAAGTCCAACCAGAGATTTACATATCATGTTTTTCTTCATGACTCGTCTCCATTTCTCCTCTACCAAAGCTGTCGGATCAGATTTACTCCATATGGGACTCCTCACAATGCTGAATCAGTTCATTTAAATGTAATTCTGCGCAGAAAAACAAGCGATTAAAACAGCATCAGACTGCGGTTCCTTCAGAGTTTTAATAAGAGGAACAATGGGGCGGGCCCGGTCTGTGAACCAAACACATGAAAACACTCAGATGAGAGAATAAGGTCGCAGATGTAACCACAGATGTAGTGTTGGAGGACTGACTGTGTAATGAACAGATTTTCCCACAGATGTTATAAAATGAGACTCTTTCTTCTCTGTTCCCATCTCCTCCTGCTGAGTTCTCACCTTCCTAAAAGGAGGCCATTCCTCCTCCTGCTGCATGTCGGGGTCGTCGCTGGGGTCATGAGGTTCGTCGCATGGGTCGCAGTCGGTGTGGAAGACGTTGGCGGTGCTGAGTTTGTACAGCGGAGTGAGAGCAACGCCCGACGCATCCCAGAAACGCACAGTGCCGTCCTCGTGCCTATCAAACACAAAATGTATAAACTGCAGAGATGAAAATGTATTTGAGTGCAAATCTTTCTGGATTTTTAAGGATATACGTGTGTGTGTGTGTGTGTGTGTGTGTGTGTGTGTGTGTGTGTGTGTGTGTGTGTCAAGTTGCAGTTCACAGTTTTTGTTGCCTCTGAATGGGTGGTTTGAGCTAGAATGTCAAATGAAGCCTTTGAAAGTAAAAGGAGAAAGTAGAAAGAGAGAGTGTGTGTGTGTGTGTGTGTGTGTGTGTGTGTGTGTGTGTGTGTGTGTGTGTGTGTGTGTGTGTGTGTGTGTGTGTGTGTGTGTGTGTGTGTAGGCTAGCAGGCTCAGATCAAAATGGTTCCTCAATTCTGATTGATAGCATTTTATGGATTTGTGACACAGAGATTAAAGCTATGCTAGCAGCTCTTTGAGGCTACATTCTCAGTAGCTTTGAGCTAAAGGCTAACACCGGCATGCTAACACGTGACAATGATAATGCTGAAACTGTAATGTTAAGAAAGTATGTTGACCTAACTTAGATAAGCGTCTTAGTATGCTTATTTTTAGCCTCCTGTTTAGCGATAATAAGCAAATTACTAAAAGCATGCTAACACATTAATCAGCTAAGGCTAATATCGAGCTGATATTGGCACTTGAAGTTCAAAAGATTAAATAATTCATCCTCTGAGCAACATAGTATCATGTTTATCTATTCAATAGGAAATAGTTCAGATATTTTCCCTAACTGGTCTGAATCCAGCTGTTTTCCTTTTAACGCTCTAGTTGTGTCTCATTGTGCCCCATGCTAATGCTAGCACTGCCAAACATCTGCAGTTGCCAACAGTAGGTAATTAGCCTCAGGATTCCCTTGTTACTAATGCAATGCTAACACAT
The DNA here is from genome assembly GCF_036324505.1 of Eleginops maclovinus. Taxonomy (NCBI): domain Eukaryota; kingdom Metazoa; phylum Chordata; class Actinopteri; order Perciformes; family Eleginopidae; genus Eleginops; species Eleginops maclovinus. Next base: position 19,576,961 of record NC_086364.1, on the reverse strand, counting down.
TTCACTGTCAGGACAAGTCATAGATCCATTGTAATGGAGGCTCTCCATATGGTTCACATCAGAAATAAACTCAGGGCTGCTTTCAGTCACTAACATTTATTAGCAAGGAACAGATTTATTTCATGAGAGGAAAATGAAAACTGGGTCCACCTGCGGACGCAGCCTGTGAGTGTTTATACAGACAGTGTGTGTGTCTGTGTGTCTGTACCCTGTCAATAGCAGCTCTTGCTGTTTGGGTGGAAGAGCCAGGTTTTTCCCTCCACAAATGGGCCAACTCTGCATAAACAGACAAAGATTAAAGTTAGGACTCTTGTTATATTAAAAAGATGCACAAGAAAAAAGATGAAACATCGCAAAAACAACATTTTCTCTACCTATTTCCATTTCATCACAACTCCAGCTCAAAAATAATCTGGCCCTGACGGAGAGGAATTCCCATCTGGATGAAAGTGTGCAGACAGAATCACACCAAACTCAGCTCCTGTGGGTTTTGGGTTTGCTCTGTTACTGTGCCAGTCTCTCTGGTTTGGCCGCGCACAGACAGACAGTCAGGAATGATTTACGAGCATACCAGCTGTGTGTGTGTGTGTGTGTGTGACTTTAATCTGCCACTGATAAAACAGCTGATCTAAGCTACAAAGCCTCTGCAAAGCCTTTAACTGCTTACACCTGCTCTTAAAGTTAACACACTAGCAGCAGGCCGGAGGTAACACCCAGAGACCTTTAGCTGCCAGCCTATACCAGCAAATACCATCCATTTACGTTTAATATCCTAACATTCAACCTCTAAAATGTCACTGCATTATTACCCCTTTATATTTCTCTCCCTTCATGAACAGAAGCAGACTTGAGAAGACACCTGACACTCGGCTGGTGGATATCCAACCCTTTAAACTGACTCTGTGACCATGCTGGTTTGTGTTTACACAGTACAAACACCAATTAGTGTCGATAGCTACTTTTAAAAGGAAAAGCAGCTTGGCTATTGGCCATACTGTTAAGGTGTTCCTGGATTTAGTGGCTTACATACATCTTGGACTTTCAGTAATTGAATATATCTACGGCCATGAACGAGCCAATTTACAGAATAATCCAGTCCTAGTGTCCGCCTGCCAGTCCACAGGAAACAAAAAATGTAGCTGGCAGTGAGTCTGAGAAGGACTATAATGATAAGATAAGATAAGAAAAGAAGAAGCTTTATTTAAACCCAAAAGAAATGCAGGTGTCACAGCAATAAGAGACAAAGGAAGCACAGTATAGGACAGCTAAGAGAAAAAACAGGGACGAAAAGCAACACAAAATACGAGTTCAAGTACATCCGGTGTGCTTCTCACCCCGTGCGCTTGTTGCCGGCCCTGCTGAGCTTTGCCGGCATTGACCAGCCTCTCCCAGAGTTTGGGCGGGACGCTGGAGACGTGGAAGGAGCAGGTGATGGCTGACGAGTGGAGGGGAGCCAGGTAGGGGGTCGGAAGCGAGGGCCAGCCGGGGGTTTGGAGGTCAATCACCACCAGCTCCTCTTCCAGTAACACCACCACCGCTGACGGATCATCAAACTCTGAAGGAAGGAGAGACGAGAGAACATGAAGGGTTGATGCTCCTGGATTACACTTTTGAGACACGAGGGTGAAGGCAATCATTGGACAGAGCATTAGTGATGTGCTGCAGCTGACCTTTCTCTTGCTCTACGTTATGGACAGTGAAGAAGTCGATGACTCGGGATGTGAAGTCCAGAGTGACGTGCTCTTTGTTCTGTTGGATGGTCAGACAGTGGCGGTCTCCGTAACTCGCTCTGGGCATCCCCCCGCTGTACAACAACACTGGAGAGCTGGAGCGGGACACAGACGTTTGGTTTAATTAGACCAACATGGAGCGAGTGTGACATAAGGCGTCATTATGAAACAAAAAATGTGTTGTACACTTAAATGGAAATATGAAATTGGCCTAACAAGGCTTTTTCTTTTTGGTTTTGATTCACAAAAATAGGAAGTTAATTATGAGGCAGTCTTCTGTGTTTCTTGCAAAAGGGAGAACAAATATTCTTCTTTGTGCAGGAGACACAAACCGGATTATTGAGACATGAAATCCATGTGAAATTATGTTTATACAGCAATAAAAAATAGAAAAAAGAAAGAAAAATAACACAAAAATGATAGAAAACAGACAAATGAAAAAAGGATACACAAATATCAGGGTTTTGATTAAACTGGGTAACATGGGCGCTGAACCCTTTTACTTTCGGCGTGCGCCCTCAAACCAAAACGCCAATTTTCCTGGTAAAATTTTAAAAGGAGTGCCAGAAAACAATATATCTGGTCTTCAAAAACTGCATAAATACTCCAAAAAAAAGTCAAATGTCTCATCAGAAGGAAGAGACAGGTCTGTTTTTACGGAGAATAAATAGGGGTTGGATGTCCGGTCAGGCTGACACTGAAACTGAGATTTCTGAATTAGTTTCTTTTACTCTCCTTCTTTCTGTAGAGGAAGTAAAGAAACCTTAACTCTGGATTTATTTGTCGTTTGAGGTGCAATATATGACTCTGCAGCTGTAAGACATTAAGTCACTATTATTTTCGCTTCCTCTGTTGCATGATTTTCCCCGGAAAGTGGGCGGGGATTTAATTTTGTCTGGAAGTGACGTTAGCGCCCTGATCATGATGCACAATGAAACAAAAAACAGGAACCAAGATTTACTGGCAATTTCCAATCTAATGTCAGCAATCAAATAGAAACAATAAGTCACAAAATAAGCCACACACTCACCCCGTCTGTGTCGTTCTCCACAGGATCTTGTTGATGGCCTTACAGGGGAACGGACCTGTGACAGAAGTCATGCAGAGTTAAGTAGAAACCAAAACATTACCGAGACATTTATTGGATTAAAATTAATAAAACCTCACGAAAAGAAAGAGTCGCCTGAGAGTTATTAATGTTATCTTTATGGATATTCTTCCTCGTTATGCCTTTATTAGTACGTCCCTTTTTATTTTATTTAGTATTTTAGTTTGTTTCCAATGCAACTGATGTTATATTTATAGTAAGGAAGGAAGAAACGTCCTGTCATTTACCAAAGAAAAAGGCAATACGAATTTCATTTCCATCCAGAAAGCCTTTAGGTCAGAGAGAGAGGGCGAAAGACAGGTAAAAATAAGATTTGAAAAGTGTCACTCCCACGATGAACCTGACCTAACCCTGACTCTAATTCTGGAAATAGTAACGAGTCACTCTGAGTCACGGTGGGTCAGCACTCATCGTCAGCTATTTGACAAGAACATGACCTCCACCGGACCTGGACCACAAAGTGTTTGAACAAGAGACACTAGCTGGGAAACACAAGCAATGTGTGTGTGTGTGTGTGTGTGCATTTCTCACCATATGGGATGGTAGAGGACACTGGCTGCTGATTGCAGGCGTTGCCGTTAGTAACAGGCCACACGGAGTACCCGCCATCGTTATGGGAACTGACGAATAGGTTTCCGGAACGTTCCCACACCAGACTCTCCAGCTGCTGCAGGACACACACACACACACACACACACACACACACACACACACACACACACACACACACACACACACACACACACACACACACACACACACACACACACACACACACACACACACACACACACACACACACACACACACACACACACACACACACACACACACACACACACACACACACACACACACACACACACACACACACACACACACACACACACACACACACACACACACACACACACACACACACACACACACACACACACTTAATTACACGTTATAGATAGTAACACCGTTTACTTGTTGACACTGGAAGGACTTCAAGGAGTCAAGTGCCTCCGAGAGCAGCTCAAATATTTCTTGCCATAAAAGCCCGTAACTGAGAAGTACTGCTGGGACTAGTGATTATTGTCCTTATCAATTAATCCAACGAGTATTTCTAGATTAACTGATCGATTGTTTGGTCTCTACAATATAAGAAAAAAGTCTTAAATGTCAATCCCAGTCACTGAAAGCCCGATTATATCCAGTAAAATATTATATAAAAAATAACAACTTTATATTTGAAGACCTGAAAACATTTTTTACTTTTGCCCTCTGTGGATTAACAATTGATTAGTTCACTTTTCGTTGCAGCTCCAGCTGGAAGACCTATTTAAAAAGACTTTATCTGTATTTCTTCATTGCTGTGAATGTTTTGCAACTCATTTCTGGCCTGTGTGAGTAAACTACAACATATCCAGAAAAAAACAACATAAGAACTATTCTTAAAGTTCTTCGTTGTGACATCCTGAAAGATAAATCAAGGAACACCAGTGTGCACTCGGCTCTGCTCTGTAAACCAGGTACCTGTTTGCCCAGGAAGAGCTGCTCGGTGTGACGGGTGCTCAGGTCCCAGAGGACCACCAGGCCCCGGCTGTAGCCAATCAGAATCTTCCCTGGCTGTTGAGGATGTTCCTGAAGAGACTCCACCGGCCCCAAGGATTTCCCACATCTGTACTCATCTGGCAGGCTGGGAAAACAAAACCAGTACCCCATATGTTGTTGATTAAACATGTCCACAGGTTTGGTTTATAGCACTTTCAAAATGTCTTAAAGGAGGTCCTATTATGCTTTTAACAGTTTTCCCTTTCCTGTAGTGTGTTATATAGGTTGTGTGCATGTAACGGTCTGCAAAGCTAAAATCCCAACACTTTAGCCAGAAAATGAGGACAATTGTATCAAAAACCATCACTCAATTCACTCAGGTGTGACCAAATTTGACAAAGAGGACCTTTAAGCCTACATTATTTTGTTACATACACTATTAAAGTAAGTTTCAATGACTGTAATTTCCCTTTAATGCACGTTTGGGACTGAAAAGTAGCTAAATCATGACAGGAGTGGAGATAAAAATCTGGGCTTATTGATCATCCAGTCGGTAAGTAGAACACAGGGAATGGACGGCACCGTATATTTCAAAGCACTGTTTTCCATTTACACAAAAACAACCCAGAGCAAAACACGAGAAGTGTTCAGATTTATGTAAAATCTAATCAACATCAAGCTCAAACCATCTGAATAAACACCACCACAGGCAGCTGTCTCTGCAACAACAACAAACATAAAACACTCAAATCAACATCAAGCTGCTGGAAGTTTGTGAACTAGACATTCCTCTGAGGCAGCTGAAGAATGTGGAGCAGGACACACCCTCGAGATTTCAAGAGGATTCCCCCGGTGAAGGATGGGGAGAAGAGAGGAGAGGAAGAGGGTAAACAAACGAACACAGTGCGAAAGAAAAGACGGCAATGCAGCTTTCTCTCTGGGGGGTCTACAGCGGACGAGGCAGAAGAGAATCGGTCAGCTTGCATGAAACACACACACACACACAAACACACACACACTTCTGACTGCTTTGTGGTAGCGCTCACTGAGGAAGATCCTCTCCGGAAGCACAGAGGCAGAAAACATTCCCAACAAAGCATTCCATTGTCTCTGTCTCTACGTCCACGAGTATTTTTAGGGAATCCAGCATCCTGCTACTGATTCCCAGTGATGAGCCTCTGTGTGTGTGTGTGTGTGTGTGCACGTTAAGAGATTCAGCTGAAACACTTCCCCAACCGGAACACCGTGTTTTGGCAGCCGTTACAAAGCATCCCTGTCTAAAACCTCCCTTCCTTTGCACACACACACACACACACACACACACACACACACACACACACACACACACACACACACACACACACACACACACACACACACACACACACACACACACACACACACACACACACACACACACACACACACACACACACACACACACACACACACACACACACACACACACACACACACACACACACACACACACACACACACACACACACACACACACACACACACACACACACACACACACACACACACACACACACACACACACACACACAGCTTATCAGGGCCCTCGTTAGGCCTCAGTTCCGCCCACTACCCTAAACAAGCCGGTTAATGAGGGGTTTGGACGGTCAGTCACCGCGGCTCGGTGAAGCCACTGTATCGACAGAGGAATGCAGGGGAAGGCTGCGGCACGAAGGACGAAGAAACAGCTTTGTTTTCGTTGTGTACCTTGAAGACTTTGCACCTAGTATTGCAGCCTATGCCTCTGTAAAAATAGGGGAAGGCTGACTTGTATGTGAAGAAAGCGTTTTGTAAAGACTGGGAAAATGGCGTCTGTTTACCATCTATAGACCAATCCCTGCAGCGTGCATGTCTGTTGCACACAGATTATTTTTGATATGCAGATCTGTGCATATTAACGTGATAACGATGCACAGGAAGTGTTTTGATCTGGTTCACTGCTGACTCTCATACATGGCCGCACACTAGTGCTCGCAACACTGCAGAAAGGAGGGGTTGGAAAAAATAACAGAAACAGGAACTTTTATTTCTGACAAAATGTGCATATTTTTGTTGTATTTCTGTATATTTCTATTCCTTGTGAACATTTTATTTTAATTTTGCAAACGTTTTTTAAAAATATTTCTATAATAATAGTTCTAAATGTGCTCCTTTATTTACAACCTTCCTCCTCTGTTAATGTTTGCACTGTTATTCCCCAGAGCAGATTAATTGTACATGTAAACCACTTGCCTATAAACCACATTCAGACTTCAATAACAAAGAAAATATCATTTTTCTAGAACGTGAAGTCTATCGCTCCCTCTCCTCTCGTCTCTGAGCAGCGCTGAGGATATATAGCCGTTCTCATGGTCCATGAACCACATGACCCCGACCTGCCTGCTGCTGCTGCGGTCATAGGGGATATTTATTTCTGTGTGTGTGTCCGACCTGCTCAGCTGGAGCTGTGAGGGGAGGAAACTGGAGTGCTAAATGTTTACAGGAAGACATACTGTGACAGGGACGGAGGAGTCAAGAAGAGATGGGCAGAGAAAAGGGAGAAGAACGTTGCAATGATTTGTTAAATGTAGATGCAATGTTAGAAACATACGCACCTGCCAGTCCAAAAACAACTGCATCAGACTTATGGTATGTTGGGTCAATCTTTCCTAGGCTCCAGATTTTCTTTTAGTACATTACTTTTGTCGTGTGCTTTCTTTGAGGTCAATTATACGGGACAGTCTCACCTCTGGGTGACCTGGTCCTGTGGCAGCGTGAGGTTGTCCTTCAGTGACAGGCGGGGCAACTCCAGGAAGTAGACGCCCCCTCCCTCCGTGCCGATGCACAGCAGGTCGCACGACCTCAGCAAGAGGAGGACAGTCACCCGAGTGGCACTGAGGAGAAGAGGAGGAGGAATGAGAAGAGGGAAGCTTCAGTCACGATAGATTTAACCCACCCAATTATTGAAGAATATGGGATATATTCAATGACGAAATGACCCACTTTGCTTTAAGTGCAATCTGATGAAACATTGAAAAGTGTAATAGAAAGACTAAGGTTAGTTAAGTTCAAGGGTGTCTTACAGGAGTATTTAGACACAAATAAATGAAACGGAAGATCAGAGAATTCATAAAAGACAGAAGATAGTTAAACTTGATCAGTTAAATTACCTCTGGAAAAGCAGTGGTAAAAAGAACATTTTCAAGCCTAGATTTAAAAGATAAAACATTTGGTATGTAAAGTACCTGCAGCTCTCGATGCCTGGTCTTCCTGGGAGGCTGTAGCTGTTCACTTCCTGGAGACTGATCAAACCTTCTTTCTTCACCCCGCCCACCTCTCTGGGGGCGCCGGCCACCAGCTCCCACAGGTGAATGGTGTTGTCGTCGAGCAGTGACAGCAGGCGGCCCTGTCACATGCACAATAATGTTGATTTCATACAACTTTAAGCCACCACTCTCTTTGAAAAGCAGGAGATAAGAGCTCACCTGTCCAGGCAGGAAGTGGATTTGTGTGACCGCAGTAGTCTCACTGTGTAGACCTGTGAACTCAACGCCAGGGCAACCGTAACTGCGAGGGTGCCGTTAAGGAAATCAAATATATATAAAATAGTTTTACACTTAACAATGGACAGAATAATACAAATAATAATAAATACATAAAACAAATAAATAATAATAATGTAAATTATAGTTAAAATAAATGTTTTTAAAGAATAAAATAATAACAAAAATAATAATAATAATAAAGCTTTATTTGGAAAGACATTTTAATACACCGGAGGGAGCTGAAAGTGCTTTAACAATTGGACAAAAAACAGATTCAATTCAAGTCAGAGGTTAAAACACATTAGCACACATACAGCACGTGTACATGACATATACCTGATTCCAAGAAAGTAAACATAGGCAAAATAATAAAGAAGTGGAAAAAAAGTGAGTGAAACCAGATCCCAAATCTGCTAACATGTGTAATATAGCAGAGACTTAATTCTAGTATGAATAAAGGGATCATTTAGAGCCACTTATGAGCAATATGGCACCAGGAATAATCTTTATGCATACTGTGTGCCGATTGAAGGAGAAAATGTTGTCTCCAAAAATAGGAACTAAATTAAACTGAGTGATTAGGACGGCAGAGACTGTTAAAGCAGTAACTGTGAGCTGTAAACCAGAAGAAAAACGCTGGTTAGGTGTAATAGTAGGGGAGAAATTAGAGCGCTGTAACAAAGCTCATAGCAATTAGAAGCACCAGATGACGCAGATGCTCAAAACCAACATTTTGTGTGTGTGTGTGTCAGTAGCAATCTTAACAGCCTTTGTTAGTGCAGTAAATGAAGCCGTAATAAAAGCTACATTCGAGAACAGTGACGCCGAGTACACACGACTAGGCTAAATCTGTCTACAACCGTGTATTAGCATTGACACACTAGCAGCAGCTACTCACACACACTTTTGAGAGCAATACTGACACACGTAGCTGCTTACATAAGCCCGTAAGAATGTGGATTAAAAGGCAGAAAATAGGAAGGAAATTTGGAGAGTTTGTGTGTGACCGTGTGCAGAGCTGGTTTTCTGTTTTCCTCCCACTATCTGTTTATATTATAATGCTTTAAGATAAATATCACGACTACGTACAATTCATTTCATCCCCTTTACATGGTGATGCTTTTCTTTCCTACTGTTGTACACTCTACATCTTCTACCTTTATTCTCTGTAGGGGATTCGACAAATTAGAAAGGGGTTACTAATTCCTCCTCTTGTTAGAGAAAAGGTCACGACAATTTGTTCTCTCTCGTTTGGTCCATGGGGGGTCCAGAGGAGTTTTAATACCCACATTCCTCCGCTGTCTCCTTTTTCATTTACCTCCTTCAGTTCCTGGTAACTCCTCTGCTCCGATTCATAGAAACCTACCTGCCCTCCTCTGTCTACCAAGTATTTAAATCCCTCCTTTAAATCGCTCCCTCCCTGGAGGCCCGGCGGCTGAGTGTTATACAAGCATTCCTCCAGTGTTGTCACTTCCTGTCCCCTGGTTTTATTCACTGCAGTAACACATGCCTCAGACAGCTGGAGGTGGAGGTGTCAGAGGGTCACTCACGGGTCATGAAACACAGGGCCAGACAAAAAGAGAGGCCATGATTTAGCTATAATATTGGGGTAGTTCGACATTTTTCGGAAATACAATTGTTTGCTTCCTTGCAGAGATTTGTTTTCAGTGATGCATGCTAAATTTGGAACCACGGCTAGCAGCTAGTTAGCTTAGCTTAGCTATAAGACTGAACACAGTTGGTATATCTCTGTGAAAGATGTTTCAAAATCTGCCTAAAACTTCTTCTGAATCTCAATAGTACATCTGTTTTATCTCGTTGTTAGGGGAGTTACTGCGCCTCGCCAAGTAACTGTCCAACACCACATTCATGGTCACCCCTAAATGTGTTTTAATTTATGATATTGAAGTTTTCAGACCTTTGGAGGGAGCCAGGCTCGCTAGTCTCCTGGCTGCAGCTTCATATTCAAAGACAAGACATAAGATCCTCTCCATTAACTTTCAGCAAAACAGACCATAGGCAGATTTAAACTGCAAGATATTTGGAGGGTGCAAAACAAGACTGAGACACTGAGGAGCAATCACTTCAAACTAAAAACTGAAAAAGGGAAAGACAGAATTACAAATCAAAGACGCTGTACTGCTGTGCTCTAAAGTTTCATGTTAGAAAACTGGCAGAAAAGTGAGTGATGGAGAGAAATGTCCACAGCTGTGCGGATTGGACAGCAGTGGTTTGTGTGTGTGTAGTCCAGCTCTGTAAGGACGACCGCAGCACATTCAACACTAATCTATACAGCAACTCCCACAAATTTAAAAGCTGGCTGTGCGAGAAAAGAGTGCGAAAAGCAAAGCAGATCAAATGAGACCGCTAATGACTGTTTAAAAAACGGCGTCGGAGCCCAGCTGATCTGGAGCAGCTCTGACAGAAACATGGCAACCAGCAGCTCCAGTTTCAGATGCTGTCATTCCATGTCTGACAGGCAGCGGAGAGAAGCAGGGCCGGGGTTAGAATTGCAATTATGAGGGAGGGGGGAAAAAAAGTGTGATAACCAGTAATAATAAGCTCAACTATAGCACATGATTCATGTGTCACGCACACTTCCTGGTCCTGGTCAGCTGGTGGAGGGATTTCATGTTGATGAGGTCATCACCAGGGACAGCTGTAGAGAAGCTCTTTCTGTAACCTCATTATATGTTTGTCTATGTGTGTGTGTGTGTGTGTGTGTGTGTGTGTGTGTGTGTGTGTGTGTGTGTGTGTGTGTGTGTGTGTGTGTGTGTCCTCAATAGTGTTGGTGGGCATAAAACAATTGTTAAAGTGTGTCAATCTTCATTCCCCTCCCCCACTGAGCAATATCAAATATAAGCGAGTAACAAAAAAAAAAACGTTTCGAGATGCAGTGATCAATCTTAAAAAACACGTCTGGCTTTTTATTTATAATTTACATGCACATATATGTGGCTGATGGTTGCTCAAATTACACAGAAAGTAGTGCAATGGGGTCTGTGATAAAGGAAATTGAAGACACCCTGGTCCTAAAAAGTAAAAGTCTAATTTGTCAGTAGGATTTTATGATTTAATGCAAGTATCTTTTTCCTAAAAATGTATTTTCAAATAGTACCACCAGATTCTTGCTTATACAGAGCCCTAGTTTAATACCTTCTGGCAAGTATCGAGTTGCTGTGGTGTAAGATAATTTATTCAACAACTAAACAACTTAAGTAGGGACTCTTCTTGGAAACAAACAACACCCACGTTCAGCCTCTAAGCGACTATTGGGAGTTGAGTCGCCACACAATTACTCATATGTGTAAATAAGTGAACTTTACAGGTTTACACACACGCTCAAAGTTACAGAAACGCGATGGCTGCTGAAGCATTTCCGTCTGGATCAAAGTCTCTGTCCAACATCTGTCATCCCTAGAGCCATGACTCTAGTATGATCATAAACAGAGCAACACTGTTTATTTTAAAAAGGTAACTGGCACTGATTTCCCTTTACTTCTTCTTGATTACACGTGCGATCAAATCATCAAGGACTGATTGCCATTTATTTTAAACCTGTCACTTAAAGATATGCCTTAATGTGAGATTCGTGGATAAAAACCAGAAGTGAGAGATGAAAGGAAGTGCTGCAAATTCTCAGGATGCTCCGCCAAGAACATCAGAGGCTTCTCCCACAGTGTGCACACACACACACACACACACACACACACACACACACACACACACACACACACACACACACACACACACACACACACACACACACACACACACACACACACACACACACACACACACACACACACACACACACACACACACACACACACACACAGTAAGGTTAATACTGGAGCTGGAAACAGTGACTCAACGCAGTAATTCACGAGTCTCCGCAATTCAATTTGGAGATTAAAATTTAAAGCATTAATAAAAAAGAACCACAGACGCTCATAAAGCAGCGAGACAAGTGGTGAGGGCAAACAAAGAGAAGTGTATAAACGGTCCTGGATGATACAGTGTTGAAATAAGTGTCCCGGGCGTTCCTGACAAAGTTGCGTTAAAGTTTCAGAAGCATTCAGTCGATGAACAACCTGTTGAATGTGCAAGAAAAACCACCCAGTGTGACATTGCAAGATCTGCTCACCAGAGAACCCTGCATTTCTACACAATGGAGGCCTACAGTAACTCATAATCACTGAATCACTGTCTCCAACACACACACACACACACACACACACACAAGTGCGGTGATGCAGAGAGAGAGCGTTAGCAAGGATAAAGCGATTTCACGGTCTGAATACAGACAAACAGAGGGCATTGTCCTCCATGGCAGACACACAGACAACAGCCAGCACACACTCCAACACACACACACACACACACACACACACATATGAACGTGACAGAAGATTGGGACGGACAGGAAGGAAGGATGAATATGCAGGTTGACCACACAGAAATAGAATTAGACACCAGAGGAGAAATCAGAAAAACTTTTATGAGACTTCAAACAACTTCAGTTAGTTTTCGCTGGAAACTTTTGCGTGTTTTCTCTAACTCCCTTTTTTCCACACACACACACACACACACACACACACACACACACACACACACACACACACACACACACACACACACACACACACACACACACACACACACACACACACACACACACACACACACACACACACACACACACACACACACACACACACACACACACACACACACACACACACACACACACACACACACACACACACACACACACACACACACACACACACACACACACACGTCTGGCAAAAGGCAGTTGACAACAAGACAGGCCAAACAACTCCACCCACCCACTAGAGGAACAATCCATCTCATTTGCATCCTCTCTACGTCAACTAGTACCTCTCCACCCCCCCCCCCCCCACACTCCTCTTTATGTCCCACTCCCCTCAGAGCATGCTCCCTAGACCAAGAGATATACATAGACAAACATTCATGCTCTCCGGAGGATGAATCGCAAGGACTTTGATAACTGCATTGATTAAAAGAAGTGTGTTTAACCATAATGAAAAATCTGAGACCCCTTCGTTCATTGGATCTCAGAATAAGATCTACTATCATGAGTAATGTCAAAAGGAAATCAAATAAAAAACAGACAAAGGGAATAACAGAACATTTTGTGACTGATTTTGGCAGTAGAAATGCCCCCCCAAGACCTGGTCCTTATCCCATTCTGGGTGGGTCAGGATTTTGTTCTGGCAACAGTCAGCCGGAGTTGAACCCTCACGCCTCGTTGGACTGTGTAGGAGTGTTGAGCAACTTTTATGGGCCAGCCGATGAGTTTCACATGTAGTTCAAACTGCTTGTAGAAACATTTCATCAACTAATGTAAGCTTTCCCAAGAGGAGACATGTCTGACTGGATGGAGATGGATCGACATTTTGTACAGACATTCATGGTCCCCCAATGATACATTTAAACCACTCTGGTGATCAATTAATTAATCCGCTTTCCTGCAACATCATCAGTTTGATATGAGAGAACTTGCATAATCCAACCAAATATCTGCAAATCCAAAGACATTCTCATCAACCTTAGCTGTACTTTGTTGTTAGTGCTTGGTGGCGACTGTTAGCATGCTGCGGCGCTAAAGTAAGAGTTTGAATAGGGTGACGTCATTAGCATTTAATACAATTCACTGCAGTTTGCCCTATATTGTTATTATCATCATTGTCCTAACTGTTTCTGTTTTTCTAGCTTTAAAGGTCCTTAGTATATTTACATTTGGTGTGAATATATGTATATATTTTAATGCTAGCGGTTTCTTCAAAATACTTGTTTTTATTATCTTTACATTTTTTACAACTTATTGTCTTACATTGTTTTTGTTTTGACACCAAATCAAATTCCTTGCTTGTGTAAACATAGCTGGCAATAAACTTGATTCTGATTCAGCTTAACGCACCGCTGGCTCACAGAGCTGCTCGTGTGTAAACATATTGTTGATAAGTTAAATGAACTCTAGAAAGTCACATAAAGTTAACATCCAAATAGACATGGACCTGTATCAACAGGAGGGAGTATATAAAGTAGATCCTATCAAGACTAACCTTTTACTGGACTCACAATCAATGGCAGAAATGACAATTTGTCAAAACAACCATCTTTAAGTAGCGGTGAAGCTCAACGTTAGCGCCACCCTGACTATCCACTCTACATGTTTCTGTTTCACTTTCAGTCGCTTTAATTCCATCCCTACTCGGCTAATTAAACACGTTGTTTTTCCGCCTGCTAGCATCTCCCCTCCGTCCGACTCTGTGAGACCACACACCCTTCTTCCCTCCGGCCCCCCACAACTTGTCGCCAACTGGACCGGCGTGTGTCTAGGTGTGGGGGTGAGTCGACTGGCATTGATGTGAGACGGAGAGTATAATAAAAGGAGAGAGGGTGGTAGAGGAGGGGGAGTTAAAAGTTCCTGCAAATCTTCTGGAATACCAATGAGGAATAAAGTTAGAAGGGAAAAACAGACAGAGATAGAGAGGTGGGAGGTGGGGGGAGAGAGACGGGATGGTAGGAGTGAGAAAAGGACCAGAAATAGTGAGCAGTGAGAAGAAAGGGTTTTACTGTCGAGAAGGAAAGTTAAGAAAGAGGGAGGAAGAGGAGGGATGTTTAGTTTATCAGAGAGCATCTTCAGTGCGATTACAAAGCTACCGTCCAGTAAATAATTACTTATGGACCATTACTTATGGATAACATATACAACATGTTTTGGGTTATTTTCTCTAACACTGACCACAGTTTGCAGCAAACATGTACACACATTAATGTCATTATGTAAGAATAAGAAGCTGGATCATTTTGGGGCAGGAATAGCTGTGGCTAAAGCACAATTGAAAGGGTATTGTGTGGAATAAACCAACACATGGGGAAATAACCCATTTCACCACAGAAAATCCTTCACTTTGAGAATGGATAAACAATTCAAGACGCTTTCAATTGAGCTGAAGCAGCTGCTCCACTTCTGAGACCACTACGAGAACTTAAAGACATGAAAGGGTGCATTTTTTATTCTTCTCATTTATGATGCAGCGTTAATCGTGTCCCTGCAGTGACCTTGCAAAAAAGACGGGATGACTCACAGTGTGAGAGTACAGAGATTTCCATACGTGTGTTAAATCAAGCCGCAGTGCTCGGGCCACTCTGACCTCAAAAGCGTTCATCCGCCACAAAAATGTCAAGAAAAGCAAATAAAACAAAACAAAATCAAGCCTCTGAGGTTACAGAGAAACACATTCAATCATCCCTAAAGAGGTCCAACCAGTAGAAAACGGGATGAAGGCGTGCTTCAAATGTATCTTTATTATTATCTGCGTGAGTGTGTGTGTGTGTGTGTGTGTGTGTGTGTGTGTCCAACAGGATGTCAGACAGACAGAGGGAGCTGTCAGCAGGAGCACACCAACAAATGCACAAATCAAAGCTATGCTGTGTGTGTGTGTGTGTGTGTGTGTGTGTGTGTGTCTGTGTCTCTGAGTGTGTGTGTGTGTGTGTGTGTGTGTGTGTCTGTGTCTGTGTCTGTGTCTCTGACTGTGTGTGTGTGTGTGTCAATATTAGCTCATCCTGTCGCTGTATGATGGCTGATGCTGAGGCGTCATGGTCACAGAGTTTCAGTGTGACTCAGCAGGAAAAATTCAAAGCCCAAAGTTTCGTGTGTGTGTGTGTGTGTGTGTGTGTGTGTGTGTGTGTGTGTGTGTGTGTGGGTGTGTGTGTGGGTGTGTGTGTGTGTGTGTGGGTGTGTGTGTGTGTCACACTGTATAAATTACGTGAATCAACTCTTAAAAGGACATGACTTTGATCCATTTGGCTGACTTTGATATGGTCTGTTATGTTTACATGCCTGGCTAAAATGCTTCCAAATGAAAACAGCTCATTAAAAAGACACATCACGAATAAAACGGTCTTAAAATGACAAACTTATCTTTTACCGCAATTATTTCTTGAACGAATATAATCCACAAGACAACAATAGATCCACAATAGTTTATAACTGACCAAATATCTCAAAACAAGCATAATAGAAGTGTTTCAATTCAACCCTGATTTCATTTTAGCGTGGCGTGTATAATTCCCTTATCCATTCTCCTAGTTATCGACCTAAAGATCTGCATTTTTGTCAAGTTTGTAAGGAGTTAAACATAAAAAATCTTAAGTAAAGTATGCTTAATTTGAACCACTAGCTTGTAATTTAAAAGAGCCTTCATCGATTCAAGTGTTCATTGTCGAGATTGTTGTTAATTGGACGTTCGTTCCCTCATCTGATGGATTTCGACCCACAGACTCTGATATGCTGAGCTGCAGACTTTTAATGCCCCGAGGCCCGCAGGCACTTCTCATCCCCGGCAACTGCGCTGGTCGTCTTGGAAACCGATTCAAAAGCTTCCTTTATTAAGACTAGACTCAGCAACAAAGCTCTTACTCACCCAAATCTGGACACACACACACACACACACACACACACTTAGAGGGAGGGTTAACCCAGGGCAGCGAGACACGCATTCTTCAACAGGAGACAGACTCCTCAAGATCGCCCCGCCACCCCCACACACGATCTCCACCAAACACACACATACACAGAAAAACTACACACCACATTGTCCCCCTTCCCTCTGCTGAGCCCCAGTCTGTGGTCCAAGCTGAAACTCTCAGGGCGTAATATGACTCTGCCTTTACAAACACGCAGCGAGAAGGAGGGCAAGAAACTCGAGCAAAAGAGAGAACATGGGAACGAGTGGAATCGCAGAAAGACGAAATTCAAACTCAATTTCAAACCTTTTCTTTGGCATAAAGTAAATAAAATCTACGTCAACTTGTCCCAAGCTGTCTCTGTAGTTTCCTACTGCTCATACTGTACGGGGGTCAGGCATCAGTGCTTGTCAGAATCCAACCACACATCTGGCACTAACGCTGGAAGTGTGTGTGTGTGTGTGTGTGTGGGAGGGGGGGGGTGTTACAGTAATGGCAGGTATGCTGGCAAACATGTCTAGGTCAAACTGAAGTCAGTGAGTCTGTGAGAGTATCAGAGAATGTGAACACACTTTTAGAAATTTGAGGTAAAGATTGTGAATCAGTCCTGACAATAGACATTCAATTCATTTCTAACTGGTCCACCAATTTAAAAAGTCTGCTCAAAGATTGTAGGTCAACCCTTTGAGAAACTCTATTACACATCATCTCTGCGAATGGATGTACGAGGTCCCACAATTTAGACTGAAGAACTCATTTGTGCATCAGTGAATCATCAAATTAAATACAGAGGTAGATCCCAGATCAAATGTACGATCGAGGGTCTGCAGTTATTGTTTAAATGTCTGTTCCACTTGTTTCCTGTCTTAATATTTGACCTTGTTGATGATGCAAATGGAGCAGTTGTAATGCATGAAACTGTCAAAGTAGTATTGAATTTCGTATCTTAGTCAAACAACAGGAAAATACCGGAAACTATTTCAAAAATCAGTTATCAAATCATTCACTTTCCAGCAAAAGCACCAAACGTCTCGCTCCAGGGTTTCATATTTGAGGTTTTGCAGTTTATAGTCTCAATCCAATCTACCTTCTACCTGGTTTCCATGTTTTTAAAAGATGGTTTCTCCAATTATTAATGCTTTGTTGTGCATTACACAGTCATAAAGTGATTCAATGCCTGATCTTTTTGGTCCCAGACTTCCTAAAAACAAAGCAAAGATTTGTCAGGTTGCAAGAGTTGGTTGAAAGATGGTTGTACCTCTCAAACTGTTTCATCAGAATGAAACAAATCGGTCGCAATAAATGTGTAAATTTGTACTTTAGTTATCTTTCCAGATGTCCTGTGTGGTATTTACGCTGACTTCCTCCAGATTCCGACAGCAGCTGGGACTGACAGTCGTAGGTATGGCCGTGTAGTCGAGATATTTTTTCCTCCCCTTCCTTCTACACTCCCCTGTCTTCACTGCCTCTCTGTTTATCTCCATCCCTCCCCTCCATCCATTTCCCTCTGGGGTGTGAGTGCCTGGTACCACCGGCCTCTCTCCCTCTCTCTCTTAAAGCTGCATCTCAAAGAGTCCATTCACACCAGTCTAATGCATCAGCACACATTACACACACAGCCAGCCTCCCTCACACACTGATGCATGCCTTCTCACAGATTGACAGGAGAAAATAAACATACCAAGATGCTGAGGGTTTGACTGATATTGGAAAATGATGAAATAATTACGATATGACTAGAATCCCGTCTGTAGGGCGGGACTTCTCTGCAGCTCCACAATACTTTGAATAAACGTGCAGCCCTATTATGCTTTTTGGGTTTTCCCTTTCATGTAGTTGGTGTGCATGTAAAGGGTGTGCCAAAACTAATATTACAAAGTTGTAGTCCTTTTTAACTTCCGCAACACTTGTGCTTCTTTTGGCTAGCTCTCAGATACATTGTACTTGCTAGGCTAAGGGGCGGGACATCTCTCAGTGGTTGACCAATCACAACAGAGCCGGTCAACTAACCAATCAGAGCAGACTGGGCTCTTGTTTCAGACAGAGGGTGAGAGGAGGTGCTGCAGCACAGGCAGTATGAGACAAATAAAGAGCTTTTTGATCATTAAAGCATGGAGACATGTCCCAGGAGAGGAAAAAAACACAAATATGAACCTGAAGATGAGCAAAATAGGGCCCCTTTAAAGGACCATACACATTTGCTATGGACAAAAATTATGATTGAAACACTGATATGTTTGGTTTCAGAAATCTGCCACTGAAGCTGCACAAAAATGAAACATTGGAGACAAGAAAGCTTAACAAACACCCTTTAACTAAGGCTTTTAAATATCTATATGACCAGTTATCGAGAGAAGAAACAAACCAACCTACAACAACAAAGCAGCAGACTTTTTCCCTGCTTTAAACTACAAAAAACATCATGGAAGCAATGACCGTTGGCAGCCATATAAAAAGATACAGCGGGATCAGTAACACATCAGAGAGTCGTGTCATGTGGACACTAGTGCGTGAGGATCCGAGCTGCTGGAATTTCTGACACAACTGACGAGCTAAATTATGGCTCTGCTGCTGCAATGCATCTCACGAGCCAAACCAAACCTCATTTCCAGCACGGCTTTACTCCTCTCTTATTCTGTGTTGCAAAAAACAGACGCAGTATTAAACTGCAGGGGGTTGGGGGTCGGATTCCCACTGATGACCACAAGATCAAAAAATGCCTTTATAGTATTCTGGAATTACTTCTGAGGAGGAAAGCATCTGCCAAATAGGTTCTGTAATGACAGTATCTGTTGTTTTGTTCCTGGGTCTTGAGCTGTGCCTTAATTTGGATATTTTCCCATGAGTACACGCCCATGTCCTAGACTGTAAACACTTGCGCAACGTGTGAATTTCAGCCAGGTAGTGTTGTCTCAAATTGCACAAGGATACTACAATCTTACCAGAAGAGACAACCACTGCTGCTAGCTTGCTATCTAGCAACGACTATTTTTTCCAGTACAACATTATTACAGACAGCTCGATTAACCCTATACAATTAACACCGGCTTCGTTTCGACACCAGTATAGTAGCACATTACTTTAATAGTGAAAAAAAACATTTGTTTAGTGCTGTGATAACTGTAGCATCTGTGATCACGGCTAGTTGTGTGTTGTTGCGTATCAGAGATGGTGATCGCTGAGGACGAGAAGTATCCATCATTTCACACTCAACTTTTTGCATGTGCACCATCTGTGTACTCATAGTTTATTTTCCGTAATCGGGACACACTTATGCACTCAAAACAGCAAATACAAGTAGAGAAGTAAACAAATTGAGACAAAGCATGGGTCTCGTTTTCCTAGCTCTGGCCAGCCGTCCGGTCGGATATAATAACATTTTACTCACTAAACAAATTTGAAGTGATGTGGAGGAGTTGGGAGTTTTACAACAGAGTACAGTAAGGGCAGGAAAACACAAGCAGTCGGATGAAGTGGTAAACAAACCCCCCTTTTTGACCATGTTATCTGAACCTTTGTGCAGGAGTAACACTGAAAAGTCAACAGCAGAGAGAAGCTGTGTGTTTACACTACCTCAGAACGTACTGTGAGTCATACAGCAAAAAGGTAATTGGTGTTTAAAAAAAGGACAATTTGGGAAATCATTTTAATTACGTCCGCACAGGAGGTTATGTTTTCAGCTCAGTCTGGGTGTCTGACAGCAGGATAATGGAAAATCCTATGGCCTGATTTTTATGCCACTTGGTGGAAAGGTGCTGGGGAACACATTGGGGAACTTGTTCTCCTAATCCTTGTTAGTCACAAATCCACGATTGAGTCAAGTCTTACAAAAACCCTTAAATTAAGATTTGAGAAAACACCCTAAATTCAAATTCAACTGGTTTTGGGGTCTTTATCGTTTCCACTTAAAAGGTCATGAACAGAACAAACATCAAAAGGAATGTCTGGTTACTCACTCATGCCGCTTCCCATGCAAGACTCCTATCTAAAAAATAACCACAAAATCTAAGATATATAGTTTGTGTGAGAAAATGTTACTATGACCTCAAAGAAGAACTGACCTTATTAAACCAAACCAACTATTAAACCAAAGCCCAGATTGTAAAAAAAAAAAGTGACTTAACTTTTCCCTGATGCTCTCGTTTTAGAAGGAAATTAAGTGCTTTTCAGTAAAGACGTGCACACAGTGCAACTCCCCTCAAAGACAGACAACACACACACACACACACACACACATACGCTCCACTGAACTGCTGTTATATAAACAGCCCTGCTGCAGATTTTTGATCAATGTTTCCTCAACACTCAAGGCATCATGTGAGGAACAAAAACCAACAGCAGATCTGTACTCATAACTCAATAAGCGTCAAAAAGCTATAAATAGTGTCGACCCTTTGTGCAGACATGGATTTAAATGACAGTGTTTGAAAGCGTCACAAGTTTTCATCCTACAACATCTTACACTAAAGAACATGAAAAAGGTACGGCTGATGCATGAAGCGCTGACTTCTGTTACCCTCACACCACAGTATCTGCACTGCAGAGCTGATGTGCAGATAACAGAGCGGCACTTCAAGGATGTTGACTGACAAAAAAGGAAGGAGATCAGTTTCCGTACCAGCCACAGCTCAGGGGTTACCTCAGGTGCTTAAGAGGTCTTAAGAGGCAAGTGTTCCCAATACATGCTCACTATTCGACAACACATAAACCTCCATAAGTCAAATTGGAGCATATTTCATTTCCTGTGCTGGCTCATTCCTGACATGCTTGCCCTGATTAATTCAGTGTAACCACTTTGAGATCCTGGACTGCCAGCTGATTAATTGATCCAACATTAATAATTCTTAGGATTCAGACTAAGAATCCTTTATGCATTGAACGTCAGGGGGGTAAACTGGGTGTAGATCAAATCAGAGGGTCTGTGGTTTTATCCCAAGCTCCTGACACCCAACATGTGGAAGTGTCCTTGGGGCAGACAAATAAAGGGGTCATATTATGCTAATTTCCAGGTTCATATTTCTATTTGGTGTGTGTGTGTGTGTGTGTGTGTGTGTGTGTGTGTGTGTGTGTGTGTGTGTGTGTGTGTGTGTGTGTGTGTGTGTGTGTGAGTGAGCGAGAGAACTTTGGGATTTTAGTCTTTGCAGACCATTTACATGCACAATAACCTATGTAAACACACTACAGGAAAGGGAGAACCCCAAAGAGCACCAGAGGGCCCCTTTAACTTCAACTGCTGCCCTAATTTATGAAAGTGTATGCAGGTCACTTCGGGCATAAGCGTCGGTTATATGCCATGTAACTGCCATATTAGTAAAACAATTGAAAAGTTGGTCATTTAAAAAAAAAAACTCGACATATCGACCAGACTTACTTTGACTGACAGCCCAGAAAACCCTCCTGTTAGATGCAGGAGCTGCATGATAATAAAGGATACACTTTGATGGCTCCTGACTTTGTCCCGATGGCCATAAGTTCCAGTTTGGGGTCAAAGGCCAAAGCACTGGGCTGATGAGGAAACCCATGCTCCACAGTCTACAAGAGAAAGAGTGGGAAAAACAAACAGATGTTAGCAGAGATGACACGAGACAATAAAAATGCTCAGATTTGTCTGTGCAGTCAGGGAGGCGTCTAAAAGGGAGGAGCCCTTAATAAAGTTAAAGGAAAGCTCTGAGCGCAGCATTTATTTTACACTGTTTTTCAGACTTTGTAAAATGGGATTAACATAAACTCACAGCTTTTCCTTTGGCCTGTGTCAGGAGAAGGCTGGGAAATCACTTAGACCATCAGATAAAGAGAGCAGCACTTTGTAGACCGGAGAGATACCCTAACCCACTTTAAAAGAGGTGAAGGGGCTCTTTAAAAGTGGTGTCGCAGAGGACCCCTGTGTCCGAGAAATGTGGCAATGAGGTATTTTGCTTGGAGCTCAGAGATGAGGTGAAACATTAACTCTTTGCTTCTTTAAAGTGCCGGTCTGAACACACACACACACACACACACACACACACACACACACACACACACACACACACACACACACACACACACACACACACACACACACACACACACACACACACACACACACACACACACACACACACACACACACACACACACACACACACACACACACACACACACACACACACACACACACGTAACACTCCTGTTGAGAGACCACCACTGTGATAGTGTTGGCAGCTGGTGCCAAACCTTTAAAAAGTGTGTGTGTGTGTGTGTGTGTGTGTTGTCACAGTGCAACACACAGTTCAAGGACTAGACACACAATGCAGCATTCAGCCAAATTCAATATACTCAGTTTGAAACACAACCGTAAAACTCTAAAGGTTTTGATATATTGGGCACTGACATTGTCTAAATAAGAAACTGTTTTTAGTGACGTTTTTGATTTGAAAAAAGCCATAAATGTCCCTGTGTAAATTCTCAAATGGGGGAACAGTGTGCTGTTCTTCTCAGTGGTTATTGTGATTGAAGTCTTAGGGGTCTGGGGTGTTTGGCTGACAAAATAAGTAATGTCAATGATTCATTTAAATGTTGGAAATGGAGACAGGATCAGAGGAATATTCGAGAAAGCAATGAGAGTAAGCATACGCATCGGGGCTCTCTTCACTTCTATAAATGTTCAACATCTGTGTTTTAGTTCCTCTTTTTGAGACAAATGCATCCAGGCGGCACAATTATACTAATGCTCGTAGATCCTGAAAAATCACATATTTATCGATCGTTTAAGATTTGCAGGCCTAATCATTTTGGATAATGGGGTTCATTTTGTCCGTGCGTGACAAATTCAGGCTTTCGACATCAAAAAGTTTGCACAACCCGTCTCTGGCACACTCTGCTCCACTTTGTGGGTGAGACACACTGTGCAGACAGACAGCGACCTCACCTTACCCGAGTTCAAGGCCACAGCAACGAGGTGGGAGATAAAAACAGATTTAAAAACACAACAAACTTTCCACTTATACCAAATATCCGCATTCAGTGGAGAAACTATGGATTATTTTATGCATGCATTGCATCTTCCCAACACAAAAAGCTATTTCAAACTTAATGGATGGGAAATTAAGGACAGAACTTTAAAGTTAAACTCATATGCATATTGGTTAGTTCATTTTAGATGCTATATTGCCTTTTATTTGACTTTAAGTGAGAATAATGTAAAGTAAATAGTCTTCAAATTTGATCGATATGACGAGATCTACAGCAAGCTTTGGACGGATGGAAACAGCCTCTTGGAACAAGGCATGGAGTAACGTCTTTCAGATAACTAGCTTTTAAACACTGAGTAAATTTAAGGGCCTGTACTTTTGATTTAAACTTGTGCAAGATGTATGTTTACTTTGGTTACCTAGCCTCTGCTCTTTGCACAATGGTGTTGAAAGTGAAGACCCTTAAGTGAATATTTTAAACACAATCCATATACTTTTACCTATATTTAAGCTTCCACCAGGTAAGCAAAAGGGGACAACATACATGATGCAGAGAGTGGAGCTCATAAATGCATCGCAGTAGTGACAAGTGAGGAGGAAGTTAAGCCTGCTCATGTAAACTCAGGCTTCCGGAAGCTGAGGTTTACAGTACCGTAAACAAGCTGGTTGATATCCCTATGAATGTGACGTCAGGGAGGGTAGCATTAAATCTGACACACATGGATTCACCCACAGACCCTAAAACACTGAAACAAGAGGAGCTGTCAGCACCAGGAAAACCCACTCCTGCAAGCTTTTACATACAGACAGTCACCACACTGACAGACATGTTGGACAATATCCAAATGAAATAGGTCCCACACACACACACACAACTTGAACAGCTGCAACACAACTACAGTCTTGGAAATGTGAAGCCTGATGAGCCCTGTCGAAGGGTCTTGGTTTTAGTAGAAAATGAGGGGATAAACAAGAAGATTTTTCTGACATGTCTGATCAGTGCATGATAAGCTAGCAGCATATGACAATGCACAGGGATATATTCTAGATTTACACTGCCTTTTATCTGTTCTTTATGGTGTAAATAACTTTTATGGAAGCTTAATTTCTCAGTGCAAGCCATTTCTCGAAACAGATTTAACAAGTCATGCTTTGAAACAGCAATAGGGACAAAATCAGCCATTTCTAAAAGTGGTGGAGACATGTCTTCACTATAAATGACACAACTATGGCTGTCAGTGTGTGGTGGTTAATTACAGTAATGCTAGGGTCTGCAGAGATAAGTTTCTTGCTGCTGCTCACTTTGAACGCG
This sequence comes from Eleginops maclovinus, assembly GCF_036324505.1. NCBI lineage: Eukaryota > Metazoa > Chordata > Actinopteri > Perciformes > Eleginopidae > Eleginops > Eleginops maclovinus. The sequence continues at coordinate 19,552,236 of NC_086364.1, read as the reverse complement.
GGCCTCGCTTGGGTGAAAGCCAATTAACACGCTTTGAAAACAACTGAACCCCACACACACACACACACACACACACACACACACACACACACACACACACACACACACACACACACACACACACACACACACACACACACACACACACACACACACACACACACACACACACACACACACACACACACACACACACACACACACATCAACAAAGCAAGTCCAGCCTGCACTAAAAAACAGTTTTCCTGCTCAAGCTGCAAACAGACAGAGAATGCAAATAGTGCTCCAGATAGAAAACCAGGTCCCGTTAAGAGATATAGTTTTGGGGAGCAGCAGAAGAGGAGAGGAGGAAACCCTCTCCCTCCCTCCCTCTCTCCACCGTCCCGTTACTTTACCTTGTTGAAGGCGAACAGCTCCTGTTTAATCTTCTCTCTCTGAGGGTCGGTGCCCTGCCGACGGAACCGAAACTTCATCATCTTGAAGCCGGAGCTGCGGAGAGCAAAACACGGAGGTAACAAACCCGGTGTTCAGGAGAGGCGGTGCTAAGCTAACCGACTAGCCCCATGCAGCAGGCTGAAAGCGGGGCTGCTGCTGCTGCTGCTGCTGCTGCTGCTGCGGCTCTCTCTCCTCCCTCCTCACTCCTTTGACCACATCCCCCTCCTCTTCTCGGTTCACACGGACCCCGTTGTTGTTAACCAATGAGGGTGAAGAAATCTGCGAGCAATTTACTCAAAAACCGCCCACAGAGACAGGGGCTGCAGAGAGGGGGCGTTCGGTTTGCAGCACGGAGCGCACCGGATACACGTTCCAAATACATCTGTCATTATGATGACTTGAACGGGGAAAGCGTTACGTAAAATGAAACCAACACACAGTAAAAAACTAGTTTCAGTTAAAGACGCAAGTTATCTGTTTATCAAATTATATTTTACGACTTGGTTTATATAATATAATACCATACAGTTTTATTTGTAAATCACTTTAGAAATTCCAGACCTGTGCAGAGAAATCACACAGCTCAGCTCAGAAACCATAAATAAATACAGAAATAAATTAAGGCCATATTTGTATTTTTACTGGCATGTAATTATCTCATTCCCATTGATAATATACCTGTATAATAAACCAGATTCACACACCAGATTATTTATGGTACAAACTTTTAATGTACAACATTATTCCTATGCATTCCTTATGTACAACAGCTATTTACAAGACATATATACATTGTATAAATAATCAAATTAAATAGTGCAAGGAGTTCAGTGATGTGGCTTTTAACTGTGTGCCGTAATGTCTCTCTGGTCATGTCTTTCTCTTGATTTCATGACAGGGAAGAAAATTAAATTTGGGGCTGCCTTCTCTTGCTTTCCATTTCAAATGCATCTTTATCAAAAATAAAATATCTTCTTGATGAACAAATAGGAAACGGTTGAAAGGTTTGCTACACACTTCAGCTTCTTTGTAGAGAGCCAACCCAAGCAGGTGTCCCTTTGTGCTAATCTCCTTTAAAGCAGCCATGGCAGACACATTTTAAACAGTTTTGGCTAAAAGTGTCGAACTAAAAACATTCTTGAGTTCGGTTTGTAAAGATATTTCAAAGTCTCACTCTTTATCACATGGATCTGTACTTACACTGGAAATATATTTTATAATTCATTTAATTGCTGTGGGTGTAATCATTTAGATCTGTTTTTAAAGCAAAATATCCCAAAATTCACTTGATCTGGCTTCTCAAATATACATATTTTAAAAAGCCATTTGAACATAAAAACGTTGGCTTTGGGAAATTCAGATGTTGATGTTTTGATTTTGCTATATTGTATAGATTAATGTAGATGAAAATCTTTGGTTGCAGCATCAACGCCATAACATAGAGGTAGATTGAGGTGGGATTTCTATGTGGTTGAGTGCGTGTGTGTGTGTGTGTGTGTGTGTGTGTGTGTGTGTGTGTGTGTGTGTGTGTGTGTGTGTGTGTGTGCATGTGTGTTTGCTTGTTTGTGTTACAGCAGAGTAATTTCACTTGGTGGCAAAGTGAGTCTCTTTTCTCTGACTGATAACATGTTCTCCATGTGCATGGCGATGACTCTGCACAGCTCCAGGCCCTGAAAAAACACACACACACACACACACACACACACACACACACACACACACACACACACACACACACACACACAGAAAAAAGTTGTATTCAAGGCGAGTGAAATGCTTAAAACACATTGCATATAGAAATTGTAACAGCCCCTCTTTGTACCGACTTCCTCTGTCTGTCTCACAAATATATATTTGGTCACACACACACACACACACACATACACACACCTGCTCCAGCTGTAGCTGTGTGATGCGCTGGTTGAGCAGGTCTCCTATCATGATCTCCACGTACGGGTAGCTGGAGCCCGAAGTTGGTCTCTGAGTGCGAGTGGACTGGACTTCCTTCAGAGGGAAACGCACCATGGCCTCCTAATTTAACACAAATACACACACAAACCAAATATATACACACACTAACAGCCATTAAACATTAACACACATATACAGAGAGATATGCACAGGTATTTCAAGTCAAAACACAGAATATAAGATTTGCTATAACAAGCAGAAGTAAACACAATTACCAACAGGGGGAGCTACTGCTTTGTTTTAGAGGGGTTATAGGGTTAATGTAATAGAGACAGGGTAAATAAGTGTGTAAGTATTACAGACACTCAGCTGCCAGCACCATATTTTTCCAGCTGTTCCTGGAATGTGAAGCATGCAACATTGCACAAGCTGGATTGCTGTGTCTGAGTGGATGGTTAGAGTCTGACGGTGACATACATGAGTGTCCTTGTTGAGAAAGTGCAGTCCGTTCAGATTCACGGCCAGGATGCACGGTGCGCTGATGGAGGCGGAGCTGCAGCTCTGGATGTAAAAGAAGGAGGAGCCGAACATCGGGAAGGCACTGACCAGACCTGGGCAGAAAAAAGGAAAGGGTAATATTTTTTATATTCAAACATTACTATCCAATGCAACTCTCATTCACATATTTGCCTTTTTGTCTGGCAAAGGCTTTTATCAGATAGATCCTAGATATAAATTAAAGCAGTTATTTGTGTGGAATTGATGATCAATCAGAATCAGATACCAGATATTAAGTGTCTTACCGAGGAACTGGGCTCGAGCCTGGTTTGGGTTTAAGGGCTGCACCTGCTGCATGTGCTGAGTCGTCATGTTCAGCCAGTGCTGGGAGCCCTGTTTGCTGTAGAACTGTGGAGGGACACACTCCTGCACGTCACGCCTGAAAACACACAAACAAACACACCAGCCATAACTCAGAGGCAGTGGTAAAGGTTGTATTTAATACATGTGTAAAAGTGTAAACGTATAGAGGTCCAGCCTGGTCAAACTGACTGGAAAGCTCATGACACCGATAGTGAAGGTAAAAAGGAATTGTGTGTGTGTGTGTGTGTCTCCTTTACAAGGTGGGCAGGTAGACGGTGTCCTTGGCACGGTGCTGGAGGGCAGACAGTCTGGCGATCTGCTGCAGATGCTGGTCGCTCGCCTTCGCCTGAGGAACGACGCTAAGCAAGGCCTTCAGGTAGTCTGGCAACACCTAGAAGAGAGTGACAGGTTGTTTATTTTTCTGTAGGTCACTGCGTGTTTTGTAATCGGAAATCCTGATACATCTTCCTTGTCAGACTGAACTGCTGTCACACCAATTGGAAAGCTACAAATGATGTTAGCGGATGGTCAGACGATCCACACAGGGAGGAGGCTCTTGTAATTCTTATGGTTTATGGCGAGAACATGGGGAAGAAATACGACAATGGGGACCATAGGTGTAATATCTACTCTATCGCAGTGAGTGAGACAAACTTCCTGAAATACAACGGCATATTAGGGATATTGTAGTTAATAACGTAAAGTTGAATAAATCATGAAGGTAGCAGATAAGTGATTTTATGAGGAGCCAGCAGATAAAAGGCAGGGGAAGGATGTAATATTTAGAGGAATTTCACAATTCATACGCCACTACTTGCTGTGTATAGCTTTTTTTAACTATGATCTCAGAAAGCATCCACATTTGTCATTGTTAATGTGACCCTAATACTCCCTGTAACCTCTCTTACAGTAGCCCTCTACCTGGTTATAGTGCATGGTGACGTAGAGTTCGTTGTCCAGTTTGAGAGCCAGGCTCCATATGACTCTCCTGAACCACAGACTGTAGCTGGCGTCCACCGGCTCGGCCTCTGTGGCGATGTCCAGGATGTACTCCCGCTTGTTCAGGGGACGCACATTCTGACCTACTCACAAACACACCTGAGTTATCATCATTGAGTGTTTGCATTGTGGGTCTTCACTGTGACATTCAGATCCTTGTTACCTTTGTGTGTGACCAGAAAGATGGCATATTCATCCAGAGCCTCCACCCTGTGCAGTCCCATCTCATAGCAAAGCTCCTCGATGACATCCAAAGCAACCTGAAGCAAGAAAATAATTCACGAGTAATGCTGCTGTCATGTTGACGCACATATGCAGCATCTTGGTTTTGTTATGTAACTGTCAGGCCTAAAAATGTTACACAGAAGGATAATACATTTTTTCAGAATATCAATTGTGTGTGTGTGTGTGTGTGTGTGTGTGTGTGTGTGTGTGTGTGTGTGTGTGTGTGTGTGTGTGTGTGTGTGTGTGTGTGTGTGTGTGTGTGTGTCTGTCTGTCTGTCTGTGTGTGTGTGTGTCTGTGTGTGTGTGTATGTGCCACTCACAGAGCATGTCTTGATTTTCACGTGTCTTTCTATCCCGCCAGGCAACAGGAACAGCTGTCTCTTGGAGCTCCGCCCAGCCTGCAAACAAACAACCAATCAGAGAGGAGAACATCATTTCATACTGTAATACCTCTATAGTTTGATTATTGGAACATAGTTGATGAAGTTACGCAATCCTAAAACATTTAAAACCCTTTCCAAATATTCATGGTTCAAGCCACATATACAAACTAAGAAGACTTCATGGCTGGATTAGAGACCTACCAGCATGGCTTTGAGTTCCATGCTGTTCGGATACTGTATACGTCCGCCATATTGAAAGGTCCTCCTTAGATTCTGCTCACACGCCTTGGCAATGCCTGTGTCCAAAAAAGTAACAGATTGATGGATAACCAAGGACACCTTCAGACTTGTAGTGATGGATTTAGGATTTGTCGATGGATTAATGGATTGTCTACCTTGGTACTGCATCCCGGGGCTCTCACAGGCATCCTGCAGGAACTTCAGCAGAAACGGCTTCATGACGTCAGAGCAGCGATAGAAAGCTGTCAGGATGTACAGCAGCCGCCATCCTCTCTGACAACTGTCCCTGCACAAAGGCACACAACTACAAATTAAAGCTCAGATTAAGCCATCACGTCGCACGTGATGTAAGACGTAGAAGAAGTCTTACGGTTTGGAGCTGGTGTTGGAGGTCACTTGCTTCATCACCTGACAGTAGGATTCATCCTTTATCAGGCCATGGTCAGCACTTAACTGGATACATGAAAGAAAATTATGTTGATGTTTATCTTCGATTTCACTTAAATACACCACATGTAAGCCATTCAACATCTGAGTGTGTGTGTGTGTGTGTGTGTGTGTGTGTGTGTGTGTGTGTGTGTGTGTGTGTGTGTGTGTGTGTGTGTGTGTGTGTACCTTCAGTATAGAGGTGGCCAGGTCCTGCTCGGTCTGACCCTTCAGTGGGAAGTCTCCCATGAACTTCATTATGGCTGGGAATTAATCAACATGGAAATTAAATATTTTAGGAATCAGAAGACATTTTCTGTTTATTGGATCTGAAGACCTTTAATTTTTCTCTATTACAGCAAACTATTAATATCTACCTTCCTCTGCTACTTCCTACATACATTATTGATACGTCCTCTCACCTATGAAGATGTCCACAGCCACTCTGTTCATCCCACTGTCTGAGAAGTCGATCAGAGACTCCTGGATCGGAGACTGAACGCAAAGCAGAAAAAACAGTGCCGTAGTTGAAACACAATATTGTTGAAAATTAAGATAAAATATGAGAGTATACAATCATATTTGTGAATGATTGTGCTTTGAAGCAAACCTAGTTGATTTACCTTGGAGAATTTGACCATGTCATGAGGATCCCTGCCCTCCTTCCCCTTTTTGGCTTTCTGATCACTGTGGGACAAATATTTTCAACCATTATGAACTGTACGTGTTCTTAGCAGTAAGGTGAAGACAATCTGACACATTTGTCATATTATTTTGTCCTTTTGTTGTATTATTTAACAGTTTAATGCTTATTTCACTGCTGTTTTCTACAGAGGCAATTCATCTTATCTTAAAGAAGTGTTATTATTTAAGTTAATTTGAGTAGTTGTCAATGTTTTGGATTGAAGGCCGCATCAGACCCTGGATGATTTGAGTATTTGTTGCTACAAAGGTGGAAGAAGGATGGACTGGTGGAAAAGGAATACGTTTTGTTTACCGAAGCAAGAGAGGAGGTAGAAGCTAATGTTCTTTGTATTGTTTCAACATCAAAACCTAAGAAAATTAACTGAAAAACAGATATTCTTGACAGGAAAATAGACTTTGTGACTGTGTAAAATGCCTGTAGTCTAGGCAGCAGTTTCATTTCAAGTTTTTTTTTAGTTTACTTTGTTTTTGGTTTGAGAAAAACTAGCCGCTACAGTGTGTGTCTGACCTCTTGTTCCTCTGCGCCTCTCTGAAGTACTTCTTAGCAAACTCAGCCATGTAGTACTGGCCGCCGTGCAGAGGCAGATCGTCCAGCTCCGCACTCACACTGTCCCCATACATCTCATTAACCACCTGACACACACACACACACACACACACACACACACACACACACATAAACATAAAAAGCTAAGCAGCAATGCCGCTTAAAGAAATACCAAACATGTAATTATCTAGAAAACATTTCCATTTCTGCAAACCAAAGCATTTCATCATATCTGAACAAACAGCAGCTGGCCTCGTAATATAGGGGTTTTGTTCATGCTGAAATCTGACTCCAAACCCAGAATTCGGACTTATTAACCGTCAATTGGGCAATCACTTTCAATGTTATATGTTATGTCTCTACATTACACTGTTATTACACCCATATTTTCTTTGTGTTGCATTTTGTTTAAAGAATAATGCCGTAATGTGAGTAAAACATCTCCCTGGCCTGCACCTCAGTGGAGAGGTCGAGCTCATGGGCAGCCACCGCTGAGCCCATCGCCACGGCGATAGCAGCAGACGCAGCGACCCGCCCCTGTCGGTCCCGAGGCTCTACGCGCTCAGCTGGGAGAACCAGGAAGTCCGGAGCAGCTACAGGACGGACGTAGTCGCTCGGAAACACACCAGACTTTCCGTACACAGCACCGAACCGCCAGCCTGTATTACACACACACACACACACACACACACACACACACACACACACACACACACACACACACACACACACACACACACACACACACACACACACACACACACACACACACACACACACACACACACACACACACACACACACTTGTTTCATCCTTCTGCTGCAAGAAGAACATCCTTCCAGAAGGACAGCTTGAGGAAACTCCGGAAGACTGACCCTCAGTTAGCTGCTGTAGCGACTCAAATTCAGTCAGTAACCCTCAAACCGGGGGTCTGATCCCGGGCTTTGACTGCCAATACGATTAGCAAACGTTCTGTTGCTGCTTCCATACAGTTTAGAACCAGCACTGCAACTATTTTCCTGTTTCTGCTCGTTTGAATTGAGTTCAGTACACTAAATATGTAAACATTCACTGTAGAAACCCCCGATAAGAAGCACAGTGAACCCAAAGATGGCTCAATGAAATTAAAGGCTGGAGATACCGGTAACGATTGAAAGAGAGCAGTAGTTTAAGCAAACTTTTTTATGTATAATTATGTATTATAACTGTAAATGCAGACTGTATGGACTTAGTAGAAGTGGTGGAAATACTGTGCCCTCTTTCTTTCGAGCATGTGGCCAGGCATTACACATTGCACGTTTAAAGCTCTACCAAAAAAACTAAACCAAACAGCAAGCAGACACACAACACCAGGCTGCCAAACCCACCAAACTCAGGAGTGTCTCTCTTCAGCTCCTCCAGAAGCAGGACCTTCTTCCGCACTATGCAGCCGTAGTGTTTGCCTGAACACACACACACATATGCACATAGACACGAGACAGACATGGCGTGAAGCACAGGGAAGCAGAGACATACTGAACACGCGTCTCACAGAAGCAGAGAGCAGATCTACAAACAAATCAAAGTGTCAGGGGGAGTATTTTGGGGGGGTGTGCCTCTCACCGGCCTCCAGCCCGTCCATGTGCTGCACTCTGATGATGTCTCCTTTGTGGAAGCTGAGCAGAGTCCTGTCCTCTGTGATGTAGTTCCTCACCGCCACCACGTACTCCGAGTCCTGGCAGAGAGGGGACAGGTTGACACAGACATTCATGCAAAAAGTGATCCGCAGAAGAAGGTGTACTGTAAGCCCTTTCCCTGTTTCCGAATAATTTATAGCTTTCGTGTTTGCTGGTGTTACAATGTGTCGTACGACTTTTCTTCTAACAGATGACACCAAAATCTCATGCTAACCCACAAAACACACAAACACTGACACACACACACACACACACACACCCTCTGACCTTCTTGAGCTCCGTGAGGAAGTAGTCGATCATGTGTTTGACCTGCGGGGCCTTGGCGGAGAAAAGGATGAGCTTCTCGTTGCTCAGGTTGAACTCCAGCATGTTCTTGGAGGGTATCGACACAAACAGGATGTCCGAGTAGCTGCACAGGAAGTGATGAGTTTAAAAACCAGGAAGTCGACATAAAGTTACAGTGAATGAAGATTCGGCATTGGGCCAGATCGACACAGAGTTTAGTAAAGATTCTCACCTCTATACTACACACACACACACACACACACACACACACACACACACACACACACACACACACACACACACACACACACACACACACACACACACACACACACACACACACACACACACACATACACACACACACACACACTCTGTCCATGTGTTTGGTCATTGACTGAGGCTCACCTGTAAGGCCTCAGCACTCTGAAGTAGTCTGGAGCAGAAGAGCTGTTCCTCACCATCTTCAGAAGCTTGATGCCTTTATGAGACACAGACAGCACCTGCACCCCTGTCCCCACACTGCCCTGGAAAACACACACACACACACACACACACACACACCCGTGCACACAGAAAAAACCTGAGTACTTGCACACATAATGAATAAATACGCCATCATTTTCAAACGCTAAGAAGAAACAAGAACTCACAGAGGCTGGGAAGAGGCGGGAGAAGTAAATCTCCCATGAGTCCCTGGCCACGGTGACACATTTCTTCTTCACCGTCTCATCGTGTGTTCCTGACACTTGCTCCACCTTGTTTTCAGCTGTCAGACACACAAAGACGGGTTAGTTAATGTATATTATCTGTTGTGTTGTTTAAAAGAATTGCATATGCTATAAATAACGAGAACGGATGAGTAGATTTAACTGTTTGTGTGTTTTCATACCGAATAGAGCTCTCATCTTCTGTCTCTCCTCCTGGCTGATACGGATGCAGGCCTCAGAGAAAGTGTCGTGTACGACCTGAAGATCACATTTAGGAATGAGGTGGAAATCATGTTTCTGATAATGTTATCCTGCGGTGAACAAGGCTTAGAATTAAAGCAAAAAAATACAAAATAAATATTTTTTAAAATGCTCTACTGTCTGCTTCTATAATCTGTGGCTGGATGTTATGGGAGATATCCTTACAAATGGGGCTTAGAAGACGACAATTTTCCTCCGTGGACCTTAATAAATCAAAACTAAACTTGACTTATTTTACCATGAAACAATAACTGAACTTAATGCACAATACATGGAGGAATAAGTAATAAGGAATACACAAATCAACCTGTCTGAAGAGCAGGTCAAGAATCAGCGGACTGTTGAACGTCTCTTTAGGATAGAAAACCTGTAAACAGACACAAATAATGGTATATTTGATGATATCAAAGCATTTTATAAGGGAAATTAGATATTCAATTTCACTGTCTGGCTCCACTGACTCAGTGTTTGCAGAAACTCACCTCTTTCCTCATGTAGAGTTTCCAGGGGACGTTGGAGTAGGTGTAATATTCCTCACTGCTCCTACTGTGGAGTTGAGTCTGAATGATCTCCTGCTCTACTGGCAGCTCTCTAGAGACTGGAAACACACGCACACACACGCACACACGCACGCACGCACACACACACACACACACACACACTCACACTTTTGACTTCTAATACAGTCCATTCACATGCAGGTGTAAGAGTTGTGAAGAACTCTCTGTCATTCTGTCATGTTAGTGTGTAAAAAGTGTACCTGGAGGGGGGGCGGGGCTTATGCTGGAGCTAGTCGGCCCAGTGGGGCGAGACTTGGTCGCCTTGGTAACCTTAACTCCTCCATCTTCTTTGCGTATTGAGGACTGAGGCTTCCTTTGAGTCTGAGACATAAAAGAAAGGTTAGATATTATTATGTGTGTGTGTGTGTGTGTGTGTGTGTGTGTGTGTGTGTGTGTGTGTGTGTGTGTGTGTGTGTGTGTGTGTGTGTGTGTGTGTGTGTGTGTGTGTGTGTGTGTGTTGAGTTAGATTACCGGTTGTGGGGGGTTTGCCATCTGATCTTTAAGGATTTCCATAGCTTCATCATGTGGGTCGGGCTTCTTCCCAAACGCCTTTCCATCACCTTTCCTGCACACACACACACACACACACACACACACACACACACACACACACACACACACACACACACACACACACACACACACACACACACACACACACACACACACACACAATAACATAACAATAACATAATGCAAAACCCCCTTAATTAATATTCATATTTAAATACGTGTGTTTAGAGTTGATGAGTGTGTTACCTTGATGGGGCGGGTCCAGCAGAAGTGGTCGTGTCCGCGGGCTGGTGCTGCTTGATGATGTCTTTGATGTTGTGGCTGGGATCGATGCGCTCCGTGTTACTGCTACTGGATCGTACCACGTCCTCAGGAGGGGGGCCGCGGGTCGGACCTGGAATGTCACTTTCTATTAGATCGAGCACTCACTGAAATATAGAATTATGTCAAAGCTTCTCCGAGGGGCAGAGTGAGCCTTCAGCTATCAAACTCCTCTTCAAAAGAAAGCATGGGGCCTCCTGAAGCTTCACTGGTAATGGCATTAACCACACAGCAAATCCATTTGAGTGTCCATTTAGTAAAACGTACTCATTTTGCGCTGAACAGCAGCAGGCTTGTACGGCGACTCCTCCCTCTCATTGGTCTGCAGGAGAACACAAGTTATACCGTCGAGTATTTTTTATGCAAGACAGACTGTTTACACACATTTCACATAACTGTATTAGGTTATTTGAAAGCAATAATATAAGGTTTAACCAATTTAAACTTAATATTATTGCTTTCAACTTACAGTACCTAACCAGTTACGTGTAATCTGTTGACATCATTTACAATAAAGTTAACGTCTAAGGTTTTTCAGTGCACAGACACAACAGGCAAATCAGAAATGTGTGGATTCTCACAGGACTGGAGTATTGTGCCATGTGATACTGAGAGGGCGGTGACTGTGGCGCCGGGGCAGCAGGGGGGAAGGCGGACAACATCTGCTGCTGGATCGCTATGGCCTGCATGGTCATCTGCTGGGCCTGCAACATGCATGAAGTATTTCTTATATAAATAAATATAATAAAAACCTATGACAGCTATAAAATAAATAAAACAATATGAAATAAATAATTAATTAAGATTAAAAGACCCAATTAAAAGGGGATGTCGCTAATAAAAAGTTCATCTAAATAAAATTGTTTTCAGCTCTCGTTTAAAAATATCTACACAACTCAAACAATCCCAGTCAGCCGCCATTGTTTAACAGAGTATAATACTGATAATAATAGCGTAATCTTTATCTGCAACTGTGCAGAAATACCATGTTTAAACAAGTTAAATAAATCTGCAAAAGAAAAAGAATCACTGCAACATAAAGATGTTGATTTAGAGTTTGGATATCAAAGATATGAGTTAAACTTTTGGTAGAGCACCGAGTGTAACCATGTATTTTCCATGTTACTCAGACAAACACACCAACAGAAGTATCAGAAGGAGGATATGTGACTAACCAGAATGATAGCCTGCTGGTTGATGATGGCCTGTTGCTGTTGGGTCAGTACCGTGTGCTCCGATCCTAGAGAAAAGTCAAATCAAACACCGCTTTAGTAAAGATGATTTTGTTTGAGAAAAACAGCAGAAGCACACACACTGAAAAAGCTGAAGCGTTGACTTTAATCAACTGTATTATTTCAACAAATGTCCCCTAACTGTATGAGGTTAGTTGAAAGCAATAATATTAAGTTGAACTAATATTCGTACTTAATATTATTGCTTTCAACTAACCTCATACAGTTATGGGACATTTGTTGACATAATACATTTAATGAAAGTCAACGCTTCAGAGAAGTTCACTGCAAAATACCCAGTAGACTCCTCCACTTCAACCAAAACACACAGAGGAACTTGCAGAAATATATTTCTAATCCAACACAGACTGAATTGTAACTCCACCACGCCCACACGCTTCAGGCCAAACATGCTGTACCTGGCACACCTGTCATCACAGATAAGCCTGGAACCACGGGCGTGGCGGGGAGCGAGGGCACCCCGGGGGCGGCAGAGAAATGGGAGGCCACATTATCTGAGTCGGCAGCGGGGGTGGCAGTGCGAGCGCGAGAGGCTGATGGGGTGGGGGCTACACGGGAGGCGGGAGGGATGGTGGAGGAAGTCTGTGGGTCGTAGGGGTGTTGGGGACGGTTGTATTGGTGGAACTGTTGTTGTTGTTGTTGTTGCTGTTGTTGGGGTGGTTGTTGTGGTGGAGGCTGCTGCTGCTGCTGCTGCTGTTGTTGGTGTTGCTCGTGGTGATGGTGGTGGGAGGGGATTGGCATGGCAGGGATGGGGGGCATCATTCCTCCTGCGACTGGTAGCACTGGCACAGCTTGAGGAGCGACAGGTTCAGGGAACAGGGTTAGGGTTAGGGAAAAGTGTTGCTTATAGGCCTCGTTTTTCCCCAAACTCATTGCTAAGTTCATCGAGGGAACAATCGGACCAGCTTAACAGTTATTAACCTGGTCAATATCACCATGCAATGTTCAATTAAGACCTTAAGAGTCCTTCCATATTTTTTTTATTTTTTTACCAACTCCCACCCACTCCTCCCTGTGTGAGTGTGTGTGTGTTTGTGTGTGTGTGTGTGTGTGTGTGTGTGTTTGATGTGCAGCGACAGAGAGAGAATGGGAATGACGGAGGCCTACAGAGAGTACAGGAGTCAGCTGTGGTTACAGTGAATGGCTGTCTCTGCATTATCCATGAGGTCAGACTGCTCATTACAGCTAAACGACTAACGGTTACCGCTGGTGAACTTTACACCTGAACCGGTTCTGTGTCACTGAGCCCTCACCCTCAAACAACCTGGGAATAATGACGATAACAATTACAATGTTTGTTACACCACATTAAACCATTTAGGTGTATTCAATGTCTCTATAATTAAGTATACACACATTTATATATCTTTGTAAATATGTATGAACTGATTTTAAACGTTGTTTCCATATTTGATTTGCTTATTTTTTATTATTGTTGTATCTTTTATAACATCAACATCAAATCTGTGAATGAACATTTACATAATTTAATCATTCTTTCACTTAAATGGAAAGGAGCATTGAGTCACCTTTCATTTCTTCGTCTCAATGAAAACATTTTAAACAATAAACTGAATTAAATAATCTGTTCATTTATTTATTTTATTTTTTTACATGTATGTGTTGCTGTGTTTTTTTGTGTAATTTTCTGGTGAAATAAGGGTTAAAAACATTGAAATCTTGGCAGTGTTTCCATTTATCGGGGAACTTTTAAGTATTCATGAACCTGAGACTAATGCTGAGGATTTAGAAACATCTTAAAACAAGATGAATAATTGATGTTGGTGTTGAGAGAGGCTTCAGGAACAGGACAAAAGAAGGGTGAGAAATGAAATAATGGACCATAAGAAAAATGTAAAGAGCCAGTCTGTAACTAAATACGGAACCAAACCTGGAAACCTGGAAAAATAGTAGACGTAACTAGCAGGAAACCCACACTCCAACTTGAGTGTTTTACCTCCGGGGTGTATTCCTGGTGGGTAAGGCCGACTGGGGGTTGCCTGAGTCTCCCCCTCTCCTCTTCCCCCTCCTGGGATGCCGATACCTCCTCCTCCCTTCATCCTCGCTGAAAAATTTCCAGACTTATCCATGTCCTGGGAACCAGAGAGAAGCAGCTGGAAAAGGACTGATGGAGGCTAAGAGGAAACATTGATCCAAAATCTGCAGTGATTGCCCAAGTTCAGCTTTTTCTGCAGCTGTCTCGGCCCGCTGGGGTTAGTTTGTGTGTGTCGATGTGTGTGTATGCTAGCCTAGTGTGTGTGTGTGTGTGTGTGTGTGTGTGTGTGTGTGTGTGTGTGTGTAAAAGAGAGAGGTGAGTGTGTTGTATTGGTTGGTTCAGGCCCTCTGTGAGAGAGTCAGGAGAGCTGCAGGAACTGAATACTCTGCAGGAAGTACCGTACATACTGGAGGAGAGGCTCAAAAGTAGTAGTAATACATTTTGTTTTATAGAGAGCTTTTAAAATATACTTAATATGTAAAAAAGTGGCAAAAAATCATCAACATAACTGGGAAATTCAGTATGCAATATACATGTTATATATTGTGGTACAATGTGCACATTTTTACACATTTATGCACTTATATTTAATACTACAATGGAGCAACTGTCTCAAAGCAATTCCCACCGTATAAATACAGTTTCTGATTCAGATTCTTTTTTGAATCACTGTCTCAACACAACAAAACTACTTCTTCAATGCTTTACTGCTCAAAAGGTGAAGTACTCAATATTTTAAGCTGCAGCTGTACCCGCATGCTGTTAGCATGAGCAGGGACAAGTCAAAGAATAAAGTCTCAATACATTAGATTAAACTTTATCAAAAGCAAATCCAAAAGAGACATTTTCCCACCCACACGGTTTGATTGACAGAAAACCAAATAAATATGGGAAAAATGGGGTCTCAAGGATACTATTTTAACCACTATTTAAAAGAATACAAATTATGGATATTATTATTATTTTTATCCAACTGAGTGCCTTAAATTACACCCTTAACATACCTGCACTTTCTTCCTGTTTCCTCCAGTTTTTTGTTTTACCGAACACAGCAGATGTGAAGCAGGTAACAGGGCAGTAATCCTCAGAGCTGAACACAACTTCTGCTTTTCTGTTCGGTCGTATACGGTGGGTCAGTCAGTAACCTAATCAGCCCTGCTGTCTGCTCCATTCATACACAACAGAAGCCGTGGATCACATGTTCCCAGCATCCATCAACACTCCCTCCATTCACACTGCAGATCAGGTGGAGGAGCGTGACGTGACGCTCTTATCCTTTTCTAATCTGCAGTGAATGAGAGATTCCTTCATGTAATCTGTTTTTCCCCCCGCAATTTATCTATTATTGCCTATAAAATATGTACATCAGATTTTACCAGACATTAAAGTGATGTTCTGAAATGACTTGCTCACAAAATGGAAATTTGCTGGGTGTTTTCAACGCACAAACACCTAGTTTAAATCAATTTTCATTTGATTCTTTATCAAGACAGCCATCCCTATTATCTGATCGAAAAATAATGGAAGTATGAGAATTAAAGGCCAAGATGATTTTGTACTTCCAAAGCAGAGGGTCAGTACTCACCATGCTGCTGTCTGACAACACCGGGTCGAACAGGCTGTCCAGGTACCGGTCCATCCCTCTCTGAGTCTGACCGTCACTGAAAGCATCTGACTCTACTGAACACAGACACACAGCAGAGCAGCTTTCAACATCCAATTTGTCTTCAAATGTAATAGATGTAAACACGTGATACCTCTGTGTGTATGCTTATTGAAGTATGCATAAAGTATAAGGTGTATTTGTGTGAGTGTACCATGGCTGTAGTAACCGTCAGAGTCAGGCAGACTGTACGCTGGTCTGCTCATACGGTGAGGAAGATCCTCGTCAGAATCAAAGCCACTGCCAAACAGAGCACTGAGGGGAGAGGAGAGGAGAGGAGAGGAGAGGAGAGGAGAGGAGCGGAGAGGAGAGGAGAGGAGAGGAGAGGAGAGGAGCGGAGAGGAGAGGAGAGGATACGAGAGGAGAGGAGAGGAGAGGAGAGGAGAGAATGGCGGGAAACTAAATGAATACAAGGTTCATTCATGTCTTTGCTGTAAATAACTGCAGTTCAAATACTTATATGTATTTGTATATGTGCGTTTTTTTTTGTGTACTGACAGGCTGGCGTTGGCTCTGACTCTGGCCGGGTCGTCGCTGCTGATCACGAAGTAGCTCTTCTGCTTTGGGAAGTCCGGGGGAAGCTCCAGGTCTGAAATCAGGTCCATCACATAGTCGTGACCCGCTAACTCCACCCACTGGCCGTGCTCCTTCATCAGGACTGAACTCCCCCTCCACCAGTCCGACACCCCCCTGGAGAAAATGAAATGAATGCCTTAAATAAATTCATTGTCTCGTGTCTTGTAGGTGACAATGGACAACTGTTGTTCTCCATGTTGCAATTGTTCCCTATGAGACAAAAAACTCAAGAAACACTTGTGGGTTGATGAGGAAATTAAGGTTGTCTGTTTCCACTTCAAATACGAGGTCTAAGCACCTGTGCCGCAGAATGTCCCCCGCTAATTCCTCCCCACTGGTCCAGGAATGGACCGGACACAAGAATGATCCTCCTGTGGGGAAAATAAACAAAAAAGTTCCTTTAACGGTCCCCTTCCACTGGGCTTTTTAAATCAGTCAGATTGGAGTAACACCAAAGCAAAATACAGTAAATTGATCCATTTAGAGGCCTGAGAGCCCGGTATAGTAGTTCCATCACCTGATCCTCCCTGGTAATGAATTATCAATGATCGGGGGCTGTAATGGATCCCACTCCATTAAAGTGATGCCAGCAGTCTGTGCCACACACTGGATTTCATGTGTGTGCTCCTTTACTATACAGTTAGGATAGACTGCTCACTTGATAATTAGTATGAAGTCAAATGTTTTTTCTGTGCTATTTTTAAAATCAACATTTTTAAACAACAGAAAGTAAAAGAAAAATTAAAAGTGGTACATTTTGTGAATATTGTGTGGTTGTTGCCCATTGATTGTAGCATTGCTAGGAAGCTAAGTGACGTTATGTTTAAAATAGGCGGGAAGAATCTCACCGTCAAAGCAGTGCACGTGCAACACCATGTTAGCCTTCTTCCTATTGGCCGTCCACTCCAGAAGCGAAAGCGGATAGGTCCGTGCAGTCTCGGGGGTGGAGCCAGAACCTAGCTGTGTCTTCTGATTGGCTTGGATGAGTCTGTGCTGCAGCAGTGCCTGGCAACCAGCGGGGGCGTGGTCAGATACAAACCTGCAGACGAAAGGTCACCTGAGGTCAAAGCCTTTATTGAAAGAACGTTGTTATGCTCTTAAAAACATGGTTTACTCAAATTTAGAATTAACCATCAATATTAAAATATTTTTTATAGATTTAGAAATTTAAAACAAAGTAAAGTTAAATAAACAATGTCAAATTTCAGAGTTAATTAAATCTCCTTTAATTTAATTATGTGCTACCTGCATCTACTTATTTGGCTTTTTAAAAGGGATTTGAACACACATCATTTGATTCTAAATCATGCTACCATCCCAGTGTAGGTGGTACCACTTTGTTTGTCAGCAAGATTATGGAAAAACTAACCCAGGTTTTTATGAAACATGGAGAAAACGTAACATAGGCCAAGGAAGAATCCAGAAGTTTGTTTTTCTCAATGATTCCTCTAAACACGTGTTTAAGAAGTCATGTCTTACTTCAGCAGATATTTGTCCATCTTGGGCGAGGGGGCGAAGCTGCAGACGCAGGCCAGCAGCAGCAGCCAGCCTCGCTCAGCGTTCTCAATGTTCACGTTCCTCCACACCTGGTTCACCACCTGAGCCAGGATCTCGTCCTGTAACCCCGGAGATGACAGGCTTCTCTGGATGATGTAGTTCCCGAACATGTTTTCCTGAGCCCCGTTCAGGTGAGGGTCCCCCATGAACCGCAGTACCTGAAATAAAAAAAAACAATCACAACTAACTCTGGCAGTCTTACTGCCTCGTAGAATATTCACTATTGTTGTAGCATTTCTTGAAATGTGTTCTAGGTTTCTGCCTTTTAGTCAATTTGGGACAAGTGTTGGAGCTAAATTGTTTTTTTTATAATGAATACATTATTATTATTTAGTCTTGTTATTTAAGTGAGTTAGATTTGTTTCTATGCTTTTATTTTGAAGGAATGTTTGGGCACTGTGTGCACCTGGTGTAATTGTGTATATATTGGAGATAGGTGGTAGTGGGAGCAGAGCACCATTAGGCACATCGTTTTTTACAAGGGGGATTGATTCAAGCTCGCAGGAGAGCCATAGGAAAGGCTCAAGAAAAGGAATGAATGGAAACTGTGTTTTTTGTTGATACTGGTTCATGCAAATAAACGCACAAACGGTGACTTGTCTTGGATCATTTTTCCCTGCGTAAGATTCCCTATCTGGTTCCTCAGCGGCAGTTTACTTTTAGGTTAATTTCATTTTATAGATTCTAGGATTTGGCCGCTATGCAATGATAAGAGTTTTGATTGTTTCCCGGATTGGCCCAAGACGGTAAGTGACCAAGGTTTTGGAAAACGGCTAACTGGTCGGTGTGTCACGCTCAAGGCAAATGGGGGGAAGGAGTGTGGTCTTTAAAAATGGTTTCTACATCGTCCTTTTTGTTGTTGGTCTGAAATAGACAAGGTTTATCTAGAAGATCAACGCCTGTGTGCTGGTCCACTCATCCCACACCCAGCTAAGCAGACCAGAACATGTATCATCAGTAGTGGAGTGCCATATTCAAGAGTTAATGGAGTCAGTGTACCATGATGAAGAGCTGCAGAGCTTCTCCTCTCAGGTCGTCCTCTACACGGGTCAGCGGAGACTCCAGAGGAGCCGTCAACATCCCAAACTTTGGCTCCTAGAAGGTTTACAGTGTTTTATTTACAGTATATTTATAGTAAGGTGGGTCTGAATACTGTGAGTATACTGTTACACTCAGTGTCTCACCCTAAAGTAGATCTGCACATAGCGGAAGAACGGGTAGTTGTTGATGTCCAGAGGAAGGGTGAGTTGAGCCTCTTCCTGGATGTGAGGAGTTTGAAGCAGAGCCAGACAGTCTGAGTGTAACTCCCTCCTGACTGGAGACAGTAAGACAACAAACTACAAGTCAGCAGACAAACATACTCTCTGTATTGTAGTACTCTAAGTATGTTTCAGCTGGAAAACTACCAGACACTAGAGTTACTCATCTAGATACACATGTCATAAACTGTTCCACTCTCTATTGTCACTGCTTAAGCTGATATATATTTGATATTTGAAGCAGATGTGGAAAAATCTTTTATAAAAAATGACATTTTTCCCTTATGGTTATTCATCAGCTGCCACCACTCTGTCAGGAATATTCAAGTCACTCCTGGAGATGACGCTTTTAGTGCTGATGAGATGAGACACATTGAGAGAGCTCAGCTATTTGGCTAATGAATAATCTGTGTGTGCACTTTAATGTGGACTTCATAAAAAGGAAGACAGAGTGACAGAGGTTGACGGACCTCCCGCTGCCTGCAGCAACGCGCCCAGCTCTGCAGGGATCACCAAGTGTGTGACGTTCACCACCTCCCTTTTGGTCAGCTCCTGAAAGAGACCTTGTTTTTACTGTTCATTGAAAACCCTTCCTTTCTTATAGGAGGAGAGACATGCTACTTTTACGGAAACATTTCTTATTTAAGTCCTGTATGAACGTCCATCTTACCATCTCTCTCCGCCTCCTTTCTTCTTCAGCTTTCCTCTGGGCTTCAAACTTCATCTGAAACAGAAATCACACACAATTCAATCAACAGCAAGAAGATGTAAAAGCACTAAATTGGAACAAAAGTGGACCATGCTTGTAACACTTGAGTTATGTACCTTGATGTACTGCTTGCGGTTGACGTACATGTGGACGAGAGAGCGAAACCGAACCAGACTCTGCCTCATTTTCACATAGCGCTTCCTGGAAGGCAGAATGAAGAATTGGAGATCACCTCGTCAACAAATGTTCCCCTAATGAAAAACTCTTGCTACACAATGGGACAAACATTGTAGGCATGCTACAGGTGATTTGTTGCAGAATTCCCCTGTGGTTTTTATGCCAGGATATGACTCAGTTTTATTAAACAATTTAGATCCAACATGACCAAAAGCCCCTGCCATCATCATTTTTGCATACATGTGTAACCCATTAAATAAGTGTATTGTTGTTAACCTTAATTAGTCTACCTCCCAGCTACGTTATACAATGTAGATAAAAGTAAGTTACATAAATGCTTAAAACGTTTTACTTTGTTGCTGTCTACAAACACTTAGATTATTCTGAAATTAGCAGCATTAGAGAAGCCGACCTGGTGAGGAAGCCTCGGCACTGAGCCTGCAGCCCGATGATCTTCCTGCGAAAGGCTATGAATCGTTTCCTGACGAAGAACATGCGTGTGTAGCGCTGCAGGGTGAGAGCGGCGAGCTGACGGGAGCGCTCCCGCTTACACTCCAACAGCTGGTAGATGTCCTCCTTCAGAAACAGCTGCACATCACACACACAACAAACACACACACACACACACACACACACACACAAACGTTTTATTAGCATTGCATTAGTAGTTTTGAGAAGAATAAGCATTAACAAATGGGAGGAGAAACTCACCTTTGTGACTCCAACGTGGAAGGCTCCATGTCGGAGAACACACAGTTTGCTGAGCATTATTATACAGTTGTCTCCATTCGCTGCTGGAGGCTCTCGTAAACCCACCAGGGACTTATACCTGAGGAGACACACATTCACATACACACAAATCAATTGGCTCCAAAAAATAAAAGTAATTATGATGGCCAAAAAAAGAGGTTAACTGGTTATCCACGTATACTGTATATGTGTGTTTGGGTTATCTGTTACACTAAATAGAGCTGCTGCAATACGTATATATCAAAAAAGTAAACTGGTGGTCCAGCTTCTATCATTCAAATCCATATTGTGTTATCATTCTAAAAATAAATCCTTGAAAAGTGTTTTCTCGTCAAGATCAAGCATGTGTTGTTGTAATACTCATTGTGGCCACAAGAGGTCAAAGTAGCCCAGATCACAACATTTAGTAATACTAAATAAAACCACTTTTTCCCCAACTGTTCAAAACGATAAGTACCTTTAAGTTACCTAAATGTGTTTTGGTCTGGATAATCAGAATTGTTTTATCCCAATTGTATCTCATGGCTTCGTAGATGAGCCTCTGACCAGTGCCTCCCACCACCGTGTGTGTGTGTTACCTGAACAGGAAGATGTAGAATGGCATTCTGACAGGATACCCCTCTCTACGGATCCTGATGGTCTCGAGGACGCCAGAGTGTCTCAGCTGACTGCCGACCATCTCCTCCTCAAACACACCCGGGTGCTAAACACGGAATAAAGTACATTTAAAGAACAATGATTGTCTGGATACAGAGAGACATTGGCATCAGTAGAAAAACACAATGTCTGAAAACCTACCTTCATATTATTTGGCTTAATGCAGCGTACAAATAAAGGGTTGCACCTGAAAAGAAAAAAGAAAAGTAAACAAGTAAATAACATTTCTTCTTGTAATTCATTATGAAAAACTCTTCATGAACTATATGTCTAAAAATACAGGCTCACCTCTCCATCTTCTCCACCAGCTCCAGCAGGGACTGTTGGAACTTGTTGCTGACGGTGGGCGCTTGGTATCTCCTGGTGACGGTGCTGCTCTTCCTCATGTGACCTCTCTGCTGACCTGTGACCTCTGCGTGAACCCGGAAGAGGTTTGACACCATCTGGAAACACAGAAATACAGTCATAACATTTATTCATGTGAGATACGTTGGAATAATGTAAAGATGGTTCTCTTCTCTCACCTTGTTCTTGCTCTGAATGAACAGGTCCAGAACATCCTGACGGACCTGGTCGTAGTTCTTATCAAGGAACTTGTAAACCTGTGTTATTGACAGAGTAGAGTCTTACGGTTGAGGGCGGTGCTGCATCACCGCCTGGTATGGCAGTTGCACCGCCCTCAACCGTAAGACTCTACAGAGGGTGGCTAAACTGCTCAGCACATCACCAGGACGGAGCTGCCATCCATGGAGGACCTCTACACCCAGCGGTGTAGGAAGAAGGCCGGTAGGATATTAAAGGACCCCCATCACCCCAGCAACAATCTGTTCTGTCTGCTGCCGTCTGGCAGACGGTACCGCAGCATCCGGACCAAGACCACCAGACTCAGAGACAGTTTTATACCACAGGCTATAAGACTACTGAACTCCTGAGCTGTGTGAATGTCTACTCACATCTGTTTATAGTACACACATACATATATATACTGTATATTATACACATCTGCCATACATATCTGTTTATAGTACACATATCTATATATTGTACATATCTGCCATACACATCTGTTATACATGATATATGCATCTGTCCATACCTCCTCATTCAACAGTGTAAAGTATTAAATACTTTCAATGTATTCCACATATGTATATATTTCACATCCTCAAATCTTTATTGTTGTTACTGTAAATATTCTTCTCTCTTTTTGCACTATTTTATTTATGTTATTTGCACCATGTATGTGGAGTTGTTGGAGGAGCACGCGACATAAGATTTTCATTGCCAACATATACGCTGTATCTGCTGTGCATATGACAAATAAAACCTTGAAACCTTGAAACCTTGAACCACAACTTATTAGAATTTGTCGGGGAAAAGTGGATGTTTCCTTTTCTTCCAGCAGAGTTGTGTGTTCTTTCCATACACTCTTTACCGTCTCTCAATGATACTGATAATAAGTTATCACTGACATTCCTCCAGATGAGCCAATCAGAAGCTGCGTACCTGGTAGGTGACTCGTCCAGCGAAGTGCTTGATGGTGAACTCTGGGAGGGGCATCTTTGGCTTCATATACAGGGGGTTGTTGCCGTGGTGATAGTGACACTTTTGGAGGAAGGTGTGGTCTGTCGCCTGGCAACAAAGCAAAGTGACATTTAAATCTGTGTGTGTAACAAATACAGTACCTAAAAAGTGATTTTCCTGCCCCACCTGTGGGAAACAGCTCTGGTCGTCCAGGATCCTCAGTATCCCATGAGGCTTAGCGGCAATGAGGTCGATGCAGGGCTGGTTGTCACTGAATTGGATGTCCTGCCAGGGGATCTGTTCCCGGCTGTACTCCTCCTGCAGGGGGATCACATGTAACAACAACCTATGAATAACATGACTAAACTTCCATAAGTAATTGAGATACATCCTAGTGTGTGTGTGTGTGTGTGTGTGTGTGTGTGTGTGTGTGTGTGTGTGTGTGTGTGTGTGTGTGTGTGTGTGTGTGTGTGTGTGTGTGTGTGTGTGTGTGTGTGTGTGTGTACGTAGACTCACCTGTTCCTCCCTGAATACGATCCTGTTGAAGAAGAACTGCAGGTATTCGTTTGCATAATTAATGCAAAGCTGCTCGAAGCTGTTGAAGGCCAGATCCTGTTGTTCCCACAGACACACACACCCCCACACACACACACACAAACACATACACACAAACACATACACTTGAGTACTTCTGCTGTGCAACACAAGCCAGTGACAGACAGCTAGTAAGACTGTGTGCGTTTTGTTGTACCTCAAATCCGTAAATGTCCAGGATGGAGATGGAGAGGGAGTGTTGGCGGGGATACACCTGAGCGTTGATCCTCTCTGTTAACCAATGGAAGAGCAGCGAGTACAGGATCTTGGCAACAGCATCTCTGGGGAGCAAAGACGTGTGTGTGAAAGACGGATAACAACAGAGTGGGGCAGGAATATTGTATGGGGGAGAAAAATGCACCATTATCTATTAATTTAGTGCGAGAAATAAATAATTGGAAGTTATAGGAAACAACAATTGGAATGTAAGAGCTAACAAACATAACTCACAGGTTTTGAAGATGGGGAAAGTATCTTTGTGGCAACCTTTCATGCAGTGTGTATTGCAGATACTGTATACAGCAGCTGTCTCACCTGGCATCAACAGCACTTTCCACAGTCAGCGGGGTGTAGATCTTGTCCCTCATCGTCTCCTGTGAAGAAAGACAGAAGAGTTACACATTTAACGGAGTTTAGTTTTTTACAAGCTACTGGGTTTTTTCACTCATGTTTTAAGGTAATGCTGATCAAATGAGTAATATTAATGCTGTGATTTGTTACATGGGAAACACTAAACTACCAATTAATTGGATTGAGTGTCTTTGTAACAGTGGTGGTGGTTAAGGAGAATAATGTGATGGGAGCTTGGCAATTAAATTCCTGCAAAATAAAAATACTTTTATGACTTGTAACAAATTCCCAAGCACTACAATGGTGTGACTTGCTTGAAGTGAATATACAGTATCTGCACTCTCCTTGTTGTTCGGAGTTTGATTTGCTTTGTTTTTTGCACTTATTGTAAGTCACTTTGGATAAAAGCGCCAGCCAGATGAATGTAATGTAAAAGATAAGTGAGAATAAAAGAAGTGAAGGAGATTACAACAGAGTTTAAGCTTATTGACTTTTAGAAACTGCTTTTTTTTGGTCAAACCTTTTGGAATCCTTCTTTATATAATCATACTGTTAATAATAACTGCTTCTTGGAAACCACCTGCCTGAAGCAAAGACGTACAACTGGGGACATATTTTATCATTTTTGTATTATTCATTATTTTATCTTCTAAAGATTTTTGGATGTGAAGGCCATCTCTACCACTGGATACAAAATTTGAAGCAAGACACATATTCCTGACAAAGAGCTGTTCCTGAAAAGTCTATCTGCTCCTGACCGGTAACAGACGACAGGACACAAAGACAATGAGTGTAAGCCTTTCAAATAAATACAAAATGCAGTTTTGGAGAAGAAAAGCAAGAATCTGCTCAAAAAGGGCTATGATGTAAAATGTTCCATCCCTCAAGCTGTTACGATGGTGTTCTGCTGAGTGCGGCTATTTATAAAAGATACATACCGTCCAATATACAGACTGCAAACAAAACATGCTTCAATGCTTCCACTGCCAGAAGGGCGACTCTACGAAATAACATAGCGTCCACAGTGTATGTGTTTCTTCCTGCACGCTGCTGTGTGTGAACAGGAGGGTTTTCTGTGCTTGTGCGAGTGTGTGTGGACATGTGTGTTGTGAGTATAAGCCATAATGAATGCTCACATGTTAGTCATATCTGAAGTTACATAGTGAGTCATGGAAAGTGTTTGAAATCTGTCATAAAGTGATTCTGTTACCACCCAGAAACAGAATCAGGCGGCTCTACGTGATTTCATTTGAGGATTGTCTTTCAAAACATGATGAATTAATGATCACACAGGGTCAGAGGTGAGAAGGAAGACACTTCCCAGGTAAAGGGTAGAAAGAAAAACCAGTGTCATGCAAGGTAGATCTGACCGAGGTGTCAGGGAAGATGACACGGCAGCTGGGACTATTTATTTTTAGAAAATCAGGGTGAAAATGATCTCATGAAATGTTGTATAATTCATCACTTTGGGGATACTGGTACCTTTTTAGCGGCATATTCGTGTCGTTCTCTACATTTTTTGTGAGTGCTTTGTTTAGGGCAAACTGTGATGAATGCTGTGCCCATAAAGCAGGAAACACAACTTCTGCACTTGGAGGAAATACCAATTTGGAGGAAAATGTGTTCAAAGAAAACTGCTCATCAATCAAAAACGTTCATAAAACCAGAGAGAAAACCGCTTCACCAGCGAGCAAGTACGTCAGGGTTCAAGCGTCTGATTAAATAACTAAGAACAAAAGGTCTGACTGAGTCAGATTGGCTTGAATCAGTGTTTTAAAGTTCAAAATACAAGCAAGTCAGTCCCAGTTTGCCTCATCATTTTGTGTGAATAGTACATTGATATAAAGCTTTTAATATCACCACATGTGTGTAAGCAAGAGAGGGACACCGACTCATTAGCAGGCTTTGAAGTGAAGGAAGGATTTTAATATTCATGCACATAAAGTAGATTTCGATACTGACTGTGACTTTGTATGTGATGGCTTTCTGCAGTCCCTCTGGAGAGATCTGCAGCAGCTCGGCCACCACTCTGATCTCCTGAGCGCTCACCACTGACGCCACCTCCTGGCCATCGGCCTGACGTGCAGCACAGGAAGAGAAAGAACGTCAACAACAGAGCACTTCGTCTTATTATCATCCAAATCAAGCTACAAATCTCCACAGCGCTTTTTGATTCTTTTCCATTTTTTTGTACTTGGAAGGAAAATGTAATAAATAAATCAAAATTTATGTGATTAATTATGTGAGTGTTGGGGGAGTTGTCGATGTGTTTTAAGTAATAATAATAATAATACAAAATAATAATAATAATAATAATAATAATAATAATAATAATAATAATAATAATAATAATACAAATAATAATAATACAAAATAATAATAATACAACATAATAATAATAATACAAAATAATAATAATAATAATAATAATAATAATACAAATAATAATAATACAAACTAATAATAATAATAATAATAATACAAAATAATAATAATAATAATAATACAAAATAATAATAATAATAATACAAAATAATAATAATAATAATAATAATACAAAATAATAATAATAATAATAATAATACAAATAATAATAATAATACAAAATAATAATAATAATAATAATACAAAATAATAATAATAATAATACAAATAATAATAATAATAATAATAATAATAATTGGAGACAGTTAAACATAAATAAATAAAAACGTATTTTAAAAAATACTTTTGGTTGATGGGCTGATAAGTCGTAGTCAGTGTTGTGGGAAGTTGTGGAGGTTTTTAATATTATTTATAGTAATATAATAGCCAATAAAAATACAAGTTGAAATTGTCAGGTTGAAACGTAATAACAATACAAAAGGAAAGATAAAGAAACATTCCTATTTTTATTGAGTGTAGTTCCTGTTTAGCTCATTGTAATAACCCTGAACATCATCTGCATGGCAAAAAATATACTAAAAATAAATGCTTTGTAAGACAGTGGTATTTGTACTGCTTCCAAATAAGAAATTGCTAAAAAAAAAAAGGAAATAGCCAAACAACTAATAAATAAAGACCACTTTGGAAACACTACCTCATGTCTCTGGAAGTAGACGTTGCCGAGGTGCAGGATGGAAGAAAGAACTCTAAAGATGGCCGACTGGTCGTCAGGGGTGAAGTGAAGGATCTCCATGGCAGCGAGCAGACGCAGGAAGTCCTCTGCATCATTCTTTCCTGTTATCCCACAATCCCCCCCCTTGAAGGACAGAAAGACAGTTAAAGCAACATACTTCATATATGTAACCCCAGTATCTCCACATGACCAGATTGTGTCCTCCACCTGGTTGAGGTAATAGTAGGTCTCAGCCTCCTGCAGATAGAAAGCCTGCCTCTGCTGCGAGGGAAGACCTGCCAGCATCTCGTAGAAGATATGATAGTTCCTCTCATCTTTGGCCTGAAGGGAAAACACAGATGTAATACTTTCATAGACAGAAAATGAAAAGATATGGTTGGTCTATTTGTCGGTTTTGACTGTGTGTGTCACCTGGAAGACGATACGGGACTTTTCCAGAAGATATTGAGAGGTTATGGCACCACTGATCACACCACTGGACAGTGAGAGACACAGAGGGAGAAAACATGTAAATAACCTTCCTAATATTTAGAAAATGATTTGGCAATATTGTAAGAGATGATCAAGCCTATAAAGCTATTTATTTTCATTTGAGAGAAAGACAGGGATAGAGAGAAACAGCACAGAGAGGAGAAGAAACACGAAAAGGAGAGAAATTACAATATTAAACTTTACTGATATACAACGCAAAACATTTTCGGGTGATTTCATACTCACTCCTCCAGAAAGATCTCTATGTATTTCCCGAAGCGACTTGAATTATCGTTCCGTACAGTTTTGGCATTTCCAAAAGATTCCAGCAGAGGAGCAGCCTCAAGAATCTGCCAAACATTTAAACAAACAGTCAATGGACAATGTTTGTTTTTTTTTAGCTTGGTGACAAAAGGACAGTGTACCACCATAATGCTTACATCATACACATGCTCGACAAACTTTTAAAAAATCAACTTCAACAAAAACTTCAACATCTCTAATGAATATTGTCACACACCACAGCAAAACACAGCAACCTGCTGTTATGGTCATACACTGTTCTTGGAAGATGCTTTGTAAAAATGTAAAATCATGCAGGGAAACCCACTACCTCAATCTGAACCCAAGAAGAGCCGGCAGAGAAACAAAGACATGGAAAAGAAGACGCATTAGTCATCTTGTGTGAGTGCGTGTGTGTCTGCCTGTCTGTGTGCGCAGTTCAAGCAGTTGTGCGTACCTGATGCGGAAGATTGCATTTGTGATGCATTGCTGCTAGATAGCGAAGGACCAGTTTGGTGGCTTCTGTTTTCCCAGACCCGCTCTCTCCACTGAAACAGTCAAAAGTCAAATAAAGTAGTTCACTTAAACTAATCAAAAACTAACAAAAAATGGGCTTTATGGAGTCCAATAACGGGTGAGGCATCATATGTTACCTGGATATCCACAGGTACATTAAGACACTTTTTTACACAGCTACAAGAGGGTACAGGGGCAGAAGTGTTCGAATGAATGTGTGTAGTCTGACTGATCTGTGCAAATTAGAATCTAAAGCCCTGATGATGTCTTTAAAATATCAGTTTACTATCTTTGCTGTGTATTGAGAAATCCATGGCGCTGTCCGTGGTGCTGAAGTGGTGCTTTTTCTCGCTTTTCTGTCAGTTCAGTCTTGCATCTATAACATTGTCTTCTTAACTATATAGCTTGGGGGTGAGCTAGTATATAGTATACATTTATGGACTGGATGGACTTTATAAAAAGTGTGATAATCCCTTTAATTTAAAGGTATCGTAGAGGAAAGTCCAGTTATTTTGAAGTCAAAGCAGAGGCTCATCAGTGTGAACATTATCTGCACTTTGGGCAGCACTACACCCAGCATTTATTAATCACTTAGAGAGTCCAGTATATGATACTTCTCACCTGCCTGCTGGAGCTTGAGAAGGGTTTGACTTAATTGACTAAGTGATGTGAGAGCCAACTAATCTTCATTAGGTACGGCCTCAATTCCACTTTTGCGCCAAACCACCTGAAACACAAACTGTGCTTCATCACTGCCAACAGTTTAGCGCTAAATACCACCATTATGTAAGCTTTGCCAACGGGGGGGGGTTGTGTGCGTGTTTGCGGGGGTGTATTTAGAGACTCCGACACTTTGACCACATTTCAGCATAAGGTTTCAACTCACAGGCAGGTTAAAACAGAGCCAATACTAGTCACTGGACCTCAGTAACCCCTTAAAATGCACTCAGTGACACACACAAACACAGGGTCCGCACACATGTACTCGGACACACACACCTCTGAAAGATAATCTGCTCCTGGCCCAGACCTGGCTGGGCTTTCCTTACAGGTGTCTCCTTCCGAATATGGCCAGAGTGTTCCAGTTGTGTGCGAGTGTGGGCTTTTTTGTGTTTAATATGATAGTTATGGCCATATCTCTGTGTGTGTATATATTGTTTTATACCAGATTTAGAAGTAAAATACCTCTGTTTGTGTGTGGAGAGCAGTTGTGACAAAGAGAGAGGTGCCTGTCTTAAGTTTACCTTCCAGAAAACCACAGACAGACACTCATGAATATACAAACACTTATCCAACTGGAGATGGAAACCTAACTGTCCAAGGAGCTTGATGGACACTGTGTGTATACCAGGGTATACTGCTGCTAAACCTGAAGGTTACTAATGATGTGCAAAAAGTCTATCTTGTTGCACTAAACACGATTATTTTGTTGAAACTGTTTTTCCACGTCTAAGTTAGGCTTGCAAATATGTATTAGGGTAATTGTGGGCAAAAAAAAAAAGAAATACCAGCCAGGAAAGTGGGTTAGTATTCAGAATATAATATTATAAAGTCACAAATCTGCATAAAAAACACTCAAAACATTAAAGCAATATATTCAGAACTCATTGTGGATTGTTAATCAATATTTTTGTCCTTGCAGTATGACTTAATAAAAAAATTCCAGTCTTTTCTCATTTATTTGTGATTTTTTTCCCTGTAATTTGTCACCAAGTTTTGTTATTCTCATGTAACACCTAACTCCGAAAAAGACCCAGATACACCAGGTGTAATGTTTGGTGATCAGTATGATTTAGCTAGATAAGCCATGACAAAATCTCCTAGTGGATGAAATTGGTGATGTCTGGTTTACAGGAACATGGAAAATGATTGAAAAAACTTGAGAAGATAATGAAGAGAGTCATCCTCTTACCTTATAATTATGACCTGGTTGTGTTTGGCATCCATCATTTTCGAATAAGCAGCATTTGCTATGGCAAACAAATGCCTGAAAGACAAAGAGTCAGAAAGAAATGAACCAGAACTCTGTAGAAATGTGTATATATCTGTTGTTTTGACAGTTAAATATACTATACAAAAGTAGACTAAAAATGTAACCTTCTGTTTGTTTGTTTTCAGTTTACTGTCTCCACAGGTTGACAGTAAAATGACTTACGGAGGGTTCTCTCCCAAAGCATGACCCTTGTACAGCAGCACCATGTCCGTCCCATAGATGTTGTACATCTTATAGGGGTTCACAGAAACCAGAATACTACCTATGTATGTCTGGAAAAAAGAAGTTATGAAAAGAAAGAGATGACACAAACAATTAAACAACTGATCAGGTTTCGTTACAATTCAGGAGTACAATGTCATGTTATGCAGGTAGTCGGATGTGTGTGCTGCTCAGATACTTGCATAAATAATCTCCCTCTCAAATCTTTTCCTCAGGTTCAGCAGAACAACCCCTTCATGCATCTCCCTAGACAGAAGCAGTAGAACAAACGCATTTAAGAATAACAAAGAACGTATGTTGAGTTACTCTACCATCAAAATTGTGGGCATTTCACACCACTGTATTCGTAGTAGCAATTTATCACTGGTGATCATTTTACTTACTCTAGCTGTGTCATATCCTCCACTCCATCTTCCTCTCGTTGCTCCCGGGCTGCCATGGTGGGCAGGCTTCTGATGGAGTACATCTAAAATACAGGTGTACATTCAGAAAAGACGAGAGCATACACATACCGCTGTGCACAAAAGGTTCATGTATTCATATATGCACACCCTCATATGGAAACATTTGAATAAAGGGAATGAAATTCTCTCCCCTACGTGTACAACTACTTATTATGGAATTCAGAACCCATGTTTGTCCCTCTTTTACCAAAAAATTTTCCTTATTACCTAATTTATTTAATTTGCCCAATACCTATTCTAATCATATATTCTGCTCTATTAAAAACAATCAATCAATAATTCACCTAAATATGTTTCCTTCCCTCTGAATTCCTCCCCTAACATTACACATTCAACAGCAAGATGTCATCAGAAAGTCTTAAAGTGAAGTGCCCAACATCAGCTATCGTGTGCACTTATATGTAGAGTCATGTATTCAAAAATGTTACCTTGTCATACCACTGCCCCTGTGGTTCCCCCTCCCTGCTGAGATTCCACTCCCCTTGTTCAAGACCAACTTGTTCCTGTCCCATCGGGCTGTGGGGATCCAGCAGCTCCCCGTCTCTATACATGGACCACTTATTGAGGTTCTGCACTGTCCCGTGAGGTAGAACCCTCTCTGCACCCCAAACATCCATATCTTGCCCCAAGCCTTCAACCCCGGGGCCCTGTGCCCAGTGCTGTTCAGGGCCGGACCCCTGGACCTGGGGTGACACTACAGCGTATGAGGGTAAGCGAAAAGAGGACCCTCGGAGGTTAGCATTCTGCAGGGCCCCAGAAAGATTAAGTGATCGTGGCTCTGGGGCACTGGGGGCACCAAGCCGTTTCATGATATTACCATCGGGGAGCCGGTAATTCGCCCCACGAAGGTTTGGGTTCTTTGATAAGGCGTTGGACAGGTCAAGTGTTCGAGGTGCAGCAGTAGGTTGAGGGCGGGTCATCAGAGATCCATCAGGCAAACGGTAGGTAGCAGATCGGATGTTCTTGTTACGTAGAGCATTAGAAAGGTCAAGGGAGCGTGATTCATTGGTATCAGCAGAACCAGGCTGCCTCAATAGTGATGTCTTTGGGAGTGCGTAGGAGGCACCTCGAACGTTGGTGTTTAACATAGCACCAGATAGGTTTGGGCCGGAGGGAGCTTGGGGTTGGTTCCTTGAAAACAATGCTGATCCATCTGGAAGCTGAAACTTTGCCTTGCGCAAGTTAGCATTCATCAGGGCGCTAGATAGCCCCGGTGATGAGAAAGCATTCTGCGTTTCCTCCACCGGATGGGTTAGAAGTGAACCATCTGGTAGTCGATAAGAGGCTTTACGAACACTAGAGTTCAGAAGAGCAGAAGAAAGCATAGAAGATGACGGGGTGGCAGGCTCTGGTGATGGCTCATTTCTTGAAACCAGTGTTCCATCAGGCAACCTATATGTGGCCTTACGTACATTAGAGTTGAGAAGAGCAGAAGAAAGCATAGAAGAGGACGGGCTGGCAGGCTCTGGTGATGGCTCATTTCTTGAAACCAGAGTTCCATCAGGCAGCCTATATGTGGCCTTACGTACATTGGGATTTAACAGTGCAGAGGAGAGCATAGGAGAGGAAGGGGAGGGTACAGTTGTGGGCTCAGTCCTTGTTACAAGAGTGCCATCAGGCAAACGATATGTGGCTTGCCGCAAACTGGGATTGAGCAAGGCAGAGGACAGCATAGACGACGAGAGGGGTGACGGACCTGGGGAAGGTACAGCAGGTTCAGTTCTGGTGACCAGTGAGCCATCAGGTAGTCGATAGGTGGCCTGACGCAGACTGGGGTTCTGCAGGGCATTGGAGAGCATAGAGGGGGACAGTCTCCCACCACCACCATCAGAGGTAACAGGAGGTACAACAGGACCCCGGGACATTGTCAAAGTGCCACTTGGAAGCCTTAACATGGATCCCTGGATTTGGGAGGTTCGCAATCCACCTGAGAGAAATGAAGAGGTACCCCCAATGGTTCCCTGTTGAGGTGTGGGGGGAGGAGGGGCAGGAGATACGGTAGAAAGGTGTTGCTGAAGGGGTGAAGCATATGATGCATTACGTAGTTGGGAGGTAAGCATACTGGAAGACAAGTACGGGGATAAGGGTACAGTTGGGGCCTGAGGGGCTCCTGCCTGAGAGGGTGAAAAGACCGGTGTATAGACATTTGCATTGCGTTGTAGTGGAGACGAGTAAGAGGCATTGCGTAAGTGGGAGTTCTGCATCAGAGCATTGGATAGGCCAATACTGGCATATGGACTCCCTTCCTGGCTCACCTGTACATCAGCCAACATCTCCACCTGGCTACCAGGAATGGGGGAAGGGCTTCTCTGTAAAGGTGTGGTGTAGCTGGCATTCTGCAGATAAGGGTTCTGCAGTGCACGCCCCAAATGAGGTGAGGAGGGTCTGGGTAAAGGAGAGGAGTAAGGAATGGAGGAAGGAAGAGATGGAGGATAGGGAGCACCTATGATCTGAGGGTTTGGTAAAGCATTTGTGAGCATTGGGGATGGTCCTGGCTCCATCATTGTGTAGTCATACTGGGTGATACCCTGAGATGGCTGGAAAATACCAGGAGCAAAACTGGGGTGAGGTGCTTGAGGTTGGAAACATGCTGGTCCTAGACTCTGGGGACTCATAGCCCTTTGGGGGTACGGGGAAGTTGGGCGAGACATATAGTGCATCGGAGAACCTGAACGGGAGGGGAGAGGAGATTGGCGATGCAGGGGGAGGGGAGAAGAAGGTCTACTCTGCAGCCTACGCACTGATGGCTGGGGAGAAAGAGGGCCACTCTGTTTTAAAGAAGGCTGTGGAGAAACAGGAGGCACTGGAGGAGGTCCTCTAAAAGACTGTCTAGATTGAAGAGAGGGCTGGTTTCTGGGCATCCGGACTAACGGCTGCCCTCTACCTACAGGTCTGTGGAAGCCTCCTTGGGGAGTACCGATTCGCTTTGACTCTCTTAATCCTGCAGGCCGGGAGCCTGCCCTAGCCAGCATGGGAGTTCCAGCTACACCCCCTATCTGTCCTGAGGAAGATGTTGGGCCACTATGGATAGAGGACCGAAAAGGAGCTACATGCTGAGTGACAGGGGGTCCATGTCTACTGCGTCTCTGTGAGTAGGGATTAGCTGGGGAGGGTTTCACGGCCCCCATTGGCACGTGATTTCGGCCTCCAGCACCACCTCTCAGCCTGCGAGTAGAGGACCGTGTCGGGAGAGGGCGATTAGTGATACGTGAGGGGGAAGGAGAGGGTGGGCGATAAGGGGAGGTTGGGCGAAAAGTTTGAGGGGGAGAGTGAGGTCTTTCAGGCATAGGTGGGCTTCGTCTTTGTGGGGATGGTAGGGGAGGGGAAGGGGATCGCCTCATCTTGGATGTTTGTTTTCTACCTTTGAACATTTGTGGTCTGGTAGATGGAAGAGGCACAGCATCAGGAGGAGGTTGCTGTCTGAAAGACAGTCTTGGAGAGGGTGGTGGGCTTGCTCTCTTTCTGAATGATCCTCGGGGTGAAGATAGGGGGCTAGAAAGGGGGGATTGGGGGCGGACAGTTGATGGAGCCCTGCGCAACCCAACTCCACCCCTTCCCCTCGACTGGGTTGGCTGGGCTCTAGCTGACATCCCTCTCCTCTGGTATGATGGGGAAGAGGGTGGGCTGGGAGGCCTTCGTCTTTGGGAAGTCCGCACTTGGCCTGCCATTGAGGCCTGGTGCGAAAGGCCTCTTCTGTGAAAGCGAGGGGAGAGATCTGCCTGGATGTTGGTTTGGAAGTCCAAATGATGTGGTGGGAGGTGGGGTGAAGGAGGTGCGATTGTCCTAACCGATCCTTGCCTGAGTGAGAACTGTGGGGATGGAAGGGGCCCCATTCGTCGCACTGGCCTAGGTGAGGCAACTGGTGAATGCATTGGTGAATGCATTAGTGGAGGCATCAGGGGCTGCATTTGTGCAACCATTGGTGACATTTGCCCCATCTGGAACATTTGTGGGTCTTGGGGGAGAGAAGTTTGGTACACGTGGGAGGCAAATTGTTGCGGCAGGGGTGATGGAACCATGTGACTGAGAGGAGGGTAAGTAGGCTGGGGGAAAGAGAAGTGTTCCTGTTGAATGGTCATCGCTGTAGGTGAGGGAGCTTGTCTTTGAAGAATGGGGGTTTGTTGTTGGTTCATCAAGATGGGGTAATGGGGCTGTGGAGGGGGGTATGTGGGAAGCTCATATTGTATATCTGACATCATTTCTAGATTGTTGAGGTCAAGAGCTGGGGGGTGAGGGTGGTACATTGTGGAGGAAGGATGGGAATGAAGAGGAGGTGGTGGCAGGGTTTCCACCTCTAGTCTTTCTTTTCCAAACAGCTTAACCTGGGGCCTCGGGACCCTGAACTGCTCTGCTGTAACTGGCTCAGGAAGCGGGTATGACAGCTGCTCTTGTCCATACAGCTGTCCTGTGTCAGCTGGATCCAACCCAGCATCCATATAGAACGTATGTTGATAGGGGTTGTATATAGCAGCAGGGTCTGTGTATGCCAGCATTGGGTCATTATACAGACCTGAAACAACCTCATAACCAGCACTCATCATGCCATAAGGGTCCGTCATACCATAGTTATAACCTATATTTTGGTCGAGGTAGTCTCCGTACAGCTCGGTTTCATTTGGGTCATAGAAACCGTCCATGGCATTACCATAGTAACCATACGGCTCTGGCTCCACTGCATACAGAAGTCCATCTTCACCATAGTAATACTCAATCCCTTCATCGCCATAGTAATCTTCATACTCGTCATCATAATAGCCATAAGGGTAATCCACGTCTTCCTCATAGTACATCTCATCATCATAATAGAAGTTGCCCTCATCATCATAGTAACCATATTCATCTTCCCACTCATCATCGTCATAGTAATCCTCCCCATAAGGGTCATATGGGTCATAGGTCATTGGTTGTTCCAGGTAACCTCTAGGTCTTTCCCTGTCATAGTAATCTTCCTCATATCCATATTCATCGTCATCATACTCATACGCCTCATTATACTGATTGGTCTCTCTCCCTCTAGTGTCCCTGTTTGCAAAAGACAGACTCTTCTGTCCTCGTCTTCCTGCCTGACCCCCCAACCGACCTTGGCCCTTAGCAGTGAGGTACCTCCCCGTCAACCAGTTAGACGCTGCAGCTATCTTTCCTAACATCCAGCCTTTAGTCTTAAACCCTGATACTGCTTGCTTTTTCCCAAACATGCCTTTGAACTTCCCTCCCAGTCCCTTTGCCTCTGCTGCCATTTTCCCCTTTCCCCCTAAACCAGAAAGATTTATAGTCTTTTTAGCCGGTGTGGTTTCTTTGGCATCAGCCTTTTTATTGAACATGCTAAAGCCGACAGACCTGGCTTTTTGTCAGCAGATTTACCGCCAAACCCAGCAAAAAGCTTGCTGGTTCCCAGAAGTGGTTTACTGCCAGCAGCTGGCTTCTTTTTCTTGGAGAGTCTTAGGAAGAGACGGGAAGTGCTTTTGAGGTTTCTCTTTGGTTTTGCTTTCTCTGCTGGTTTAGGCATGCCAAAAGGAGAGGACTTCCCTGTCAGGCCTGTGAGGGCTTTGGAGGCTCCTTTAAGGTGAGACTTGGCATCTAGTGTCTTCTGTGTTTTTGCTGCACCTGCGCTTTTCTTCTGTCCCTCTGCAGCAAAGCCCATCATGGCCTTGGAGGCCCCTTTGATGTTGACATTACTCATAGTTTTCAGGTTTACTGCCCCCATCCCTTTCTTCGCAGGTGCCTTAGTTTTTTCCTCCTCGTCATCAGACATAGGTGCATGTTTAGAAGGCTTAAAACCCTTCACAGCCATGGCCTTGGATGCGCCTTTCAGAGCTGCTTTCCCTTTCCCTTTATCTTTCTTGGTAACTACCTCTTCCTCGCTCTCATCATCTTCCTCAGTCCTCATCTCTTCTTCTTCTTCTTCTTCTTCTTCTTCTGACCCCTCCTCTGATTCACTGACAGGTTTCTTTCCCTTTCCCTTCTTTCCATCATCCTTCCCTTTCCCCTTAGCTGGAGGCTCCTCCGCTTTCTTCCCCCCTTTCTTGTCATCTTTGCCTCCCTTCTTATCATCCTTTCCTCCCTTCTTTGGCTCCTCTGACTTGCCTTTCTTGGCAGCTGATTTTGAATCACCTTTTTTAGGTGCCATGATGTCTCCTAACTCATATCATTTTAAACAAGAAGATGATAGAGCAGGGCGGTAACTATGTCAATGTTGATATGCGGTAACATCCTCTTTCTCCCAATTCGTTTCATGTCTTCTCCCCTTTTTTACTCCATATGATCCGTCACTGTGACACCTCAGAAACCAAAGCACACTGTGTTCCAAGTCAGTTGTTCTATAATGCACACAGAGACAAACACAAACCACAGTGCTTCAAAACACGATCTAGTAATGGAGTCGGAATCTCAGCCATCGGTGCTTGCTCGCATTACAGTACGTCTTCAAGACTCAGCAAAAGAAGTTGTCTCTGTGTGGGTCAAAAGAGACACACCTTCCAACAGGGTTACATAAAAAAAATATGCTTATTTAATTTAAAATGTTGCATATCAAAAAATATATCTCACTGGTTGCAATGTCTCTCGGTTTACCCACTTGTTGCCACTGGCTGACTGAGTTTATCCTATGAAGTCCATCCAGCATTGCAAAAATATCCGTACATTGCTGGTCTTGGTCCTCTTTTAAGGCTTGTAAGTAACTTCCCAGGGTCACACGGTGAATAAAAGACCCTGCTATCCCAGTGACAGAGTCTGTGTAGTCCTTTGTGTGCCTCCCATTGTTAGAGCGTCCTGTGAGTCCGGCGTTGAATCCTTGTCTTGGCCACCGCACCAACTTTCGCAGGACGTCCCCCTAACAAGGATGTGCGTCTGTGTAAGTCTCGGCCTTCGGGGGTGTCCTCCTCTTTGTCTGAGCGTGAGTGAGTTTGCTTGTTGTATCCTCCCACATCCACGTCAGTTTGCCTTTGTGACCTCCTGCAACCTCCTGCATCTCTCTCTGGTTACTGCAGCTTCATCCATCCCCGGTTCACCTCAGCGTGAGGCGTCAACAGCTCATGTGCACACGTACATGTGAGTGCATGTATAGTATGTCAGTTTGTGTATATGCATCAAGGTGTATCCCTATAATATAGTTGCAAAGGGCACCTTTATGCACCAGCTATACTGCCCCATGGTAACCCTATCTGCAGCTTCACTCCTGTATGAATAATGCAGGCTGGCTGAGCTGTTGCTAAACTGTGTCTGAGAGGCGAAGCCACGCAGAGCCAAAAAACACACACACCAGCGGGAGCAGCATGGTCCACAGCTGAGCGGAATACATGCTTTAATGTCAAAAAAGCATTCACAGCTATAAGATCGCACAAACAGTAAATATGGGCGCGTTGATGTAGAAAGATGCAATTTAGGACTTATATAGTCTGTTCAGACAAATGGATAATAAAAGCAGCACCTACTATTAAAGTCAGTGTTATGATCCAATTATTTGATGTTATTAATTAACTTTTCACTCAAGTGAACCCTCTATTTAGGCTCTACCCCTCATTATGTGGCTATTAGAGCATGTTTTAGAGCTCAAAGAAGAAACATAAGAATCATTCCTTTTCTTTACCTTGACACTCTAAATGCTCCATCTATTATCATATCATCAAAGGCCGGCATTTACTACTCATAGGGTCAATTTGAAACAAACCTATAAAGGGATAATCAAAACAATAGTTGACCATTTAATTAGAATTCACCAGCCAGCACAGGGGGAAATGTGTACATGATG
Source organism: Eleginops maclovinus (assembly GCF_036324505.1). Taxonomy (NCBI): domain Eukaryota; kingdom Metazoa; phylum Chordata; class Actinopteri; order Perciformes; family Eleginopidae; genus Eleginops; species Eleginops maclovinus. The sequence goes on along the minus strand of NC_086364.1, from coordinate 19,513,079 downwards.
TAAATTCATTGAGGACGTTGTGACGCTAGCTCATTGATGATGATCTGATGTTAATTCATTGATGACAGGCTGATATTCCAGGAGGTCATCTCAGTGGCAGATATGAATGTTTAATGGCTGGCTTGCCTACGCAGAATGGATAAAACATTCATCGCAGGCAGCGCTCTAAATATATCACAAAGGGTCAATCCCCTCCCCGGCCTGATCCCCAACCAATACATTATACATACAGGCTGGTGTCAGGGGTTAAAAGCCAGACACCACGGAGCACGGGGAGTAAACAGAAAAAGAAAAGAATCATTTTCTGATAGCAGCGAGATAAACTACTTAAGATATTAAATAAAGCCGTACATGGAAAGTATTTATTCTACAGAAAACCAAGGAAAGGTCATGATGTCAATGACAGTTAAGAGGTCTAACTTTACTTCCCTTAAGCTGGAGTTGAAAGGACTAATAGTGTTGACCTAAGATAAGATCTGAGCAGAAATCTGTATCACGTATCCCCACGGGCAGTGACCATGACACTCAACTGTCTGCAGGCTGCACAGCAATAACAACAACATCAAAAGCAGTTGGCGGGATTATCTGACTGCAGACGGAGATAAGGGGGTAAATAAGGTGAATAGGCAAAGAGGAAAGTTCATAAGTTCCTTCCTGACTCATCAGAGTCGGGCGCGGTAAAGGTTGTTGGTCTCGAGAGGTAAAGAGACACACAAAGAGATCTTTCTGATATATGTGATATGTATCTGCTGTCTGGTTGATGTGGTCTGTTGACTGAATGAACTGGTGTTGAATGAAACACAGATGACAGAGATGGATGGGGAGGGGAAAGGTAAGGAGGGAAAGAAAGAGGTGCATCAACGAACTGTTGATGAATGAGCTGCAGATTACATAAATGTTGAAAAAGATGCTGAGCAGAAAAAAAAAATGGGAAGGAAAAGGGATAGAGGGACAGAAATGGACTCACTGAGACGAAATCATAAGAGTGCGTCAAAGAAGGAAGGGACTAAAAGCAAGGACGGGGAACGACACATCCAGAAAATTATGATCTTAGTGAAAGATGTAGGGATGAGAGAGTGATATAGAGCCACAATAGGGAGAGTGAGAAAGTGAGAGATAAGTGGGAGACTTTCTTTAACTACGTGCCAATCACTGACAACAAGCTTTCAGCAGACCCACTCTGCGACACGAGACTAATAAAGGAGATCACCCGAGCAGAGCACAGCCAACAGGCCCATTTAATGACTATGGGCACACGCACACACACACACACACACACACACACACACACACACACACAGTTCGTCTCATAATGGAGATTGCTTGCAGGATCTACTTTAAATCAGCCGTAGAGACTCTGTGGATTGGCAGCTACACACACACACACAAACATTAATTGGGGGATTGAAAGCACGCCATGTACACAGCGATGTGCTGCAAATGCAATACATTTTCATCCATGCAATGCGTATCTCCAGAAATGAAAAAAGGATGTGGGAGATAAAGTAAAAGCTCCAATGCTAGTGGTAAGGAAATGTGACTGAGAATACATTCGATTTGGATCCATAATGGTAGGCATTGATGGGTGGAGGTATTCAAAATAGTTCTTCTGGTCACTACAGCTAGCATTCAACATATTTTCCCACTTTGTTTGTTCTCTCTACACAATCAGAAGTGTGTGATAAGGCACAACATGTTGAGCCAAATGTCATGGCGGCCCCTCCAATAGTAATTAGGATATTTCATAACAGACCACAGCGTCTGTGTTGACGATAATAAAACAATAAGGTTTGAAGGTCATGCAGAGTGACAGGAGGAGAGAGGGAGCGTCTTTTCAGACAGAAAAGGTGACACGGGAGGATGAGGAGGCTGGACTCGGGTTTCCTGTAAGCCCATAAGCCCCATTCAGGTGTTAACCTTCGCTGCAAGATTACTCCGTGACTTAACAATGGCAAGACGGCACCGAAGACCTGCCACCGGGGATCAAACATCCACACTGGGCTGCTATTAATACACCTCCCGTGCTTCGAGGCAGTATCAAACTAAAAAAGAAAATACGTAAACGCTGAAAAGTAAATTCTGTGTATTTAGCTGATTCTGTGAAGCATGGATCCAACACTAACATGATGTATTAATGGTAAAGTGTTGTGACAGTCTCATCAGATAACATTTTCCATAAAGAGACACTCCACTAACTTTTTACACATTCCCAATAATGATATTATTGCAACGAGATGAGATGTGAAAGCAAATTCAAATATTGCTTTCAGACATTTCATCTTATTATTTTTTTGAATGCACATTTGTTGTTTTTTGGCAAATTGTTAACACATATTTGTTTGTGATGTAGGGAGAGGAAGACAAAGCAAGATTGGAAAAAAAACCCTGAAAATACGAGAATAAAAACTGTGAAATTCTTTCTATTCGTTAACCAGATCGATAAGCAATATTAAACCTTATTTTGATTCTAAATCTGAAACAGAAATGATTCATGATGTCAATATCTGTAGATTGTGACACCCATCATCACTGGTATTATAAATGGACCTGAGCTACAACAAGCGCATACAAAAAAGACAGAGAACATTTCTAAAAACATTAGCAACCACGCCCTCTAATGGCAAAATGAAACGATTTTCCACAACAACAGTTTTTGGGTGCAGCTTACCTTTTTTTTTTAAATGTACGTTGATATTTGGAGCTCCTAAATCCACAAATACCCTGAAGGACCCACTCTCTGCCTGCAGTAAAAATCTAACCCACTGACTCTTTTTTTTGGACCCTCTGCTGATGTTTTATATCTTTCTGCACACCCACACACACACACACACACACACACACGCACACACAAAACCATTCCTTAAATGACAAAGCCCATCATGACACACAATGGGGCTTTAATGGTAAATGGTTCTGTTGCTTCACTGGTTACCTGTACATCCACGGTACAAATGTACAATAGTGAGTAAAGAAAGGAGTTACTACTCTCTACATCTACCTATGCATCAGTGCAGTGCAGCGATTAGGTTTCGTAGTAAACACGCTGTACATGTGGTGTGTATGTGTGTGTGTGTGTGTGTGTGTGTGTGTGTGTGTGTGTGTGTGTGTGTGTGTGTGTGTGTGTGTGTGCTACCTTTCTCCTGCTGCGTGAGTGCAGTAAACAACAGTGCAGGTCCATTGTGCGTTAATGGCAGCATCGCGTGCGCGCGTGCACACACACACGCACACGCACACACACACACACACACACACACACACACTCACTCATCACGCTATCATCCTCACACACTGCGTCCTGACGTCAGAGCCTGAAGAGTGATTTGTTAGGAACCCCATTAGTGACAAAAGGTTGTGAAACATTTGTGGGTTTGTGTGTGTTGGGAAGCCTTATCTGAATTCCTCACATACACATATCCTAAAAAGAGGTGTCTCTCCCACACGCACACACACACACACACACACACACACACACACACACACACACACACACACACACACACACACACACACACACACACACACACACACACACACACACACACACACACACACACACACACACACACACACAGTACGTGGATAGTTTTGTTAAATGTCAACAAATTATCACTGCATGATGCAAGAGTTTTTTTCAAGAATAATTAAACTTATTTAATACAAAAAAATGTATTTTCTTTCAAGATTATCGAATTGAAACCTTTAAGATGTTCTAAGGATCTGTTATTACATAGAATGAATGAGTTTCCTTTTTTCCTTATTGTCCTAAAATGACAAATTGACTTTCCTACCTCGATCTCAAAGCATAATAAACTCAAGTATGAAGTCATGTGAAACTTCTGAATCTTCAACATAGTGTCCGATTGTTTGCATGTTATTTGCTTTTTAATGATGTAATCTAAAAGGACAACATGAAGGTTGTGTTTGTAATCTATACATGAGTGAGTGCCGGATTAGGGTCTCTGTAAAGTCCCGCTGCTTCTTGATGTGAGCAAATCCTTACCTTAGACAAACATCAGTGCACACGTTGTACACAAGCTGATCGTTTGTTGAAGGTTTCAAACTGGATTAGTTTAAGATAAAGGCGGATCTAGTACACCACAGTTGGTAATTCTTTATATAAGCACACAGGCTCAGTCCATACGGCTCAGTCCTATGTTTGCTTATAGGATATACTGTGAGCTCCATACAGGTCCATGCTGGGTCTAGTTTGGTGTGCAGAGAAAACAACCTTAATGATGAGGAACTAAACCTCTTTTATTATAAAGAAGCTGAATAAAGTACAAGGTTCACATGATATGAAAGCTATTGAAAATCCAAAAGTTTTTATTTAAAAAAGACTGATTTCTTCAGGTTAATATTCATCTGAACCAGAACAATCAATAAAATCAAAAGGAGTGAGACATACTAGACTAGATAAGTTGAACAATTTGGCATCGCCTTTGAGTACTACTAAATAAAGGTGTGTCCCACTCAAGTGTCATTATAGAATTCACATGAGAAGGTCTTAGAAAAAGCAAGTGTTTTAATTACAAAACTATTTTCATAAAGATATTTATGTTAATAAGAAAACACATAAACAGTGGGATAAAATTAAGGGTTCCATCTGTCCACTATAAGAATACAATGCTCTATTTTAAAATGTCCACTGTTAAAAACAGAGCACACGCTGCCATAAATTAATTACAGTCTCAAGTTAATGTAATGAGCAAGCTGAAGCAGAAGAGGGCAGGAGACACAAAGTATTTAGGGTCCTTACACATGTTAGCTAGGGAGTTTTGACTATGGTTAGTGTCTTTCCTATAGAATATTTATTAAGCGGAAAAGGTCAAATACAATAAAACCACGACTGAAAATAAATACATTTACTTGGGCTGTAATCAAGCAAAAAGTTGTCTGATAACAGGAAGAAGTTATAACTACAATATTTACCAATATATTAAATCTGACACTTATTTATTGGTGTTAAAAGTAAAAGAAAAGAGCTCTTTGGTTTCAGTCACTTAACCATGCTGCTGGCTTTTTGTAGTGCCTTGTATGAAAGAAAATGACCTATAAGTTCGTAGCAGAGAGTTTCCAGTTTTAATGTAATGCATTTGACATTAATCATCACATAATTGTTGTTGTCACATTGGCAAAAGAGGAGAGAAATGTAGGAAATATTCACATTTGAGAGGCTGCATTTAACCTTTTTCTGGGCAAATTTGATTTAAACAAAGACAAACAATACATTGATTCTCTGGAGAGATTAAGTTATCAAATCCTCAAATAGTCACTACAGCTCTATGGAAAATAAAAAATGTTTTTTGGTTGGGTAACTATTAATTTAACTGGTTTACTTCATGGTTACAGGTAATCTGTTTACAAGGTGCTAAGTGGCGAGTGACAAGTATGCAAACATGTTCTAATTGAGACTAAACTCACATTCATATATTCAGAAGACAGCTTTCAACAACGTACATATGGCACCAAACAACAAAGAAACAAAGCTATAAAAGCACCTTTAACTACACTCCCAGTACTGGCTCATTTACACTGGCAGCACACACCCACACACACACGCAGTCACTCTTAGCCACGCCATATGGAGCCAAGCAGCATCAAGTGTCATGCCTGCTCCACACAACACACACCCATTCGACCGTACCTTTGTTTCTTCTTGTCCTCCACGGCAGTAAACCTCCATTGTTCCTCTCCTCTTCAGGTTATTCCAAAGCAGAATCTCTCCATCCACGATTCACTCTGACGAGACATCTTTAAGGCATGTTTAAAGGGCAGCAGAGACCACTCAGTCCCTCTCTGTGTCTCTTTCTCTGGTAGAGCCTTCTACTCAGTGCCCCTCTGCGAGCCTGAAGTGATGCTTGTGAATATTTAATGGTGCTATTGTGCATGTGTGTGTCCCAGTGAATGGGGAGCATTGGCTGGTAGTCCATACTCTCAGGTCAGCCTGCCTTGGAGACAACACAAACAGCTGGGCAGCAGGGATGGAGGCATGGGGGGGGGGGGGGGGGGTGGGGAGGGGCTGACCCTCACCTGCTGCAGTTCTACACCTGAGGAAGGATGAAGTTGTGCAGGAAGTTCATCTCCAGTCACTGCCAGACTCCAGTCACAAAAACAGCATGGTCTTACAGTGAAACAAGACAATGCATTTGATGATATGAGATTACTTAATGGCTGCTGGTTTGGTTGTATGAAATTCCTATCCATATTGAAGGTTTTGCCGCTTATTCCATTATTCTCCACGCCCTAACACCACAAAGTCTGCCTGCTTCCTGTTCTATAGTCTGTTTGTACTTCCTCAAATGAATTATATTGCGTTTGTTTTATTTATGTAGGTTGTTTGTTCGTTATGTTTGTATTGAATGTTACTATAAAGTGTCTTTGAGTACAATAAAAAGGGCTATATAAATTTAAATTACATTTATTATTAATATTATTATTATTATTATTATTATTATTATTATTATTATTATTATTATTATTATTGTAGGAGTAGTAGAAGTGGTAGTAGTAAAGTCCCTCTCCACTCGAAATGTGCTTTTCTTGTAGTTTGTCCACTCTAGTAGTCTTGCCTGCGCAGTTTGGTACTAGAGAGCAGTTTTAACGTTTCGTGAATCTGTTAAGTTTCCTTCCAGCTACTTTTATCCCCTACTGACCATTAGCATATTTTGGTTTTACCACCCCATTTTGGTTCTTCCCTCACACTGCTTATCGTAGCAAATTCTGAGACCAACCGTTAGCTAACTGCCAAACAACAAACGGCTGACAGTTAGCAACAAGCTAGCTGGGGAATACAACATTTCGCAGCTGAAAAGTTAAATATTTCCCTCTTTAGTGAGAGGAGACAAACTAAATATTTTATATTGTAGTAATTAGTAAATAATGGACTTACATTCTCCAGGTGACCAGCAAAACAATTCCAATTGAATGATAATGTTGCTCCAAAAGCAGCATAATGCATCAGTTATGCCAGGAGCTGTTCCCGGTTGTTTTTTTCCCGTTGTCCCAATGCCACCAAATCAATGACTTATTACAAATATATCAATTTCGACAAAAAAAAACAACTTTCACATTACTTTTATAACAACAAACATATCTTTTTATATCATATAACATTAATTCATCTTGTTTTAACGCAAAAAACCCTAACTTTTCACATCATTTCGGTCAAAATAAGTCTCAGGCAAACATCAGAGTGAAAACTGTCCCGAAAAAAGAGGTGAGGTCTTTGCATCTGACTGCCCAATAAAACAGATTGAAAAAAGACAAACATCATTATTGATTTAACATTTTATTTTATTCTTTTCCCCCTCTCTCTGAATCAACGCATGTTTTTAATAATCAAAAAGGTAATATAAGCCATTCCTTGCCACAGCCAACTCCAGTCTGCTCGGTTTCTTCAAAGCATTTTCTTAATTTTAATATACAAAATAAGAATGGTGGTTTTTTTCTTTGCTGTATATCTAATGTACAGTGTGTCTTTCAACACCCCCAATAATAGCCGTCTCCTCAGTCTTTTCTCTTCCAAACAGCAGCTTGTTTTACTTCTTTACGACCTGGATGACGTCCTCGTGCTCCATGACGTGCGTAAGGCCGACCCTCTGAGGGCTGTACTTGGTGCTTGTTCCCTGGAAGAGCAACAGAGGATAAAGTTCAGACCCTTTCTTTTTGTTTGTTCAGGATTCAAACATAGTGAATCACTTAACCGCGTAGAGATCTGCATCTGCTCTACTCTGGTTCTCATGTGTCATGGCACAGTAAACAAAGCTGAGCACTTAATATAGTGACTATTTTTGTCAATGCCTTTCCCCCCACATACCTAATCTAAAGTTAACAAATAATAATTGTATGAGCTGCAGCTGTGTTTACTGTCCTGTTTTAACTGTGTTTAATTAAGAAAGCTCAAGTACAATGACATTGTTTACAGTGAGAGTGCTTACTCTATGTCCGAGTTTCGTACAATATCAAGTATATGTGTGTAGTAATTATAGTAATGTATTTAAATTTCTGCTGCACAACACATTGTGAGATTAAAGCAACATCAACGCCACTCTCCAAAATGTTTGAAGGTTGATATGTATGCCACAGAAGTTTAATTCATTTAGTACATTTTAAGTAAGTGAAACTACACAGAAGAAGGACAAGAAAAATGTTCACAGGTCATTTCTACGAATATACTATTTAGCTGAACACATCTAATGTGATTTTCAGATCTGATATTTGCTCATACACACATTTTAACAGCAAGAAGTCTGACCCATAAATCACTGCTCAGTGCTGTGTTTTTCAAAAATGAATGGACATGTCTTTTTTACACTCTCCAATGAACAAAAACAAACTGAATCATGAGGGAGAGTTTTGTGAACCATAACACCTGTTGTAGAAGGGGCAGCGTCAAAAAGGTACACGAGCAAGTCTAATGCGAATAAATCCATGACATCTACAAACAGTCTTTCTTTATTTTACTCAGTAAGGCAGAATTGGAATTATTTCCCACAGTTTATGGGACGAGAGATAAAAATGATAGAATGTCATTCCCCCTAAAAAGCCTGTACTTACCCAAACCAGGGCGTATTTGAACTGTCCAACTAAGGTTCTGTGGATTCGATGGCACTGTTGGGAGAGAAAAAAAAGCCATATTTGCAATCATATCATAGAGCAGATACAGCAGGTCTACCTACTTTAGTGCAATTATTAATATAAAGAAATGTAAAATGTGTGAGTTCATGTGCTTACCACATGTTCTACAGTTGCAGCTCTTCTCATGATGATGGCATCACCAAAGTCTGGGCGCTCTAATGGGAAATAAAGAGAGATAAACACGTGGTAGATTAAGTAGTTATGCATGTGCCTGTAAAAAGTTAATGAGTGAATAAGAAGAACATGTGTGTACCTCCTCTTTTCTTAGTGTAAATGCAAATCAGAGCCAGGTATTCCCACAACGTCTCCAACAGGTAATCCAAGTTCAACTTCATCCCACAGCTGAAGACATGAGGAGGAAGCTGTTAAACATCCACATATATACATACAAAGAGGGGAAATTAAATGTACAACCAGACTACGGTTTTCACACACACACACAGACGTATATCTGACCTGATGACAACACTGTTAGGTCTGTGAGCAAGGCGGTCCACCTCCTCGATGGAGATTTGATCCACCTTATTGTACACCTGCGAAAGCACAAATAACATAAAGGTGAATAAAAAGGATTGCTAAAATGAACTCAAGATAAAAACAAAGACAAAGCCAAAAGCGTGTAACACCAAATATGGTCATTTTGGCTTCCAAACACTGAAAACGTTTTTGGAGTTGATGCTTTGATTCAGTGTGGACTTACATATAGGCAAGGCATGTAAACTCTGTTCCCGACGATGACATCGATGAACTCGTCCGGTGTGCTGTCCTCCCTGAAGAGCACTTCTGCGTTAAAGATTTCTGAGGGGAAAGAGGTTAAAGGAAACAACAGGATCGTATTGTGGCTTCTTAACCACTCTATAGAAATGAAAAGATGACCAAATAGACATTTGTGTTTCTTCCAGTGCTGGCAGGGTGAAGGATACTGTATTCGTGAAGGATGAGCTGCACGAGCTTCTCTGAGCAGTGGGTGAGAGGAACTGTGGAGTTGTAGGACAGGCCGCCGCCTTTCTTGGGCTACAGAGATAAATCACACATTTCAGTTGCCAAATTTATTATTCACATTTGAGCATTATTTTTTAGGGAGATGACAATTCCCGAAAATGACATGACAATGTATTGCTCTACAACCAACCACGCCCAGTAATAATGCAACAGCAGGATACTATGACATGTGTCTTCTCGTATTTATACACAGAGGGTATGTCAGCAGTGGATTTATCTAGAAGCCATTTGTCAATTTTTCCCTCGTGACCCACATTTTACCTACAAAATAATCTCAAAAACTAATAGCTATATCATTTTTAAAATAAGCTGATGATAACCATGCTTAGCCCAGAATGATGGTGTATGGAAAATGTACCTTGAAATAAATATTGGGTTTCGAACAGTTGAGTCTGATGCCCACCGACTCCAACTCTTTTTCTAGCAGTTCCCTAGAAAGATAATAAAAAAATAGACATTAGAGGAAAGGATTAGTAGATGAAATGACACTTATGCCTCCCAAACACACTTTAAGACACACACACACACACACACACACACACACACACACACACACACACACACACACACACACACACACACACACACACACACACACACACACACACACACACACACACACACACAATCAGCGCCTGTCACACACCTCTGAACATCTCCTTTGGTGGCATCCAACATCATGATGACGACGTCTGCTGTCCTGGCAACAGCAATGACCTGCCGACCTCTACCCTTACCTAAACAATAATATTGCAATCAGTATAAGGCCTTTTTCTCATTATTGGGAGTGGTAGAATTTAAAAATGCTTAAACAGTCCCTCGTTTTAATCCCAAACATCATCAATCGTTAACAAATCTGATACAACACCATAATAACAAAATGATAGATGGACTAGATCTCCAACGCCTGCCTACTTTGGGTTTAAGACAACGAAATACAAAACCAAGAAACCCAAGCATACCTTGGGCAGCACCCTCGATGATTCCTGGCAGATCGAGCAACTGGATGTTGGCCCCTTTGTACTGGAGAGTGACAAATAACAATGTAAGTGGCACGTTGATGTTTAAATTATGCAATGGTGCGAGTGTAAGTACCTCTATGACCCCGGGTATGCAGGTGAGAGTGGTGAACTCATAGTTAGCAGCTTCACTGGCAGTTGATGTCATCAGACTGAGGAAGGTGGACTGCAGGACACAACAGAGGATTTAGTTACAGCAGCTTTTTGTATTCGGTTTCTCTTTGCTTTCCGGTGCGTTTTAACATGTTGGCTTGTTTATTTTTTTTGAATAATGCATTGAGTTTTACTTTTGAATTTAAGATTCACTGCAGAATGAATGAATAACAGGTTTTTGTAGATTATCCAGAGCACAAAAAAACAACACATTACCGGGCATGTTTACTCACCTTACCCACAGATGGGAAACCGATAAGAGCAACACGAGCATCTCCTGATTTCATGACATCAAAGCCCTCGCCTTTGGCCCCCGCTGACTTGCTGGGCTCCAGGAGCTGAGCTCTGTATTTGGCGAGCTTGGCCTTGAGCAAACCCAGATGGTACTCAGTGGCTAGAGAAATAAATAAGAGACAAAAAAATGTGAAACAAAAATGTATACAGATTGCATCCAAGTGAATACCTATAATTTGTCAAGCAAGTAAGAGAACTACGTGGCCTACAGGTTTACTGGCGCCATCGAATTCAAGCTGCCACTTTAAGGTAAAAATGTTTGTCCCTGTGTACAGCCAGAGTGTGGTTTGTCCATTCTGGGCTACTGTAGAAACATGTCTCTATGAACCAAAACAGTGTGTAGTTCCATGTGACTACACACAGCCAATAGGTGCTCCTAAATCCCATACAGTGCTCCTTTAAAAGAATGTGGTACACAATAAAGTAGTTGTAAGGTAAAGAATGGCTGCAAAGAAACTGTATACCAGCACATCCACAACACTGGAGTTAAGTTCAACTCACTGAATGCATAAGCTACTAGCCTACTTTGTATTAACATGCTTTGGGGGGGCGATTGCTTCTTTAAGTGTGGTGGCACATTAACTGTAATCAAGACAACGGTGTCAATTAGCACCAAGACCTTGAATTTTTATGAGATTAACGAGAACACAACACTGGATGCTGTCCCACAAACGCAGGGAGAGATAAAAGAGAGATACGTATATCTGTTGTACTTGTGTTTGTTGATACTTAGGCAACGTTGTTTCTTGAAACTGTCATTGCAATAAACCCACTTTTAATTTTAAAAAGTGGGTAATGGCTACAAGTCCGTTCATTGTGTAGCTAACAGTTAGCCTGGCTAGTGCCCTTTAATACCTTTGTTTTTCTGTGTCCGAGCGATTTCTCGCTCAATTTCCGCGATTTTCTCCAATATCCCCATGTTGGCGGTTCAGATGTGCTACAACTGTAAAGGAGAGAAAGAACAGAAAACAGAAAACGTGTCACTCCACAGTTGTTAGCTCTGTTAGCAACACGGCTAACCAGTGTTTTTTTTTTACAAAAGACAACCCGTTTTAAAGCAATGAATCAACATATATATCTTTAAATGAATGTGCACATACATCATATGTAATGTCGACACTTTAACATGTTATATTTTCATAGATATTTACACTTTGACAGGGGCTACAATCCGCAGCATGCACAAAAAACTGTCATCACCAACCGGAAGTCGTTCCGTGCCCGTAAAGGTTCCGGATGACACAAGGAAACTCAACTCCAACGCGTTTTTTTGGACCCATGTTACATTATCGCTCACTTCTATCGGGAAGTGCACAACATGACGGTGACTGTGAGCGAGTACATTGTTAAAAACTATTAATAATGTGTCCGGTCCGGTGTAGCTGCATTTTATCTGCCGTACGTCCATGATGTTGTATCTATAGGTCATTCGGAGTTATTAGGTAATATATATAGAGAACATGGCTGCGCCCACAGGACCGAGAGGAGCCTCTAGCCCGCCCGGGTTTGAAGGCTTCCCGTTCCCACTAGCAACCAAAACACCGGAGGACAGCGCCGGTAAAGAGCAGGAGCAGACCGGTGTGAAGAAGAAGCCATGCAGGGCTTGTACCGACTTTAAATCATGGATGAAAGTCCAGAAGACACCCAAAACAACTGCTGTACAGGTGAGGTGAAGTCAATGCTGGAAATATCTTTGTATTGATATTACTTTTACAGTAGTGGCTTGTAAGTTTGGCTTGACAAGAATAGACTTGTTTGATATTAAATTCTCATTTTGTTAGAGTTGTGTGTGCTCCCTATGAGTTTATCATTATTCATTCATGATGCAATGTACCATGCCCATCCTGTAATGCGTTTGGGAGCCACTGTGCTGTAGAGCCGCAACAATTAGTAGATAATCAGTTAATCCATTGGTCGAAAAATAATCACTGACTGTTTTGATAATTGATTAAATATGTTTAAATCATTTGAGAGAAAATGCTGTCTCATTGGGCTTGTTCCATTTTGAAATACCAGCTAATCGACTCTACTTTATTATTCTCCAGGAGACCGTAGCTGCAGTGTCAGAGCCACAACAAGAGCCAGAGTGCCCACTGGACCGGGGAGAGCTGGGGCGTAACACCTGGTCCTTCCTGCACACCATGGCAGCGTATTACCCCGATCAACCATCGTCGACCCAGCAGCAAGAGATGGGGCAGTTCATCAACCTTTTCTCCAAGTTCTTCCCCTGTGAGGAATGTGCTGAAGACCTCAGGGGCAGGTCAGTCAATGCTGTTCCCTTTTAAGATTTAATACACAGGATACAGACACATTTAAAGATGTCATTTAAAAGGAGCAGGCCATTTCTAAGTGCTCCGTTTCCTCTCCACAGATTAAAAACCAATCAGCCAGACACCAGGAATCGCCACGCTCTCTCTCAGTGGTTCTGTAATATCCACAATGACATCAACATCCGGCTGGGAAAGCCTGAGTTCGACTGCTCCCGTGTCGATGAGAGGTGGAAAGACGGATGGAAAGATGGCTCCTGTGATTGAGCAAAAAGAAATGCAAGGACTGAGAGGAGAAATCCTTCCTGTGCAAAACCTTGAGTGGTAGCACAAAAATATGGACTCCTATCTCTAATGTTGAGAAACTTTACGTGTTGATGGATAGGCCATGTGGTTATAAAATGTTTGCTTTGTGGTCAGTTAATATAACTGATCAGGTAATACAAGTGAATGAGATATTACAAATCCCTTTCTGTTTCTCCGGTTAAAACAATTAATCATAGTGAAACCAAATTTCCCTGGAATGTACATCCAATTTTGTGTAATGGAGAACATATTTTTGCCCCTGATTTGTCTGTTAAAGCAGTAAGTAATTTACAAAGGGATTTAGCTATTACAATGTTTTATGTGCTAAGCTTAAATTTGTCAGAGAAATATATATATTTTACTTAATGAAGTTGTTTGGATTGATTTTTCACTGCATAATTCTAAGTTTGTTTACATGTGTTGTGTTATACGTTCAAAACATGTTAATTATTTGCGTTATTTAGTGCTGCAATGAGTACAAATTGACATTTAAGGGAGCAGCGTGTGAGACGTAGCAGCATCTAGTGGTGTGGTTGCACATTGCAACTCACTGAATATCGGAGGAAAATTATGGCAAACAAGTGAATCAATTCTTTGTCGCCTATTTACATAACCTAGCGTTAGTACAATCACATTCTCTTAGCACTTTGTCGTTGTCTTTTCCTAAATCATTATCAATCCTCCTACACGTCTTTCCATCGAGGCTAAGGAAAAGTAGTTTAAGGAAGTGTCATTGTCATGGTTCGTACTATTTGACTGCAAACCTGCTAACTATGTAGATATGAAGGGCTCCTTGTAAGTTTATTAAAACACAATGATTCATGATTTCAGGTGATCATACACTACGGAAAACATAGTTATTAATATAAAATTCCATTCCTGCAAACAAATTCCCTTAAATCTTACACACTGTGAGTCTTATAAGTACAAATGCATATATTTTGTTGAATAAAGCTTCTCAAAACTGATCAATTGCTTCTGTTTCTCTTATTTTCATCACTGTAAATTGCTTTTTGGCAGATCTTTGGACAAAATAAGCACATCCGAAGACACACTTTGGGCTCTGGATAATAAGACAATAGATTAGTGTACTAATGGATCATTAAAACGTGTGTTAATGCAGCACCATGTGATCTCTGGCATCTGATATCAGAACCTCAGGCATGTGAGTGGATCTGTTGTGTGTTATTAATAAACACTCTATATATGAATCTGTTATTTAAAGAACCTGAGGACACACTCCAACAAGTCGAATGATCAGCTGCTACTGTTGGTTTCACTTGATCCTATAAATGACTTTAGTATTTGTTCCACACACACCCACACAACTCAATCATCCTTAACCAGCTAACCAATCAGCATGGAGACATGTCACAGTAGGGGAACAAGATACAAATATGAACCTGAAATCTTGAATTTGGAAGGAGACCTCGGTGACCTCTAATGGTTGAAGTCATGTGTGCATTTCATAGCAGTTTCATATCACAATTTATGTTAGTATTACATTAGTTGTGAGAATGGCCACTGAATTTTCACATTTGGAAGTTTTTTAAAACCTACTGAAGCTTAGCATTCTATAAAGAGACTGCTTATTGTTGATTTTTGGTCACAGCAAATTATAATATCCCATGATAAGCAACATGTGACTTCTCTCTGTTGTGGTATTTGGCACAGCTACATCATCAGGAGACTTTTCTACATTCCTTTTTTTTTTAAATTAAGGATATTTCATTACAGTGCTTGAAGTCTTTGTGCCTCATATTGAGATGGATATGTTTTAGAGACACTAAAATGCAGGAAATCTTTTTTTATGTGTCTCTTTTGACTCACTCACCTTTAAGGAAGCATAACACCAAATCCCTTTATGGCCCCAACACAATTTGGTAACACAAACCAAAGGCCTCCTTGTTATTTATTGATCTCAAGTGGAAGGAAGTATATTTATTTATTTTTATTTCTAACTCCTTGTAACATCATTTTGAACACTATAATATTCCATGTTTGTATGCGGTGGTGTAAAGTAACTAGTACTTCTTCCACTTCTGATAATACAGTATGATGATTAACCCCATAACTGTCTGTATAGCGCGGTCACGTCGCCTGTTACGCACGCTCCCTTCAATCGCCGCGTCCTCCTCTGTGCCTGCGCGCCTGTACGTGAGCGCGCAAGACCCGTCCCTACAGCAGAGCAGCGCATCCATCCTGCTGAGGAGCCGGGAGGAGCGCACCGAGAGAGCCAGAGAGAGAGCCAGAGAGAGACGGAAAGGGTGAGAGTGAGAGAAGATGGACGGAGTGGGATCGTTCGGAGCGGGCCGGACTGGGTCCACTATCGACCCGATTAGCTTCGCCAAACAGCCGCAGACCATCCTTAGAGTGCTGTCCTGGGTGAGAGCCTTTTTTCCCCCAGGCACTGCTTCTGTTTGTGTGTGTGTGTGTGTGTGTGTGTGTGTGTGTGTGTGTGTGTGTGTGTGTGTGTGTGTGTGTGTGTGTGTGTGTGTGTGTGTGTGTGTGTGTGTTGTCGTCTCCGCTGCGCGAAACCCCTGACGTGTTCCCACTGCAAATATACTCGATCCTGCATAAACAGGGTGCGTAAAAAGAAAATAGGGGTGTATTTTGATGTGTTTTCATATATAAATGTATCGTACTGGGTGTAACCAAGGCCTGGCGTCTGTCTGACTCCCTGACCATGAAACTGATTTCACTACAGATGTTTTTTCTTGGAGGAAAAACGTCCTATCCTCACCTTTTCTTATTTGAAAAACCTTGCCTGGTAGTGCATTATGAATCAAGATTAGAATATGTGCGGTAGCCAGACCAGGATGGTGTAGAAAAAAAAAAAAAAAAAACAGATCATTGTCCATCCCGCTGCTTCCTGGTTTTCATATCAACCATTATGATTTTATCATGGATTTCCTTTATCATAAATGCGTGTTTTTTACTGTACACACCAGCTTCGGTTTTTTACAACACCAATCATATTTCCAGCTAATTTTGCTGTTTTACCCTAAACGGTCGTCGTCCGTCTTCCCACCTGTGATTGGTCCGTGTTCTTCATTACGCACGCAGGGCCAAGGACACGCGTCCCTGACGTTTGATGTAACGCATCACCTTTGGGTGACACGGAGAAGGTCTACCAGTGCGGGGATTTTATGAAACACACACCGAAGAGGGGATTTGCCCTAGAGCTAATTACTTCTGAATGAGTGCCTTTAGATGGATTTAATGCGCACATATTAGATATTATTCTGGATGTTTCTAGTGTGAGTGAGGAGGCGGTTATGATTTACTACTGAGCCCTTGAGAGGATATTACGATAGACAAATCCATGCTTGGCCTCAACGTCAATATTTTAATACCATATTGTGATTTAAAGTTCAATGGCCTATACTTTTGTTTGTTGGTGTAGCCTTCAATCTTACTCCCCTAAAATTAGCGAAATGTACCTGTCGATTAGGACTGTTGTGATGTGACTACGCGATTGTTGTTGACAAAATAAATCACGATATGGGCAATCTCGCGATATCTATAATCTATTCTGGTAGCCTGAACATCTGTGAGCACAGTGTTATCATAGTTGTTGATATAAATGAACATTTCCTTTTCAAGATATCTGGTTCAATTACCTTATTATTGTACCTTAGTGCAACAAAGACTATTCTGCTCTCTCCAGCTTTGCTATAAAGCTGACTCACTGCAAGAAGTCTAATCATTTAGAAGGAAATCACACGATATGTAAAGAGGATGAGACGATAAAAAGGAAAGTAAGAAGACAACATAAGTAAAGAAACTCATGAGGAAAATCACTCATAGGTGGCTGAATACCACAGATTGATAATATATGTTGAAATATTACATATAGTAGAATTTTCCTTTAAAACTATGCAAAGAAATCACTGAAAGTTTGCCCTTGGAGATGTATTACTTTGATATGTGTCGATTCACTAAGCACCTGAGTCTGTCTCTGCTCAGATTATATCCACACATGTGATCAGTTAAGATGTGGACCAGACATTATCCCATTGTGAGTCCCTCCATCATCATGTGACCCACACCCCTATGTGTGAGTGCATTTCTGCTTGAATGTGTGTGTGTGTGTGTGTGTGTGTGTGTGTGTGTGTGTGTGTGTGTGTGTGTGTGTGTGTGTGTGTGTGTGTGTGTGTGTGTGTGTGTGTGTGTCACATGGCCCTATTCTGCCACCCAGTGTTAGTCAGCTGATCAGTGTCGGGGTGTGAGTCCAGAACAGAGGTAGGAAGAAATACATATCTACAGATCAGACCTAAAGAAGGGTGTAATTCATACAAATAAGATGAACCTCTAGGAATAAAAAGAGTCAAAGCATGAGCTATATCAACGTTTATCCCACTTCCTGTTTTGGTATACACACCGCCTCAGGACAATATGATTCTTGATGGGAAGTGAAGCATCGAAGTCTTCGGTCAGTCAGAGACAAAGAGAGGAAATTAGGTTAATGCTTTTGGTCTGAGCACGCTCAAAGAGACGCTGCTGCCACAAATATTTTTCTAGTGAGCCTGCAACAAGGGAGACAGTTAGAGAAGCAGTTTAATGTTCAGACAATAAATCATATTTTTCGGTTTCATATCTGTACTGTGTGCGTCTACGGTGACATGTGTCCATGCTTTAATGTTCAAAAAGCTCTTTATGTTTCTCATACTGCCTGAGCTGCAGCTCCTCTTTTCACCCTCTGTCTGAAACCAGAGCCCGGTCTGCTCTGATTGGTTAGCTGGCCAGCTCTGTTGTGATTGGTCAACTGCTTAGAGATGTGCCGCCCCCTTAGCCTATCACATACATTGTGTTACAGCGCTAGCCAATAGAAGCGCAAAGTGATGCCACTATGTAACAGAAGTAAATAAAGGAGTCCGATCGAGGGAGCTTTGTGATTTTTGCTTTTGCAGACCATTTACATGCACAAAAACCTATATAACACACTACAGGAAAGGGAAAGCCACCCAAAACACCTCTTTAATTTTCTTTGCATCTTCCTCCTCTCACTCATCTACAACTTTCTTCCTCTTCTTGTGTCCCCGTCCACAGATATTTTCCCTGGTGGTCTTTGCCTCCATTGTGAACGAGGGCTATGTCAACTTGGGCAGCGAGACCCTCCACTGCGTCTTCAATAAGAACGCAGACGCCTGCAACTACGGCGTGTTCGTGGGCCTGGTGGGGCTGCTGGCCTGCTCCTTCTTTTTCATGCTCGACTACAAGTTCGCCTCCATCAGCTCCGTCAAGGACAGGAAGAAGGCGATCATGGTTGAGATTGGATTCTCAGGTGAGAAGGAAGTCATGTTTGGTTGTATTTACACAGGTACTGTAGAGCGTTGACATGATAAGGGTCCATTACTTCAGGAATTGCAAGACACAGCATTTGAACATCGGATATTTCATAGTTAGTCTGTATTTAAAGCAACAAATCTAAAGACTGGGTTTCCCCAAAATGCCAAAAAAAGTCAGCCTGCTTCTTTATTTCAGCTGAATGCTTTGATCATTTTTACTATTCATCTAAAGAGGCAGGAAGTGCAAGACATAGCCTTTGTACTTTGGAGGCAATTAGTTATTTAAGGATTAGAAAGACTGGGATTCCCCGAAATGCCCAAAAAAAGCGTCCCACTTCTTTGTTTCAGATCATTTTTGAAACGCAACACATCAAGAAGTGATACTTGTAAACGCAGATAAAAGATGTTAGAGAAATGAGGAACAAAGAACTGCTTCCTCTGTGTCCGATCTAAGAGCACCTGCAGACGACGTGTTCATGGTTACCTTTCTCTCTGCTGTAACAGTGTGTTTTTTGTCCCTCTGGTTTCTGGCAGGTTTCTGGGCCTTCTTGTACTTTGTAAGTTTCTGCTTCCTGGCCAATCAGTGGTCTCGAACCACGGCTAAAGAGCTGCCTCTCAACCAGGGGGCGGACGCAGCCCGGGCGGCCATCGCCTTCTCTTTCTTCTCCATAATCACCTGGGTAAGAACATGCCGCTACAGATACACAGTGTGAAATTAGAATTAGTTAAATGATCTCTGTCTTATCGGCTTTGCAAGGAAACTAATATTTTACCATTTCTTCCTGTTACATTTTACATTAACAAGATACACAGTTTTTATATTCGCATTCTTATGGTAACATTTTACATGAGCACTTGGTCCATTAACGAAAACAAATATTTGGTCGAGTGTTTTAAATTCACTTAATAATTTAAGTGTGTGGTGGCAAGTGTTAAGGGTTTTCTAGTCTAGAAATACTGTTTCTTGCCGTGCAGTTCTTGTACTTGCCAAAAACAATGCAATTACAATGGTTCTGCCCGTTACTGCGTTTATTTGTTATGTTTCTGGCCCACCATCAAAAAATCTGGCCACCCCAGGGATATGGGTTATTGTTACCGAGTGCAGACCATCCTTGCACCATCCAATCGATGACTGACTCTCTCCTTCCCTGAACCATAAAGATAACTCTGAACCTCACAACCTCCAGGTTTGTCCCTCAGGCTGATTATGAGACAAAGGCTGTGGGCACATATGCGTGGAAGCCCCCTCCTACCTACGGAGAAAAAATAACCCTTCGTTTTTTAAAACATATTATTCATTCACATCTAGTCAACCATGACTTCTGCTGTGTTGTTTAAAACTGCACCTGCATTTTTCCCTTGAGACAAGTAGAGGCTGTGTTACTTTGTCTCCTCAGATACATTATATTTGTATTTCAATATAATATCTACATATTATATGTCTGATAATGTTGAGCAGGAGCTTTTCCCTGAACGATGACACTTTAAAAGTTAACACTACAGACAGACTCTCTGGATTAGAGACCCTCTGACCAGCCGGGCCCCAGAGCCTGTTAGGTCTGTTTGATCATCCATCCATGAACTCTTAACAGTAATCTGTTTCTGGTAAGAATTAAGGCAAACATTTGATCATTTTCTAGAGGATACTACATTAATGTGACTAACTACGATCTGGCTTTGAAAACTGAACTTTAAGATTCAGTCTGGCTTACTTTGACTAGTGAATGGTAAACGGACTGTACTTTTATAGCGCTTTATAGAGTCTTTACAACCTCTCAAAACCTTTACATCCTACAATTCATCATTCACACCCCATTCATTTAGAGCAATGTGCCATTTTGCTCAAGTAAGCTAACAATCATACAACACATTCATACACTCAAGAATACATCGACCAGGGATCCAAACCTTCTGATTGAAAGACGACCGCCCTCCCCAGCAGCCGCAGTGGCCCAAGCACCATCTAGCGTTGTTAACATTCATCCATCTATTTTCCGTCCTTTCCTACCCCTGCAGGCCGGTCTCACAGTCCGTGCGGTCCAGAAGTATATGCTCGGCACAGACATGACTCTGTTCACCACGGAGCACATGGATGGCAGCGCTCCCACCCAGCCGTACCCTTCCAACTCACCGGTGGGCGAAACCACCGAGACCACAGAGACCTACCAGAGCCCGCCGTTCACCGAGAACAACGCAGCACCCACATACCAGGTTCCCATTTACTAGAGGAGGTAGACCTGATGGAGGAAGCGTAGGTTCAGGGGTGAGAGATAAGAGGAAAGTGATAGGAAATTGCTTTCTGTGATGTTACACCTGCAGTTGTGTGTGTGTTTATCTGGGCTGAGTTTTCAGTAATTGTTGAAAAAAAAACAACAGCCTCTCCTCCTTTCTTCCTTCCTCTTGCTGACTTTTCTTTCCTTGAACACATTCCAGCTATATCTGAAGTCTTTTTGAAGTGTGTGTTAAACGTTGCGGATCAGAGCAGATGAGATGAAAAGAAATCAAGAGGAGGGGATGAAGAAGAGGAGGCCACTAAACACTATTTTGACAAAAAAAATCAAGCTATGAAGGGATCAACAAGTGAGTGACTCCACCACAAAGCAGTGTTAGATTAAAAAAAAGGTGCAGAAACACTCACATAGCACCTTCAGCCTATTCTTTTCATCCATTGAAGTGTCAAAGTATGTTTTTTTTAGCTACAGTACGGTCTGGTCTTTTCTTCATCTTCCCCTGCTGCAGTTAACAGTAACCCTGTGTGTTGAATCTGCATGTTTCCAAAATTAGAAATCAACTAAGTGCCATACTGTACTGTGTGTCTCAGACAGTGACTTAATTTAGTAGATTTCCACATGCTGTAAAATAAAAAACAACGACGATGTTTTGTGACTAAGTGCAATATCTCACATCTTATCTGTAGGTAGGTATTTACTGTACTGTAGGTAGGCTAGTGACGTCAGATTAGACCAGTTATAGGCGCCGTCTCGAATCACACACTGGTATTTGAATTGTACTACAACATCTCAGGCAAATTGTGAATAAACATTGTTTACCTGACTTTGATTGAGCTTCCCTGGGGAGTTTGCATGACAGGAACAATATATTTAAGTCTAACAGATCATGCAAGAATTATTCATATCTGAAAGTTTGTTACCAATTTAAATGTAGGTAGTATTGGTCAACAAGCTTTTATCTTACCTCAATGAAGTGGAATCATCACTGTAACACATTTTGGGATCACAATGCAAAATATGACTTCAGTAAATTGTCGAAATAGCTGTGCAATCTTGTTCAATCGTGTATAAGGTTCAGTTTGCCCAATTGTATCATTTTGTATATTGCAAGTTGCAAAGTTTGCAGTGATTTCTAACATTTTTCAACTAGAAGAAGATGCAAAACAACCTCAGAGAATAAAGCAAAAGAGTCGCAAAGACACACAGTGGCCATAAAGAGATGCACAAAAACTACAAAGTGATGCAATTTGCCGCGAACACAACAAAACAACAACAAATTAAGTCAAAAGCCACCATAAGGAAACACAAAATGACCCCAAAGATATTGAAAGAACTTCAAAGAGACAACATGACTCCAAAGAGACACAGAACAAACATTAAAAGACACAAAACAATAATACAAATAACCCCCAAAAAACTACAAAGACATGGAAAACTACCACCAAGGTATTTAAAAGACGACAGAGACATAAAACAACCACAGAGACAGAAAACGAGGATGAAAAATACTCAAAAAAGTAATAAAAAAACGACTACAGAGAGACCATAGAAAAGACTCAACACACAACACAGATATTAAAAAAGCTACAAAGACACACAACATGATTTAAGGACTATAAAGAGACAAGAAACAACACGCTAAAACAACTACATGTTATTCCATGGTACCAGGGAATGTATGCAGTGTGTGATCTGAGACAGTGTCCTATGTTGGGTGTTGTGTGTATTAAATCGGGCGAGTTGGGGGGGGGGGTTCTGGGTAAGTCAGGTCTGTTTATGTTTACGTTTTAGAAGCTGCCAAACTGCCCTGTGTTCTTACTGCTGTCTTCTGATTACCACGTTACTACCATGTCGTTAATGTCTATAGGAGTTTATGTAATCACAAAGCAGGATGAGGCTTTTATTTTGGCGGGGTTCAGTCAGTGCAGTCTCAGGCTAAAAAATAAAAAAAATCTGTGTGTGTGTGTGTGTGTGTGTGTGTGTGTGTGTGTGTGTGTGTGTGTGTGTGTGTGTGTGTGTGTGTGTGTGTGTGGGATGCTAAGGATCGCTAGCTGGCTAAATTATTGATCCTGCTATCCTGCCATTGAGGGAAGAGGGAGGGTCTGGATTTGTTGCCATGGTGACAGGGACAGGGTTGGGTGGATGTTGGGCCCTGATGTAGATAGTAACCATGCCAACCATGTCGTGTGTGTGTGTGTGTGTGTGTGTGGTGTGTGTGTGTGTGTGTGGTGTGTGTGTGTGTGTGTGTGTGGTCTGTGTCGTGGTTCACTCGCCAATCTGTAGTCCTGGTTTGTGTGTGTGTGTGTGTGTGTGTGTGTGTGTGTGTGTGTGTGTGTGTGTGTGTGAGAGAGAGGCGTGCGTCCCATGCAACAACATGTGGACGCATTAGAGTGTGTGAAAACATTGCGTGAGTGTGTGCAGTTAATTAGATTTAGTGGTGCAGAAAAAGTTATTTTCTTGAACGTGTGTGTGTGTGTGTGTGTGTGTGTGTGTGTGTGTATGTGTGTGTGTGTGTGTGTGTGTGTCAAAGTTTTAGTGCAGAGGAGGAAATCATAAGTCTGTTACACACATGTAATCAGTTCCCCAAAATAAAAATAATCCTTCTGCTAAATAAATATATTATCAGTGTCACTGTCAAAGTGTGTGAATTACAAAGTGTGTGTTTCTTTTTTTTATGAACAGAGCCAAATATAAAACGATATGATATAATTGACCTGTAGAGTGCACAGCTGGGGTTTGCAGAGGTATAATCATGATGATAATGCATGACGTTGTTGTATAGATCTCATTATATATTGAATACTATGTCATTCTTAGGTTATTTTGCAAAAGTGAGAATCGCCGGCCTTCAGTGCAGCTGGCAGGAATCCTTTTTGTGTGTGTGTGTGTTATATTAATCACAGTTTATTGTCAGGATTGTGACCGCACAGCTCTTTGTTAATTCAGTGACGTTATCTAACCCTCATGATCTCGTTGGTCACACGTACAGTTTGTGTGCACGTATCGCAGATCTCCGGGGTGGAACTGTACCAGAAGTTCAGAAACTCAAATGTCCTGCAGCCATGAACCTAACTTAGAAAGGCAAAAACAACAAACTTTAAAAATGTCAGGCTCTGTATTCCAGATATAGTCCAAATAAGTGTAAACTTTTTTAAAATACTGCACTTACAGACAGAACAACTAATGAAGAACAGGCTCTGTATTCCTGATAAGGTCCCAAAAAGTGTATACTCTGAACAAAACGTGATAATGAAATAGTCATGGAGTAGAAATGCAGATTAAAGAGGAAGTCTTAAGGCAAATAGGTGATCGTTCTACTTAATAGGGATTCAATAATGAGTCATTAGTAATTAGGATTTACCTGTCAGCAAATACAATCCTTTTTAAGTATATGAAATAATAAAAAGTTATAAAATGAGGGATAATCAGCATTTCCTTTTAGGACAGTTGGTCTGGAAAGGGTGCAAATTAAAGGACTAGTCATATGATGTGTTTAGCTTTAATTTGTGTGTACCAATTAGTCCCTGAAGTACACGTAGTTAAGCGGTATAAATTAGGACGTAAATTAAGAACACATTAGTATTCCCTTTAAGGAAATTGCAGCCTGTTTTCTATACAATACTCCCTTTTAAAACAGCTTCAGATATATATAACATTAGCTGCTCAAACTTCAAGATCATGAAACTCTGACACAACATTGAAGTTATAATCCTTAAAGCATGAACATGTATGCTAATTAACTATGAACAAACGCTGGTTCGGTTAACCTCGTGTACCTGTTAACTGTGGTCAGGTGAGACTGGGGGTATTGATGGTGGTTTCAGAGGTACCGTCAGGCCAGGATGTATTATTCTTCTCAGTGCTTTAGTCTCTTCCGTGTTAGATGAAAAAAGAACAGCAGCATCCTCTATGTTTTGTGCTCTGGCCCGTGTACACTGCCGTGGTATTGGTTGATTGTGAAATTCAGTACGTTATTGAAGTAAATGGAACCTGTGTGTGATGCTGTCTAGGGTTTGGTTTTTCCTGTACTACTAAAAAAAATAAAAATACTACTAATGATTATACTAATGAACTAGATGCACTCTTTGTTGGAAATACTTTGTTTGACCGATCTTAAAAAGGCGCCAAAATCTGAGTTTCACGTGCTGTCGTTTCTGTTGGACTGAGGTTATAAAAGGTGATCTGTCGGGTGTGGTTTCCGGTATAATACCTTGCATGGATGTTACAATATCTCCCCCACATTATATTGGTAATAAAATATGTACCCCCCCCCCCCCCCTATTGATCAACAGATAAGTAAACATAGATTTTTGTAGCGTGCTCCCCCCTTTAACATGTTCAGTTGTTTCTTCCTGTTCTGAAGGTGTTCGAGCTCTTCAGTGTAAAAACGCTGTGTACAGAGATGTGTGTCGCTGTCTGTTACCTGAATGTCTCTGGACTGCAGTCTGGCCGTCACTCGAATAAAAAAGAAATCATGTTTTGGACTGCCTGTTTCTGTCCCCTGACTTTCATCTGTGAAGAGCTGTGGGTCTGTTGCAATCTACAATGTAAATGATGTAGTGATGTAAAGTAACATTTACTCACATATTGTACTTTTGGAGGGACTTTACATGAGTATTTCTATTTAGTTCTACTTTGTACTTCGACTCCACTACAATTCACAGGGAAGTTGTGTACTTTTACTCCATTACATTTATTTAATTTCTTTAGTTGCTAGGCAGATTTGGATTAATGATGTGAAATATGATCAACACTTAAATCAGACTTTAGTTCCACCTGGAGTAAATTCACAAGCATTCAAACTAGCTGCACCTTTACCAGCTCTGAGAACACTTTAATGAGCAATAGTTATGAAAACATATCAGAGATATTATTCTGAAATGGACCGATCAAACAAGGACTGCTTTTGGTACTTTAAGTAGATTTTGATGCTGATACTTTTACTTGAGTAACATTTTGAATGCTGGACTTTTACTGTAACAGAGTATTCCTACACTCTGGTACTTCTACTTTTAGTCAAGTACAAGATCTGAGTACTTTTTCCATCTTGAATTTGAGCATAACGAAAAATAAGTGGGGAAAATAGTAAAGAATGTGGCTGAAGTGGAAAAATGGAGTCGGTTAAAAAAGTGCAATCGAAACAACGTCATTTAATCATCGACTGAAGCTGCTGCTAAAAAGAAGAGAATAGCATTAGATTCTAAAAATGGCCGTACGACATTCTGCTGTGTGTACACTATGTAGTAAACAAGTGAAATATAAATATATAAATGGCAGTATGCCAAAAAACACTTATCACATACAATGTTTTTCCAAAATGTGATAACCTCATTTAATTCTAGACATTTGTGTTAAATGATCATCATGTTATAAAATCATGTTAGCGTATATGACTGTTAGTTCAGTCCCGTTGAACTCATACCAGCAAATTCCTTTATCTAATCTAAAGTGACTTAGAATAAGCCATCTACCATGAAGGTAAAAACTTAAAATAGCAAGAATCCTGGAAGTACATCAGCCTTCAATAAGTCAATCAGTTCATCCTTGAGACCAAGAATACATTTGTGCCCAATTTGAAGAAGAATGTGGGATATCCCGCTCTGGGAAATGTGAAAACAGCAGACGTACTCGACCCACGACGGCGCAAAGGCGTAAAAGTAAGAAATGACCTACGACCTTAGTTCAGTAGATTGTTTTAAAGGCTTGAATGTAAAACTTTCCACATTCTGTGAGAGAGTCGAACTACTAGAGTACCGTCATTATGCGGAAATGTATACATGCATAGCAAAGTCGACCATCCATGGTGATTCCCAGTCAACACACATCTCTCTCTCTCTGATACAGAAACCCAGCGCTGACAGAAAGAGCTTTATTGAAGACAGACAGAAAATAGAGTAAGCTGCTGTGTGATGTTAAACAAACTCTATTCACACACACTCATTCAGACACACACATACACACAGGACAGACACACACCCAGGTGGCAGCGGTGCAGGTGACAGGTCCTGAGAGATGAACAGATTTGAGTACAGGAAGTAGCCGGTCCCTCTCTCACAAACAGCGTAAACAAGCCCAGTGTGACGAAGCAGAAATTCAAGTGAAGGCTGCAGGAGAACCACAAGGCTCCTTCTGTTGCAAACGTTATGAGCACTGTGGCTTCCTCCCTGATAACTAATAAGTGATATGTAATGTTATAATGCACACTAGGGCTGCATAATGAATAGATATTTGACTGAAATCGCAATCTGGACCAATGCAATATCCAAATGTCAGTAAACGCAATATTTAGTAAAGGAAAAATATGGGAAATCTGAATACATCACTGTGGGGGAGCAGAGAAATTCCAGCTAATCAACTTTATTCTAACGGCTTAATAAAAACAAATCAGGGGAGATATCCTCCGTGAAAAATACGGAAAAACACCTGGACATTTAAACATCTTTTTAAATGATAATGTGAATAATGTTTGCCCTCTCGTAATTCACTGTATCAATCAGTATTGGGCTTTTTCTAAATCATGCAGCCCTAATGTATACGTTGATAAATCATAGCAACCTAGATAAAACATTTTTAAATAATGAGTCACTTTTTACTCTTCATCGTTAAAAAGTTGATGTAATATTTGTACTAAATAATATGAAGTACTCCATTTAGATGTGACATTACAATCGAACCCTTTTTCACCAGCAGTCCGTCAATTAGCCAATCAAGGACAACTGATTATGTGAACCGGATATAGAGAAACATTTAAAAATCAAAAAGTGCCTGAAAACGTGTTCCATGTCTTGAAGCAGCTCATTTCCACACACACACACACACACACACACACACACACACACACACACACACACACACACACACACACACACACACACACACACACACACACACACACACACACACACACACACACACACACACACACACACACACACACACACACACACACACACACACACACACACACACACACACACACACACACACACACACACACACACACACACACACACACACACTCTCTCTTCCTGGAACAGTTGAAAGCAGCTACACTTAAATAAATATGGTGGTAAATATTTGAACCGGACATATTTGTGTTTATTTTTGTTCTCTGTCCGAGCAGCCCTGCTGGGGGATCATACAAACTCAATCAGCCTGTTGACAAAACACATGGCCACATCTGAGAGTGAGAGCTCAAAGCAAGGTAAAAAATGTAAATCAGTACAATTTCTTTTTGTATTAGGGAGCGATTCAAGTAAAGGCTCAGCTTGTGTTTCGTTAAATATAACGGACAGTCGTGTTGGACGTTGCCGGTGCCAGCTGGAGACGTCCTCAGAGCGGAAATAAGAGTCGAGATGGGGCAACCCTGTGTTTTTAAACTGTAGAACTTCACTCAAACTATCAACATGTTCCCCTTTGAAAGCAAATCACTATAAACCATCTCACTCTCCGCTCGCTTTGAGCCCCAAACTCCACTCGGGTGTGCTTACTGCTGCAGGGTTCCCCACGATTTCAAACGTCCGAGCAAAGACGAGGGGCTAGCTGATGATACGGCTAATGGACTGCAAGGAAGGGAACTCCTCAGCCTCCCCCGTGTGCAAGGTCTTGTGGGAGTTGAAGTCTTTAGGGGCCAGTACCTGTCTGCATATGGGACACACCTGGCAGTCCAGCTCGGCCGCGGTGTTGGCGGCGGTGCTCGGCGTCTGCCAGGCGTTCTTCTTGTTCTTGTTTTTCTTTCCTCCCCCGGCGCCGGACTGCTTCTCCAACGCTCTGCTGTCGCCCTGCGCCGTCAGGAGCTCCTGCTGCTTCCCGGTGTCGGGCAGCAGCACCAGCAGCTCGTTGAAGATGCGGTTGAAGTCCTCCCCGAGCAGGTCCTTGCAGCTGCTGTGGTACTGCACCGCTGATATCACACTCTGGGGATAAAAGAGAGAGGAGCAGGGTGAGGAAGTCATCAACACCTTTCCTGAATCCAGAACACTTTCAAAACAAGGCACAGTGTCAAGCTCCTTGCAGGAACTCAATTACAGATCAGATTACTAAAGCAGACACAGACTGTGACCACCTTTTGTACATGTAAGATCAGTGTTATGCATTTCTGTGTGGTGTATTGCCTTGTAAAATGTGCTATATAAAAAGAGTCGCCTTAGTATCTGTTGCCTTATAATTACTCGTTGGAAAAGACAGGAGTGCAATTTGTAATGAATGATGAAGATGTCTTAAAAGCCGAGGGTCGTAACATTGATCCTCACCTGTCTGAACTGTGCGGAGAGGTTTTTAAACTGGTTGAACTTTGACTCGTCGTTGTGGAGGTACTTCCTGATGGACTGGATCAGCTGCATGTTCCTCTCGTGGAAATCATCCGGCACCAGGTAACCACTGCTCTGCACCTTGGTGGGCCTGGGGAACAAGAAACATTAAAATAATATCTATAAATTCACCAACAAAGTCAATGGAGGAAGCAAAACACATCTAAAAAATACTGAAAGAGAAAAAAGAGGCCATGTTTTAATCAGAATCCAGAGGTAAATGGAGTTTTGAGACAGCTATTCCCTTTTAGTGAAAGATAAATAATCTAAAATATTCATTTAAACACAAAAACTAAGAATGTGCAATAAAATATAAACATTAAAATATAATAAGATAATATAAACATTAGAATTTAAGTAAAAATACCTGAAAAATGATTAAAAAAACAAAACAATAATAGGATATTAAATCAATGTCTCACGGGTTGACTGCAGTGGGGGCAGGCTCCACCACGTTGCTGTTGAGGGGGATCCCAGTGAATCCCGGGGGGGGTTTAGTGGTGGCGATTCCCAGGCCAGGTGGAGGAGGCGGCATGGCGGAGGTCGGGGCAGGAGCTGTGGCCTTCAGCGGGAAGGAGGACCTGAAGCCTGAGAGGAAAACACTGTGAGCTCCACCGCTCAGTCGGGGTCAGAACTGAACTCTCCTGGGTAAATGTTCGCACCGGGTTAGGGTTAGGGTTGCTTTAAATTCTTGCGCCTCAAAAAGAAAACGTATCTCATATACCATTTCTCATGTAGCACTGGCAATTGATTATTTTCCCCATGTTAATTATTATTTCATCTACATGTGTCGTGGTTAGAAAACATAGCAAAAACATATAGAATAATATAGTGCTTTACCTGGAGGTGGGTTCTTGGTCATGAGAGCGGGGAAATCTTCCTCCTGATCCAGAGCGGGCTCCACCTTGGGATGAGGAGTAACCGCTGCTGCCTCCTTCTTGATAACGGGGGGAGATTTCTCCTGGTGGCCGTTAGACAGACCACTCGTTAGCGCCGCCGTCACAGCAGCGTTGGAGGGGGGGGGTTTGTTCCGGATCTTCTCGGGGACGTTCTCCTTCTGTGCGGCCGTCTCCACTGACTTCCCAGCAGCTGCTTGATTGGTTCCTGATGTTAAAGACGCGGGTGCAGAGGGAGCTGCCGTGCCGTTCTTCTGCTGCTTCTTCTTCTTGCTGGCTTTAGAGGTAGGCGGCTCAGGGCTGGGGGCGCGGTTTAGAGGGGTGGGGGTCACAGTGGGGGCTTTGCTGTTGCCTCCTTTAACGGTGAGCAGGGAGGAGATGTCCAACATGGTCGGCACCGAGCGGAACTCCTGCTGCGTCACTCCTCCTTTCTCGTCGTCGGAGGGAGGAGGTGAGCGAGAGGCGGTCGCTTTTACCCCGACCTTCTTTTTCCTGCTTGAGGAGGAAGAGTTTGAGGAGGAGGAGAGGAGCTGTGGGCCAGAGGGGATGGAGGAGAGAGGAGGGGAAGGTCTGGAGGACGGAGGAGGTTGGGAGTTGGGTTTAGCTACAGCAGCATGGCTGGACCAAGCAGATTTGGTGCCGGCTGCGTGTTTCAGAGGGCGGATTTTGGACACGAGCGCGGGGAAGTCCTCCTCTTGGAAAGAAGAAGATTTCTTAGGCTGTGCAGAGTAGGCCGGGGTCATGGGCGATGAAACAGCTACGGCAGAGAGGCTCGGGAAGTCGTCTTCCTTCAAAGCAGCGCGGGATGCCGACAGAGTCGCAGGAGCTGGCTTCACACTGGAGGACAGAACAGAGAGGTTACGTTTCAGTCAAACATATTGCACGATGAGGACTTCAGATTCTACTGAGAGTAATAATTACATGGGTAAGGCAGCAACGCCTCCTCCTAAAGCTGGGAAGTCATCTTCTCCATCGCCCGGATTATCGCTCTTCATTGTTCTGACTGTAAATAAAACAGAATGCAGTGAGTGCTCCTGCAATGGGGAGGGGGGGATTGGAGGTGTCCGGTGCCTTGCTCAAGGGCACCACAGCATGCAAGAGGTGAACTGGGACCTCTCCAAGTAACAGTCCACCTCCCATATTTCAAGTCTGTTCGGGGACTTGAACCAGCGACCCTACGATTCCCAGTCGAAGACCCTACTAAGTGAGCCACTGCTGGACAAGCAGTGGTCTACTCCAGGACTGCAGCAGAGAACACATTCTGTTACTTGTTCTTCAATTCACTTTGTTCTCTTGTAAAGGACGACACGTTAACGGGTTAGTATACTCTGAATATCTTCCCTCTCTCACCTGGTGGTTTGATTTGTGCGCTCCTGTTTCTGGGCTCCTCTGGTTCTGTTCTCTCTGTCCTCTCCTCTCTGAGGTATTTTGGGGCGCTCCTCTCGTGCATGGGTCCTCCCCTCTCGTGCATGCCTCCTCCTCTCTCGTGCGTGGATCCTCCTCTCTCCTGCATCCCTCCTCCTCTCTCGTGCATGGATCCTCCTCTCTCCTGCATGCCTCCTCTCTCTTGCATCCCTCCTCCTCGCTCGTGCATAGATCCTCCTCGCTCGTGCAGGCCTCCTCCTCTCTCGTGCATGGACCCGCCTCTCTCGTGCATGGACCCGCCTCTCTCGTGCATGCCTCCTCCTCGCTCGTGCATGCCTCCTCCTCGCTCGTGCATGCCTCCTCCTCGCTCGTGCATGCCTCCTCCTCGCTCGTGCATGCCTCCTCCTCGCTCGTGCATCCCTCCTCCTCGCTCGTGCATGCCTCCTCCTCGCTCGTGCATGGACCCTCTGTCCAGCATGGCTCCCCTCTCCTCCTGCCTACGCGTAGCCAGGGATGCCCTCATAGCAGCCGCCACCTCCCTGTCCTCTTCCTCTCTGCACGGGACAAGAACACATTTATAAATACTCAAAGAAAGCAAGAAAAAAACCAACACAACACCAAAAAACAGATTGGCTTGTGAGTACTACAATGCTTATGGTTTGTTTGGTAGTTTCTGTACAGTCATAAACAATCAACGCAGCATTGTTGATTGACACTCACCGGGAGTACCTCCAGCTTTTCTGTCCCCCCTGAAGCCTTCCTCTCCCTCCGCGAGCCTGACGCATCTCATCATAGTCCTCACCTGTCAGCATGCCTAAGGACACACAGACACATTTAGCATTCAAGGCCTTCAAACCACAGTTACACCATCTATAGAGTGGTGCAGGGATGATTCCTAAAACTAGACATTAGTTAGCATTTTAGCACTTGTCTTTAACCCATTTACTCCTAAAACACCTGCAAAAAACGGCTCTAAAACCCGATGTATAGTAGATATAAATGTCCTTATCTCCTGAGGGTTTTCTGAAAAAATACTAAGAATTGGCAACGTCTATGAAAACCTTAATATCTAAGCCTCTGTAGCACATAGAAACATGAAATAAATTGCACTTAAAAGGTAAGACTCACAGGTTGTATTAAAACATGCTCCCTTAGCAATAACATACCAACACATTTTTATAGAAAATAAAAAAAGGGGTGGGGAAAGTCCTCTACCAAAGGATCATCAGGTACAAAAACTTCTACTTCCACCTCCCTCTCAAACTCCTCATTCTCTCCCAATTCCAAATCGCTGCCGTCGCTGTCAAAGTATTCGTCGATCGTAGCCATTTTTACCTTTAAAAAAGTTTTTAAAAACCGCACGTGAATGTCTGATTGATTGACGTGATTGTCGGCCAACCACACGACATTAGGGTGGTCACGTGTTTTAAAAAACCCAACAAGACCCACCTCATGTGTATTTGAACCAATGACAGTGCATTATATGCTGCATGCCTCATGAAAATGACGACAAATCAACAATGTTGCGCTACGCTGCAGCCGGCAGGAGCTTCAAAGCTGCGCTACGCAGCAGCCGGCGGTAGATGGAATGTTGCGCTGCGCAGCATCTGGTACAAATGGGTTAAGTAAATGCGTTTGGTTAGATGCTGGAAATAAAATCACATTGCTTTTAATCCAGGGAGCCCTTTGCGATGCTGACCTCTGGGTCAGGCTACAAAAATGTGTCACCATTGCACCATTGGATACAGGAGAGCATTCCTGCCTACTGCAATAACCCTTTATAACTATCACCTCTGGCTGACAGATAGCTCTCTGCTCCATGGCGTCACTGTGATAACTGGACTTAAACCACAAAGTACATTTTACAATTAGATTCTATTCAATATTCCATACCTTACACACTTAATGTATATATAATATCCTGCTTTATATTTTGTTTTTGGTTATATTTTGTGTACATTTTTAGTCCGAAATGTATATCTTTTACTTTTTTGCTATTTTATTTCTATTGTGATGTACAATGCCTTGTTTTATGTTGCTGCAACGCAAACATTTCCCAAATTGGGATCGATAAAGTACTTCTATCTATCTACCGCTTTATATTCTCCTAAAACAGAGATCAGTCTCAGCAGAGCGATTTCACGCTGACCGACCTTCATTTCTCCTCTGCTGCCTCGGGGCGTAGTTGAATTGCAGGTCGATCTGTCGGTTCTGTCGAGCCTCCGCTCGGTTCTTGCTGTGCGCTGCGGCCTTGTGGGCTTTGTAGTCGATCTCGGAGCGGAATGCATGGGTGAACTGTTCTGTGGCGCAGCGGCCCTCCTCACACAGGTAGTGACTCTCTCGGAAGTGCTCGCTCAGGTACGGGTAATCACTGTTGAGGGCAGCGTTCAAAGAAGGGTGGAAGAAGAAATCAGATTTTATAGTCAAGTAAAAGTAGCCATACTAGTACTTAATAAAAGTCCTGCATTTGCTCGCATTGCAAGTATTGGCCTCAAAACATACTTAAGTGCCAAAAGTGAAATTACTGGCCGATTTAAGAATCATATTTAATTATTAGATTACTGATGCATTAATGTATTCAAAGCATCCATTATATTTGAATTACTATAAAATACAGCATTTTACAAACTATGATATACATACGGTATATTGCAACAAATATTTTCATTTAATTCCACCACTGGTTAAAAATATCATTTAAACAACTGGCCTGATCTACAGAGCCACCACAGTCCTTCTCTGTGTGTTTATGTGAAACAGCTTTACACACCTGTAGTACTCCTGGGAGCCGTCGGCATCACAGAAGTGGCAGAAGTAGTGGTCCCTGCGCAAGTGTTTAAGAAGCTCGTCGTTGTCGAGGTAGCGGTCGTCGCAGAACTTGCAGAGCGGGTGTCCTCGGTGACTCGTGTCGTCCGGGTCGCCGTGCGCTCGGTGACGGGCCAGCTCCTTGCGGTTGTACCATTTACGCTCATGAGAGAAGATCTGGGGAAAGAGTTAAAGTGAGTTTACAGGATAATCTATACATCACATGTCAAGAAAATGTTTTCATAAGTTTGTTCTACTTTATTTTCAAGCCAGTGATTCAGTGTTTGGAGAACCTGAATAAAAACAACTGACTAAAAGTGTCCCTTCCATAGTGTCCCATAATTCATGACATATAATCTTAGCTCTTAACAGCTTATACGCTATCACCTTGTTGGTGGTCTACACCCCTGTGTGTGCTGTTGAAAATTGCAGAAACCAATACTATCACACTGTCATACAAACATGTCAACTTACTTATTGCATCCAGTCTGATCAGGAATGCGTTTGATCTCTTTTTGTTTTTACTTTGACTGATTGACGAGCCGCTGGCTGCAGACAAATTTACCTTGAGATGCTTTGTGCAGAGCTTGCAGCAGAAGAGCTCATGCGTCTTCCTCATGTGCTGCTCCAGCTCCTCATACTTAGAAAATACCTTCGGCTCTGTACAGCGGAGACACTCTGGCAGCAGTAGATGCCTGATTTTTTTTAAAAGCACACCAAGATAAACTCAATAAGTGTCAAGCTCGGGCAAACATACAAACAAAAATCAAACCAATGAGCTGCTGGCTACATATTCAAATTACAGAGGACACAAAGTAGTTTACATACAAGAAAAAGAAACAACAATCACACTAATGTTAATTTGAGTTTACTAGAGAGATTTAAACAAAGGCTCGCTTTTGTTTTACTACTGTTGTTGGACAGATTAAAACTCTGTATCTGGCTGCTCCAGTTATTTGCACATCAAACACTGCACACTTTGGTCACAACACAATCATTTACCACATTTTAAAAGAGGGGAAAAGAGGAAAATGTAGTAAAACAAAAAACACAGTATATAATGGTGCTTTGCTATCACACAAAGAGAAAAGAGGACTTCTGTATGTAAACATCCCTCCACCATGATTAATCACGCTACTGCCTCTGAGATTACAAGAGGGGGTTTTCTAAGAAGCCAGGCAGATTGACTAGATAATGTCATCGAAAATAATATTTGGCATTCAGGAGAACCTGAACCAAAAAAAAGGAAATATATTGTTTTTTTAAATCAGAATCTTCTTGGGCTAAAACAACTACTAAGTTTCACTTCATGCCACTCAGTGTTTCAGTGTTTTCCTTTTACAGTTTCTATTCAGTGACAGTGGTTTTAATTTTCAGTTGTCTTTGTTGTAGTTTTTAGAAAAGCTAACTTTGTATTTAGGAGTGAGAGTTAGTTTAAATCATTGAATTGCACAATCACAAAGAATGGAACGGAGCCCTACCTGTATTTGGCGTAGATATTCTCATCACAGAAATAGATATCATGCTTCTTCTCACAGGGGAACTGCTGGTAGGGTAGAGACGAGAAGGCCGCAGGTTTTTTCACAAACACCACCTGAGAACCACAAGACAGTAGGAAATCAGAAATGCTGAATAGCTAATGCTTTATCTTGGAAATTGGACGGGTGATAATGCTGCATTGCACTGCTAAAAAAAAACACACAACACTTTAAATGCTACTGCTGTGACAAAGATCTTAAGTAATGTATCCTATGGAATTATTCGAACGCTAGGAAACTGAGCAAGTACAACAGGTTTTATATAAACACCTGAGCAGTTAAAACATTGTTATAACAGCAACAACAAGCTGTAAATGAACCTTTCACAATATATATATTGTAGTTGGTGACAGCTACCGACTCTTTCAAAGGGAGTGGTAGGTGGCGAGGCCCTTATTTGTATGACACTGTCAGATCACGGAAATATAAAGCTAGCTTTTAGCCACATATATCTCAGACTGAATGGGATACATGATCGATACCTTTAGATGAGGTTTAGCGTTTAGCTAATTACACAGCAGCAGAATAGCAACCTTGCAACCAACAGTGAGCCATTTAACGTGCACTGGTTTGCTGTTTTGTTTGAAAGGTGACAGCTTACATGTTCTACCAGATAAAGCCCTGACAGTTCATTGAATCACACATTTACTGTCACATTAAGTGAACACGATAAGCCCATTTGGACTAGCACTGTGTCATCTAAGCTAACTCAACGTAACTCAAAAGTATGAACCACTTGCTGACCTGCTAGCGTTAGCCACCTAAGCTAACTCAAGGTAAGAACCAATAGATAACCTGCTAGTGTTAGCTTCCTTAGCTAAGCTACTGACAGCGAGGGAATAATATGGTATTCTGGACAGTTGGTAGACACCGCTTGTCGCTACATCATATACCAGACATGTCTTTGAGTCCAGCTAACAAGTTATCATAGACGTGTTGCTAATTTTCCATACAGTAAAACTAGCAAGCGAATGCGGCCTAGTTAGCACCCTCATCCCCGGGGCACAGTGATGGAGGAATGCACACCTTATCGAGCTCCTCCCGGCAGACGGCGCAGTACTTCTGGTCGCATAGCACCCTCATTTTGGTGGAGCAGCGGTAACACACCGGATGGTCGCATTTCCCCAAGGCAAAGATATCCACCTCTTGGCAGCACAGGACGCAGTGCTTCTCGGTTTCCTTAGTGTTTGACGGAGCCATGGTTGTGAAAAGGCACGATTTAACTTTAGCACTATTTGTTATTAAGGTAGAACCACACACAGCCACTGGTGCACAGTTACGTAATGTTGAAAGTCTGAGCTATTGCCGCGTCACGTAACTCGTGAATGTTAGATCTGTAAAGCATGTGGATGGGTGATCTACCTTCCGGTGCGTGCTGATAAGACCCATCTATCTGTGCAGGAGATCTTGACTTTTCCACGTGTGTCCCATGGTGTGCCGGGCACTTTGGTGGGACTGATAGGACACCAGTCTGAGCTGACGTTGACATGAAGTACTAAACTTTGGGAATATTAGCATGTGCCTTAAAATCATTGATAAACACACGCTGGTACAGAGAAGGATATTTATTGTCTTAGTTGAAAATGTCTCAGAGGGAAGAGAACATACATATTAGGCTATATAATATATAAAGATGAATATTCTGATGGTGGGCCATGTTTTGTTTTGTTTTATTCTTAATTTCTATAAAAATCAAGAACAAATATAATTTTTTACTCTCCACCGTATGAATTTGAAGGTTTGCAAGTCACTTTTTTTAATGAACACTCACATGTAACAGGTCATTATTTTTAAAGAGATCATATGATAGTATGAAAGCTATTTGCAGTCAGAAGTGAGCAGAGGAAATGTAATCGTACAAGAACCGACAGCCCACAAGGGGAAATACTAAAACGTATTTAATATGTTTTACTGATAATGCATATTAATTCAACAAAACCACCTCCCATCACTTCTCTCAGTCTCCACTAGATGCCAGAAAATGAACAGATAAAACACTTGCTGGTGTTCAAACAAGGGTCAAACAAATACAGGACTTTCTTTTGTTAACTAACTATAATGTTAACTTACCTGCATGATCTGCGTAACATATTCAATATAACATCTTGTTATCATATTTTTTATAGGTAAACAGAACTTGAACTGGCACCTCATTAAAGGTCTCAAGTCATTTTAAATCTCTCTTAACTTCTTCATTTTACTAAGAAACTTCAAATCAGAGAGGAACTCCCCATCACAGAGTCTGTGATCACAACAGACTGTCAGTGCTTTGATAAAGTTAAGGTCCATAATAGTTATCTAGCGTTTGTTGTAGTGGTTTTTGCTCAGTCCCATCATTTTGAAGGTGCCGCTGGCGATCTTCTCATAGAGAAGGAACATGAGGGCAGCAGTCAGGACCGTCTGCAGCAGCTTGGCCTCCAGGCCTTTAAACAGACCCAGCATGCCAAACTGTCTATATAAGGAAACCAGGGATAAAAAAAACATAATTGAACATAAATAGCACGTTGGAAAGTAGGAATGTCAACATTAACGATCGCAATAATCTGGAAACCTTAGTGAGTGTGTGTGTGTGTGTGTGTGTGTGTGTGTGTGTGTGTGTGCGTGCGTGCGTGCGTGCGTGCGTGCGTGCGTGCGTGCGTGCGTGCGTGGGTGCGTGCGTGCGTGGTGCGTGCGTGCGTGCGTGCGTGCGTGCGTGCGTGGTGCGTGCGTGTGTGTGTGTGTGCGCACACCCACCTCACTCTGTTGATCAACAGGCACCTGATAGTCCGTAGACTTGACAGTAGGTTTGACTCGCCCGTCGATTTGTTGAACTGACCAAACTGTAGTGATTTAAAAGGAGGAAACACAAACGAGTGCTCTTAATGTTACAATGTGTACGACTGAGTCATTGTGATTATAGCATCTTATAGAGTGTTCTGAGGAGGAAAGAGAAAAAGAGGCTGTACTGTATAAGGCTGAAAAGTTATTTGTGTAGATAAGAGCAACAGAGATAGATACTTTGAATAAACACAGCTCACCCTGAGAATAGACTGTATGGTCTGCAGTGGGTAGGTAACAATGGTGGCAGCAGCTTTAGCAACAGCTCCGATGATGAAGACCTCAACAGATGACAGCTTGAGGGGGGAGAAGATAACAACTTTTACTTGTAACGGAGTATTTTAACACCATAGTATTTCTACTTTTCCTTAAGTAAAGGATCTGATGATTTCTTCCACCTCTGATGAGAACACAAGTCAATCAGTCTTTGTCTGCGTTAGCCGCACACAAATCATGTGAACAGAATTACTGCATAACAAGTGTCTACTCATCTGGATGATAGGATGACCTGATCTTTACCTTCCCATTGGTTTATTACAAGTCCATCCGTATTTATTTTTTGACAAATCTTTTTATTAGTTTTTGCACAGATAGCAGGCAGACATTTTCAAGACATTAAATGTAAAATACTTTGATTTTCTAATACAAATGTTAAAACAACCAAAAACCCCCATTACCCCGCAATCTCATTCACATATACATACAAAGGGGAGGGGGGGGGGGGACAAGGAAATAACAACAAAAACAAATAAAGGATGAATATTCAAAAATATTGCAAAGAAAAGGGAGGGGGGGGGGTGTCTCTACTCAGAATTAAGTTTTGGGTTCTTCATCAACAGTAAAGGTGTCAATGTGGTCCAAAAAAGGCTGCCAGGTTTTATGGAACGTCGTCAGGGAGCCTCTAAGGGAGAACCTAATCCTTTCAAGCCTGATGCAATACAAGATTTCGTGTTTCCACCTATTATGGGTGGGAGGAGAGGGATGTATCCATTTAAGGAGAATAAGCCTCCTAGCAAGCAGAGTGGTGAATGCCATAACTCGTTGTGTGGTAATGAGTGCATTGGGTGACGAAGGAATTCCGAAAAGGGCAGTTAGGGGGCTAAGGTCCACTGTCTCACCTAAGACCACCCCGAGTGAACCAAATACTGCAGACCAGAACTCTGATAGTTTAGGGCACGACCAAAACATGTGCATGTAGTCAGCCGGAGATTGTTTACATCTGTTACATGCATCAGACCTGTCAGGATACATCCTAGCCAGTTTTGCGTTAGTAAAATGTACTCTGTGCAAAATCTTGCACTGCAGTTAACTATGCCTTGCACATATAGAAGAGGTGTGTACCAGGACTAATATATGTCCCCACTGATCATCTGACATGTTAATCTTGAGGTCCTGGTCCCATACAACTCTAAGGGAATGTAAGTAAGTAGGATTTATCTTAAAATGTTATCATATATAAAGGAGGTGAGCCTGCTTGAATCGGTCTTAAGTGTTAGGAAAGAATCAATCCTCGAATCAGGGGGTCTGCCCGGAAATTGGGGGTATTTCTTTTCCACAAAGTGCCTGATCTGAAAAAACCTGAACAAATGGGAACTTGGAAGATCAAATTTGTTGGCTAAATCTGCAAACGATGAGAAAAGACCACCAGCATAAAGGTCATTAATAGACCGCAGGCCTTTGTTTGACCAAGTCAGGAAGACGGGATCCGAGCATGACGGGAGGAAAAGGTGGTTGCGATAGACTGGGGCTAGACCTGATTATGCATGTAAGCCACACTGCCTAAACTGACCCCAAATCTTTACAGTGCTAGTTACAATCGGATTCTGGGCAACTTTTTTAATTGGGAAAGGTAATTGAGAACATACCACCGACCAAAGTGAGAGACCCGAAGAGGACGCCTCCATCTGGGCCCACCTGAGGACGTTCTCCTTGTGCCAAATTAATGTTCCAAAAAAGAAGCTTATTAATATTACATGCCCAATAACATTGCCGGAGATTAGGCAGTGCCAGGCCCCCTTCAGACTTGGGGAGTCTAAGAACTTCTCTTCTAATACGTGCCCTCTTGTTACACCATAAAAAAGAATTAATCTGCTGGTCAAGTGATTCATTTATAAATACTGGAATGTGTTGGAAGGAATATAAGAACCAAGGTCCATCGGTATTTTTTAAACATGATGTGGCATGCTTACCTGTATTGTTACGGCATTATTAATATAATATTATATTCAGCGCAAGTTTAGATCAATCTAACTCTTGTTTATCATATTTTGGGTTTTCCTTAGATATTTTCAAGTGATTTTCAAAAAATGCTCTCATGTAGTATTTACGTCGACTGACATTTAATTGATAAAGTTTATTCCTTTCTTCTGAAATGCTGCTATGATGCCAGCACTGATCTTCCCTGTCCTTAAACATTTGAATCTCCCTAATCCCTCTCTCTTTTTCCTGACTCACCTCCCTGGGAACTCCTCTCCTCAGCTGTCTCTTCAGCCCTTCGTAGATCATGAACTGGATGGCGGGGTTAAGCACCAGCAGCAGGGAGGGGAAGGTCCCGTTCCACAGTGCTCCCACTCCCTCATCACGGATGATCTGTGCAAACGCATCTTGGAAACACAACAGAGCAAATCCATTATAATTGCATAGAAAAGAAAATAGAGAAAGAAAGTTCATAAACTAACAGCACCCATGTTTGGTAGTTGATGGGCCATACTGTAGGGATATAGGCTGAGTTATTTATAAAAAGCAGACTTTTAAAAGTGCACCGCTCTTATACCTTAAATCCTAATAGACTACAAATTGTATTTTTAACAGTAAATTGTGATATTCTTATTTTACTTTTTGTATATTTATGTAAACATTCCTTCTTACTTTTTATTTAATAATATTTATTATAATTGTTCTATATTTGCTCCTTTTTTACAAATGAATCCCTCTTACTGTTTTGATGTATGCACCATTATACTCCAAAGCCAATTTGTAGACCTACTTGGCAATAAACATGATTTTGTTAAGAACTTTTTACCCAGAATGCCAGAGTAGTTGGTGGGCCGTATGTCTGCGTTGCGAAACTTGGAACCCTGAAGCTTCAGTCTGGTGTTGACCACCCACAGAGGAGTAGTGACCAGTACGTTTACAACACCTAGAGACAGAAATGCATATCAAAATCAAGACATGTCATGAAGAAATGGACTCAAATCAGAAAATTGGATGCATTTTACTTTAAAAAAGGGTCAAAAACTTTCTGAAGTGTTTCATATAATTCTGTCTATATTATGCTGTCTTTATTTGTACCAACTCTACATTGTATTCAATGTTTATACAAATTCTTGTAGTGTTTATATCCATGTTCTTCATACCCTGTTCTTGTGAGATGACCCTCTTACCTGCAGCGATGCCTATCAAAAGGTCATTGCTTGGTGCCGACTGCTTTCCCTTCAGCCAGCTAGCCTTGAGGCTGTGGAAGCAGTAGAAGTAGACAAAGTTGGAGCAGCACAGGCTGCAGATGACCGGGAACCAGCCTCTGTACGGAGCCAGTCTGCAGGGGACAGGAGCAAGTCTTAGAGGCAATGCAAATGTATCAAGATTGCACAATTCAGATGATGCTATCAATTTGCTTTGCTTTGTTTTCAGCCTCATATACAGTAGTGGACATGTATTTTCTTTCTGGTAATATTAGAGGTGCTTGTGATGTACAGTTTTTATATATTAGATACATTAACTGATAGGGCTAAGACGCAGAATCAGTAGTTAATTGGCGAGCAAAATAAAAATAATAACAATGGTTTCACTCACAGTCCTTCCTCTTTGATAATATCTGCCAGAATGGCTGGCGTTGATTTGGCCTTTCTGTTGTCATCCACTGAACAAAAAACAAAAGACAACTTGTTTTAAAAACTACAATGCTCATAGCTGTATTGCCTTTAAAACGACATTGCACAACTACTGTGTGTTACCTTGTAGTCTCAGCCTTGCAGTATCAAGAGGGAAGAATACTGTCATGGCAGTCACACTTCCCTAAAACCGGAACGTTTCATGGAAGAGTAGAGATCACAGAGTGCATCTTGTTTGATATTGATTGATAGTATCTTGCACCAAACTCCATTGAAAAATCAAGTTATTACAAGTACGTATAGCACAAAACCATCGCAATAACATCAAAGCGTTAGTATGTGTCATATTGTAAAACACTGTTCAATTCCTTAAATGTTGTATCACCTTTTACAGAATGCAAAGGTAATATAAAGTGTTAGAAATCTTAGTTTATTTCTTGTTGAGTTTGGCACTATCAGGTCTAAAACATTACATGTTAAACTTTGAATGGAGTTTGGTGCAGAAGATTTTAAATAGTACTAACACTAACAATACAGCTACTATAGACTGTATATGATAAACACACATTCACAAAAACAGAAATTGATATTGAAATGAAAGATAACTCACCACTGCTCCTGATACAGCATGGACCAAGTTCTCGTACGAAAACACCGAGAAGCTCATTTTGAACGAGGTTAAAAATGTACGTTATACATCCAACTTCTTCCTCGGTTGTAATGGACCCTTTTTGAAACGGTAGAATATGAAACAAGCTAACAGCTGATATGCCCTCCTTGTTTTCGTGCGTTGCAGTGCTTCGCTTCCTTGTAGACGTTTTCCTAGAGCACAGGGGCATTATGGGTAATGTAGTTCTCGCGATGCCACCTTTGGCGTTCCTTTAACCACAGAGAATATGTCCATATTTTATAGTCTATTGTTTTAACCAAAATGTTTTATCCTCTTTATTTACCCTTTATTTTGCAGGTTCTTGTTTCCTTTAGCTTTTTGGCAGCAAAGTAGCTCAGTGTGCAGGGACTTGGCTTGGGAAATGGAGTGTTGCCTGTTACTGGGAGAGGCGCCAGTTAACCTCCTGGGTACCTTTGATTAAGACACTAGAAGACCTTAGGGTTAGTGGAATTTGCCCTGCCTCTGTTTATCTAGCTTCCATGTCATACCCTGCAGGTTAAAGACAGCATTTCTCTGTGTGCGGTGCTGTGTGAGGATCGAATGTGGATTCCAAACAAATTTGCTGAAAAAGTAATGATTTAGAGAGGGGGCAGAGTTCTTGCAAAAGCATTTATTAGGCTTTTTGTATGATTAATGAACCTGGATTCATTTTTTAAACTTTGTTTAAACATTGACAAAACAAACATTGAATTAAAGCTGTAAAACAATGACCAAACAAGGATTGCATTCGTGGATTTTACGGTTTTACTTGGGATTCAACGGATGTTACGGCCATGCAGTGTTGGTGACAACACTGGGACTCTCACATAGCCCAGACAAGAAATTCTTACACTTTTCCTGCATGTGAAAAATATATAGCAACAACCCCACCCCTCACTTAGCAACAGGTATTGAGCAAGGCACTTTTTTCCCAGCTACTGCGGTGCACCTGCTCAGCAGCTAGCCTTAGTACTGAAAGATGGAGCTAGCATGCTGAACGTGGCCTTCATTGGTAAACAACTCAAATAAATTAAAATCAATAATAAATAATGCATCAGTCCCCAGCCCATTCACTGAGCCACTCCTGACACTGGCTTCTCTGCTCCTCACTCTCCTCCTGAGTCCTTTGTTCCTTGCGTCCTTTCCTCCTCTCCTCCTCCTTT
This sequence comes from Eleginops maclovinus, assembly GCF_036324505.1. NCBI lineage: Eukaryota > Metazoa > Chordata > Actinopteri > Perciformes > Eleginopidae > Eleginops > Eleginops maclovinus. The sequence goes on along the minus strand of NC_086364.1, from coordinate 19,468,510 downwards.
CTCGCCCTCTCCCTCTTCTCTTCTTTGATTTTCCTGTCCTCCTCCAACCTCTCCTCCAGCAGCGCCTCCACAGTGGTCTCCAGTGTCCGCAAAGAGAGCTGCGGGAGCCATTTTGGGTCCAGCGCGGGGAGAAAGGGGTCTCCAGCCGAAACGAGCAGGGGCTCAGGTTCAAGGGGAATGTGCAGGAAGTGGGCGTGCAGCATCATGCGGTACGGAGCGTCGTCTGCTCCCGAGCTGTAGTGAAGTCCCCGACGATGGGGTGACCTATAGCGCTGCAGTGGACCCTCAACTGGTGGGTTCGGCCTGGGGGAAAAAGAAGAAAAACTAAAGCCCTGCTGAAGCATTTTTATAAAATAGACAATAAGGCAAAGATAATTTATCTCTGTAGTCCTCACTGAGGTATGTTTTCAGAAGTATAGAGAGAAAGATACTGCAAAAGTAAGTATGCTTAATTAATCAGTGATTGATATGGATGATATATGTTTCTCTAGTAATGTTCATTAAGATTTATTTCTGAATAAAGTAAGAAGAAATTACGATGTCCCTTATATGAAAAGAACAAATGAGTATTACCAGTGAGTGGTTGCAGTAGGACCTTGGTGACGGAGTCTCCATCATACAAGCCGTACTCCAACACAGTCAGCCCAGTCTGGCAAGGCTTCGGGTTCTCACAACCTGACAGGAGAATAAAAAGGAATAAAAAACAAAATAAATAGTCTGTAGTTATCTTTCGGAAAAGAAGGCAGTGTAAATAGCTGAACACACACACCTTCTGTTCCCTCGATACACATCATGTGGGTTTTTCCCTCTGAAGAATTCTTGCCAATTGAGAAGTCCAGAGTTTGTGTCTCTTTTTCCACCCGTCCACGTACCTACGAAACCAAATATGCTAAATTTAGTCACACAAATAGAATCTGACATTTCTATGCCTCCATCTCTGTTGTGTAAATGTGTGTTACTGTGTTTCTGTTCCATACCAGGGCGAGGTAGGCCTTGGTGACGGTGCGGTCCTTGAAGCAGCGGTAAGCCTGGCCTGCAGCCGCCTTATTGAGCGCTACACAAAGAGCCCCACTTGTGGAGAAGTCCAACTGATGACAGAACCTGTAGGGATGAGAAAAACATGATGATACTATTAGTTTATGAGCATGATGTATGTGAAATGATAAAGTACCTGATGAGTATAAGTGTGAATCCTACCTGAATCCATAGTAGGTGCTGGGGTCTGCCAGCTGAGGGAAGCGATGCCGCAGCTGCGCCTGCACGGTGTGTTTCTCGTACCACATCTTGCTGTCGATGCGGATGTCCCAGTGCTTGTCCACCACGATGTAGTCATCGCTCTGGTACAGCACCCGCAGGCTCTCCAGACTGGCAGGCTCTGGAGTCATCATGTGCAGCGTTTAACTGACAGAAGTCGTACAGCCCTGCAGAGAGAAGCTGGGTTTCATGACAAATTCCTCCAAAAGATTAGCACTTCAAATCCTTAACCTCTCTTGAGATGTTCATACATTGTTTAACACAGATGTCACAATGTTGTTGCTATAAATTAGTGTCATTACTTATCTAGCTTGTTTTAGCCTCTGATTTTCAATATCTTGAGTCTGCTGTTGTCTTTTGGTATGTTTTGTTTTTTGTAAAGGAAACTTTATAACCTGCTGTCCATCTTGACGTGGACTCCCTGGCAGAACAGTGTATCTAAATTGGACCTTTCTGGTTAAATAAAGGATGAATAATTAAATATGTCACTGTTTACTTCAATCATGACAGTCAGATTTGAAGTGGGCATTCAGAAACTGGGTTTAGAGTAGAATTATTTCACTATAAAAAGGGAAAGTAAAACAAGAAAACTGCAGTAGGGAAACACAAGTAAAAGGGTTTATAATGGAATGTCCCCTTTCACGCTCACATAATCCAGAATTACTATTATTAGGCAGCATTTCCTATAAACTTTAATAACTTCATATACTGAAACACATGTCATAATGTGTCATGAAGTAATGCTATGCAGAAAAAGGAGGTGTAAACAAACTTAGCTCTCTAGTAAAACTTACAATATTCCCTGTGACATGAAGAATATAAAGAAGTATACAACGGAAGTATTCCAATAAAGTATACTTACCTTAACTTGTATTTAAGTAAATGTAACTTAGTGGCAGTGGATGAGGTTCAAAATCAAAACACAAAGTTGAAAACCAGTCTCAACAACATGAGTAAATATTTGAAACACCGGTGTTGCAAAACTTTAACATTAACAATGACAGTTAGCTGGGAGTAACCTATGTATTGCCTTTTCCTCTCTAATAAATGACTGACTTCTGCCATATTAAGGTAAAGCATCAATTATAAACTGAAGTGGCCAAGGAGCAGCATGTCATGCACTGGTTAGCATGTTAGCACTGTATGCTAACAACTCAAGCTAGCTGTTAGCATACTGCGACTCTCTCGATAACTTACCTCGTTGAACAGCAAGAAACTAAGTGGTCTGTTTTTTCGACATGCTGAAAGTAAGCGTTAATACATAAGGTAACAGAGATGTAACAACGAGTGGTGCATTGGAGAGGGATGCTCAACCTCTTCTTCTTCTTCTTCTTCTTCTTCTACAAAGGCGGATGAAAAGCTAATGTGTAGCGCCATCTACTGTACTGTTGGCGGTTCTGGCCCCCAGCAGTTTCAAGATCATTAAATTCAGTTTTAAGCAAATAAATAATTTCATAACTCATAACTTTCATGTGTTTATCATATACTCTTATAGCAGTTTACTGTATTATTATCTCATCTCCTGATCACATCTTATTTAAATCTATCGTATGGCCACACATTATGGATTATGGTAATGCTGTTGAACTTGAAATAGGAGTCAATCATCCTGACAGAGGATAATATTTATTGCATTTAATTTAATCTGTTGCAGGAGGCATTATTCATCAGGACCATAATCCCTCACCTCCACCTCACCTCGACACACCGGCTCTGATGACGCACTCCATCCAGCATTGTGACCAGGTGTTGTGGTGTGAAAAGTCATTATATTTCCATTTATTGTCCTGGTTGCTTATGTTGGAATAGCAACGGATGAAGAAATCCTGCCCTACTACAGTTCAAGGATTTATTAATGGTCATTCTGGTTGTATACACTGCAAAACGACATGCAGTTCTGGTCCATTCATGCTAAACCAGAAAATTATGGCAAGGAACAAAAACAGTGGTGTGTTCTTGTTGTGCATGTTTTGATTTTTCATCAACATTTTTCAATAGCAATGATGTACAAGGATCCTATTCTGAGAAACAATTTGCAAGCCATTTCTTGATAGATTTTTCTATGCTTTAAAGAATTTAAGAGATGGAAATGTGAGACTGTGTCATGAGATTGTCTATGAAGCAATAGTTAGAAAGCAAAAACAATTCTGATTCACTTGTTTCGGAAAGACTACTGGAGTCCATGTTTCATGTGTTGTACTGCCATTAACTAGAAATTGGCAGCATGGTAACATCGACATTAAACTGCTGCTTCTAAAACGTCATTCCATAATAATTCTCTGCGATCCATACTTTCTGCATGTTCCAAACACCAGTAATTTCTCTGTGCTATTCCATCACATTATGACCTCCTTATAGCTCATAGCTAACAAATTGTTTGCCTGCTGCATATTTGGAATCATCTGTAAGTAATCCCTAAAACACAGCCAGGTATAAATATCTTCTCAGCTTAGAAGATCAAGAATTATTATATAATTGGAATACCGAAAGTGTGTGTGTGTGTGTGTGTGTGTGTATGTGTGTGTGTGTGTGTGTGTGTGTGTGTGTGTGTGTGTGTGTGTGTGTGTGTGTGTGTGTGTGTGTGTGTGTGTGTGTGTGTGTGTGTTTGTGTGTACGCAATTTCAGTGGAAATCACAAACGTGACTGAGAAGGTGTAGAGAAGAGAGGCAGACACCAAAGACCTCCACCATGATTTCTTTCCACAAGAAATATCTTTCTTTTTCTTTTTCCGTGTACCGGATATTCTTTTGCTCTTTTAACCATAATATCACAAACATTTTCATCGGAATATTGGCACGTTTCATTGTTTAATCTTCTGTTTTGGGCTGTAAATGAAAACCTTCCTGCGTGTTTTATTTCTCTGGATTTAGGTGACTTCTCCATCTTGGAGTTATTCTTCTTTGGATCTTTTGAGGGATTTGAAAAGCTTCGTTTGGTGACTAAACTTCCCTACATCCTAAACTCAGGACTGTTTTAAACTGATTTGGGGTGTTTTCTCCAGAGATTTCAGTCTGGCTGTCTGGATATAGTCGTTTTCTCACATTTTGACAAGAAAAACTTGCATTTACTTCTGTATTTTCCACACCCTCAGTGTCACGATCTGTTTGCACACTATGCATAACAAGTCATTTCTGCAGGCCCGCTGCGATGAGCCCATCATGACCTCGGACTGGGGCCTCCCTCTGCTGCTGGCTTTGCTGGGGTTGGCGTTAATCTACGCCTTCCTCTACCTGCCGGCCAGCGCCCAGCGAGCCTTGATGGAGCAGGCGCTCAGGAGCAACAACACCAAGGACACCACAAACACCACCACCGCGGTGACCACACCCAGCAATGAGGAGTGGCTCACAGAGGAGTAGAAGAAGGATGGATACACTGAGAAACAGCGGAAGAACTTATTGAAAGACAACCTGTGAGGAGAACAGAGATCATAGAGACTGCGCTTGTGTGGATTATACTGCTCTTAAGTACTGTCTTGCAGGAGAAAATGTCCAAACCTTACTGAGATCCAATAAAAAGAAATGTGTCCTACTTATAATGCTGTATTCCTTTGGAGTCAAAAAGAGGCATGTCTTACTCGTCCATTGTTGTTATAATGCTAAACTGATGTAGAGATGCAATGCTGTATTGATTTTGAGTCAATGTGTCCCGAAATATGGAAGCTATTGAAACTAACTGAGGCTATTGAAATGTAGCTTTATGCTAACTAAGCTAATGACCTCCTGGTTGTTGCTACATACTCAATCCATCAGTATTAATGATCTCTTCTAAAGAAAGTTAATAAAACATACCATTACTTAAAGTGCAAGCAGGTCAATTATTTCAAAAGAGACATCTTACGTGTAGTTTGAATTGCCTTTATTAAAAGATACAGTATACTAGATTTGACACCAATATTTGAGGATGCAGCACTTGATCGTTACAGGCTGGGTTATTAAACACAGACACATGTTTCCGCCTATCTGTGCCTTTAAAAAATATCCCTGTAAGTACTGCACTCAATATATTGCAACCATTGACATCTTGATATTGCGTCAGTATCTTTTTTTTAAAATCACATTCAATTTTACAATAAAATCGTAAAAAAAGGAAGAGAGAATCTCGCTAAACCATGCAACACTCAACAAGCCAACGTTTACAGTTAGTCTTAGATCACAACGATTTCAAATGTTATTTCAATATCCAATATGTTCAGCAACATTAACAATATTATATCCAAAGACTTAACACATTAATTATATTTCTTATTTTTCTTAAAGGGGAATTACGTCATCCCTTGTTATACTTCTCAGACAGTACTCCATCGTTCATCTTAAAATCTTTTCAAAGCAGAATTGTATTCACATTTATGTCCTTGGTATATGAGCGAGAAAGGGCGAATTTTTGTTAATTTTTACTGAATAATTAGTATCAAATCCTAAAAGACAGACATGCATCTCTTTCTACAATATACACAGTTTAATTACGTTCCTATACTTCCTGTAGAATTCATGATTTATACTATTACTCTTTTGTTTTTTTTGGCAAGTTTGTAATTACAGAAAAAATATTGTGCGTATTTTATTGTCATATTGGAAATGAAAGGCAGAGTCATTGAAGGAAAAATGACTTTTTCATTCTCATTTTAAACAATTATCGACATCATGATTTAAAAGTAAATATGTTTGAACCTGGTAATCAACGGACAAATTAATCAATAGCCTTTGGCTTTGGAAAAATATGCTTTATGTAAAGAAATACAAAAGTAAATAAAGGAGTTTCTCACTGTTTAAAAATGTAAAGAAAGACAGAATGAGAAAGCAAATAAAATATCACTCCATCTCCAACAGCATCATGCTATAAGTCTGGTAAATACAGTTGTCATAATTTCTAGGGGAATTTAAACAGGAAGTAGTATAGTGTTCCCATAGATTCAGTTAGTTATGGGATCGCCTCCAACTTCAGGATTCATTTTTGTCTCCATTCGTGTACATTTAGCTAAACTGGCATCTTTAACAATCCATACTTAGCTCTTAGCAGTTCCTGATTGCAGTGTTGGATGTACAGACGAGTCTAACTGGGTTATTTTGATGCTGAATAAAACGTAACATGAGGTTTCTCAGGTAGAGTTAAGGAGTTTTTTTGGACCTCAGTGATAATGGTTTCCTGCAGGGTTTGAACTGGATCTAGCAACATGTTTAATATGTCTACATGTCCAGATGTGTGACTGACAAATAACTAATAGAAGGAGTGCGTATTTTGACACAAATCGAGGCAATCCGGCACGAAGAGCACAAACATGGTCCACTCAGGTGTGTCTTGTACTTGTGTGTACCATGTTTATTTTGCCCTAAGGGTTTTAAGGCCTCTATGAGCTGCATGTCACACAGTATCTATTAGCCCTCCCCACATAACTAGTACTATTTATTGGTAAACGTTTTAACTCATTTTCCGACGTGTAAACCCAGAATTCCTGCAGAGCATCCAAAGTTACTCCCTGTTTATGTGAATCATCTCTTCTCTATGGGGACAGAATGCGAGTACGCAATGTACTATATGTATGTATTGTATTTCCCTTTGTTGATTGGGTAAATATGTTGAAGAATGTGGAAGAAGAATACAAATGCAGGGAGAAAAGGCAGAGAGATTGGGGGTATCTTATCTCTGAAAGTCCCTGTAAGGACACCTGCATTTTAAAGACAGGAAAGAAAAGGGGAATAAAAAGGAAGAGGAGGAGGAGGAGGAGAAAGCCTCATGTCTCGAGGCTATTCCCACAAGTTGAGATGAAGGAGGGTGAAAGGGTAAGGATAAAAGGAACGAGGTGAATAGTTGTGAAAGACGGGATGATCATCTTATTCCTTGGGCTTTATTCAATCCAGTCCTTGTTGACGTCGAGGCTCCACTCCCAGCTCAAGTGGACATTTTTGTCGTCGTCTTTTAAGCAGGATTTGACCTGATAGTGGCCGCGGTTCATCAAGCCGTTAGGTGTCTCATCAACTGGAGTTAGAAACTCTTGCTCCTCTTCCTTTGGGCCAAAACTTCCCGCCATGTAAGTCTGCTTGTCCACTGCAGGAAGATTACCACTTTTTAAGATAACCCTTTGAAAACATTCACAAACTAACGTGAAAAAAACTGGTGTGAATTGAACTTACCGACTATTCCTTTTCTGAACATCTTGTGATGGTACCGCAGACCAGACACGATTTCTCTGTTCACCTGCACACACACACACACACACACACACACACACACACACACACACACACACACACACACACACACACACACACACACACACACACACACACACACACACACACCATCATCATCAAATCTCCAAATCTTGTTTTAGAACTTTACAGTCCGTTACTGAAAAAACAGGCACCTTCAAGTGAAAGGACATGTATCATTATGTGCTTTATTTTCCTCGGGAATTTTAGTCAGTGAAGCCTTTTGTCCAGCAGATGTCCTCACACACACACACACACACACACACACACACACACACACACACACACACACACACACACACACACACACACACACACACACACACTGACCTATTTTCCTTTCATGGTGCACACCTTCTCATCTTTTCTCATTTTTGATTAAATGCTTTTTTTTAACTAGTCTATGGTTTAGGCAGCATGTACCTAGGTATAATGCCACATTTCCACTTCCTTTCATACATTATTTATATTTTTGAGCAAATTTAATTGAATATTCATGTATTTATTGACTCATTCATTTAATGCAGCTTCTGTCTTCCATGAAAATTCAGTTAATTAGCACAAAGTTACAGTTTCGACCTATAGAAACGTCTGGATGGAGTTCACCCTGAAGGAAAACACAAGCATCTACAAGAAATGTAATGGCAATCGATCCAAAATGTGAAGTATCTAATAAGAACCACAAATGTAAACCTCTTGGTGGCGCTAGAGGAAAATGTATTCAGGCTCCGCAGGGTTCATCCTTTGGGGAACAAAATGTAATCTAAATCCATGCAGTATTTGTTGAGATACTTCAGTCTGGAGCTACAATTGGCATATAGAGGCATACCGACAGCATGGCTAAACATACAATCCAAGAAATGGACATTAGTTACTTTCCAATTTTTATCAAATCTAATCAATAAAGAAACTAACTTACAGACGCTAAAAGAAAAGTTGCATGTTTATAATTTAAACCTACTGGCACTGTAAAATATAACAGCACTGAAAAGTAACTATATAAGATACGGGTCTTATATTGTGGTTGGATCGTGGAGTACATGGCGGCTTACTCAACACTCTCTCTCCCTTATCCATCTTTATCAGTTCCAGTAAATACCTGATCATCTGTTTGTCCTTTCAACACACACACACACACACACACACACACACACACACACACACACACACACACACACACACACACACACACACACACACACACACACACACATACACACACACACACACACACACACACACACACACACACACACACACACACACACACACACACACACACACACGGCCGTGTATACATGCTTTAATGCACAGTAAATCTCGCCATCATTAACATGTGACTGCATCCGTCCATCTTACCTTGAAATCTATCTTTAGTCTGAAGGTCACTCCTTCCTTTATGGAGATGGTCGACTTCTCCTTCTGATCGCTCAGCTCTGCAAAAACAGCATCAACAATAAAACATCAGTCATGGCCAAAGAGACACATATGAGTCATTATCTGCTAAAGAATCTCATCATGACTCACTGCATGATTTCACTGCTGCCATTAATACTTAAGGAAAGCACATTAGAATAACCATCTGGAGAAATTACTCATCTTCACACCTCAAGATGTGTTTGATCAGTTAGTTGTTCTGTGGTTGACTGCATATGGCATGTTGTGCTTCAATGAAGATGTTTTAATGGATACAAAACATAACAGATGTGAGAAAAATGACAAACAAACAAACAAACATAATAAAGACAAAATAAATTCACAAAAACCTGATTTTCTGAGAACTTGGGAATAAACAAACACCGCACTAGTACCAGGATGGCCGAGTGGTTAAGGCGTTGGACTTAAGATCCAATGGACATCAGTCCTCGTGGGTTCGAACCCCACTCCTGGTAGAGTAAGCTTTAACTGTGGGTCACGGCAAGGCAATTTATCTCAAAACTCCCTGTTCGGGAATGTATTTCCAGCCTATGTATGCAATTGTTAATTTACACCAGAGTGATTAATAGGTATAATTAAAGTTGGTCTTCATCTTAAAGAAAACCAATCACAGCTGGGAATACAGAGACACAGTTAAACATGAAATAAAACAATAACAATGCCTTCATACCCCAGTACAGCTTTTACTTATTGGTCTTTAATCCTTTCTTTCTACCAGAATTATCCGGTTTATGCGGTTTAGAAAAACACACACATGCTTTAAAATAGGCAACATTTTCCAATCCCGGAAAATTGGTTTACTTTTCTATTTTATTTTCCCTGGTTGTGATGCTCAATGTAAAGCCGGAAAGAAGTGTAAGTGAACAGTAGAAAGAAACCAGTGGATGTATAACAATACTTAAATGGTAAATGGACTGTACTTATATGGGGCTTCATCAGGTTCCGACCTTTACATGGACTCAGTCATTCAGACAGAGCAGTACCAGTTGCTCTAGGGAACTAACATTCATACATCGTTTGCCATATAAGTATTTCGCCCAAGGATACATCAACATGATGACAGCTCAGGGCTGGGATCGAACGCACCACCTTTTGGTTGAATGACAGCCGCACTCCCTCACAGTCGCTTTCCTGTCAGCTGTATCTGTCAGGTTTGTGCTCTCCAACAATCAGCAAACTATACTTACTGTCACTTCAACACTCACACTCCTGCTTGTAGATGTTAGTTTGAGTTTAAAGATGAGTGGTAAAATTACTTTTCCTGTCACATACTGTAGCTTGTACACCCTGGTGGTCATGTATCCATGGTGCTGTAGCTCATACGTTATTGTGAGTAATACAGAGTCATTGTTCCGGGGAATGAATGCCAGCTAAACCCTTCCCACTGAAGACAAAAGCAAGATGTTAGTGGGTTTCTTTGTCGAGTGGGAAAGGAGCATTTTATAGTGACTATTAAAGCTTGAATGGATTCTTTGCAACAGTAAAATTGTCTTTGACAGGCTGTTGGGTTGAATGGGTTCATGTTAAATGTGGGGTGCGTCCTGGGCTATTGTAAAAGCACATAGCAATCAGAAATGCATCCACTGCCTAATCACTTTATATCTCAATTTAAACCCCACCATCAGGCCTGAGTGCCTCCTAATGGGTGCAGAGTAGATAGGAAGAAGAGGAGATGAGATGAAGGAGATATAGAGGAACGGGGTGAATAAAAACAGACAGCATGCCAAGGAAAAGTGGCTGAAGACAGTCTGGAAAAGAGAGGAAGTGACCTACAGATAACACACAAACACCATGTAGGACATCACTGCAACAGAAGTGCATTGAACCAGGTCAGAGGTTTGAATCCCACTGGTGTCAGGCATATTAAATATATACAGGGTTGGTGGCACATTCATCCACTTAAAGTCAAACGCCTGTAAGGTTTGACATATTGCTCTTATGTTGTGGTGGAAGAAGCACTCGGTTATGTTATGCTGATTATGCTCTTTGGTTGTTTCCCCTTTCTTGTAGTGTGTTATATAGGTTTTAGTGCATGTAAATGGTCTGCAAAGGCTAAAGTTCCCACCGAAGGGGGTTTCTCTCCCACACACGTAATGGCCCGTTTCAGAATCATATATATTAAATTACTGGATTAAAATAAGTGATATATTATTGTCTTAATCACAGCTGGTAATATTGGAGCTAATATGCATTATTATTATTATTATTATCATTATTATTATTATTATTATTATTATTATTATTATATTATTATTATTATTATTATCTTATTCTATTTACTTATTATTTACTTAAAAATGTTTTCACTTGCTAGATTATCTTGCTATTTTCTTTTCTTCTTCTGCACTCTTTTAAATTGTTTATGTGTATATTCATGTTGCATTGTTGGAAGAGCTTTAAACTACACTTTAACATTTGTACATATGACAATAAAGCCTTTGCACGATTTAAATCCTTGAATTACTTTGTGTATTATTATAGAGCTTACATTAACAGTCATGAAGTCACCAGTGTTGTGAAAGATCTTTATAGCAGCACATTAAACACTTCAAACGCCCCGTTAGATAAAATCTAAACTAAATGCCATCATGCTTAATAAAGGTGTTGATCAGTGGCTGACATTCTGGAGATCTTTCACTGCTCCATCTCTGCCTCATTTCATTCAGTCTGCCTCCATTTATGTAAATGTCCTCCTTCCTCTGGTCTCAGGAGACAGCGAAAAGAAAGAGGATTCTGGCCTCCCACGGGAGCGTCTGACTGTGAAAATAGGTCAATGTGGAGAGCTGTCTACCTGTTCTCCACACACACACACACACACACACACACACACACACACACACACACACACACACACACACACACACACACACACACACACACACACACACACACACACACACACACACACACACACACACACACACACACACACACACCGTATGTAGCACGCATGGATGCACAGCCACACTGAACACACAGCTAGAGCCCACTCATGGCTAATATTGCACTGAAAAATCCACCAATATTAAGGAACGAATAAGAACCTCGGCCTGATGCCATGTGAGTTTACTTTGTGATCAATCTAACAATGCATTGGATAAAATGACACATGTTCTTAACCTCAGAGTTGAATCTTAATTAAAAATCTTTTCTTGTAGAATACATTTCCAAATGATAGGAAGTACTTAAGAAATATACCTCGACCATGAGGAACATTATGACTAGACCAAGAGTCTGCAGCTAAATCCTACATGCTTTTTGTTGGCATGTTTAGGGAGTTAAAGTGCATAATAACATGCAATGTAATGTAATGAAATGTCAGCATGCTTGTAATGACAATGCTAACCATGCTAATGTAGCAAGTATGTTTAATATCACAAATAAAACATCTACTTTTGTTTTTGTGTTGCAGTTAGAGTAAGGGTTAGTAGTACACTACTACTAATATCATTGAGAAAAATGCCTGCCAGACAATTTGACAAAACTTGGTCTAAGATTTTAACAGTGCTTTACATTCTGGTCATCCTGGTGCCCGACCACACCACAGAAACCAGTATCCTATGCCTTCACTGGTTTGCCGCCCTAAATGTAAGCGCTGGCTTTGTTAAACTTTTATGTTCCCTGGTTGTTTTTCTGAGCACGCATGCTGCTACACATTTACTCCGGCCGAGGAAAGTCCTCTCTATGTAGGCCACTACTCTTTACCCCACATTCACTGTGGGCTGTGGGTGCAGTATGATGCCAATGATATGAGACGACTTTAAGGGTTACTTGTTTGTAGAATTCCTTCACTAACAGGAGCTAAGGGTGTGAGTTGAAAACTGTAATTGATTATTTGTTCCTAACCTCTAAAACGACCCATAAGAGCATTTTCCAAATAAGTGGCCCATTCCCGTGGAGAATATTTTCAAACAGTTACAGATTGATTAGGTTGAGGTAGCAAATCTATTTCTTTACAGTAGGTTT